>NW_026606731.1:3252500-3479914 GCF_029890125.1 Rhinichthys klamathensis goyatoka
AGTAAGAGAAATAGAACGAACCTTAGCAACCACAACAAATAAAATACGTACAGAAAATAATGTGAATACTTACATATTCTTGAATAGTGTTGGGGTGTTCAATTCCCAGTGCTCTCTCACTCATCAGGACAGCCTTCTGCTGATTGCTCAGAGCCTTGAAGAGATGGGGAGGAAAAATCAGCATCACTAAATCCTAAAGAATTATCAATAGACTAGTCTTAACTAAACTCCTCTTTTAAAAATTATTATATTATATTTTTATAATAATAGTTCACACTTTCAAATAATAATATCGAATTATTTAGCATTTATTTTAAAATAGAAATCTTTTATAACATTATAAATGTCTTCAGTCACTTTTGATCAATGTAATGGATCCTTGCTGAACAAAAATAAACATTTCTGTCAATCTTACTAATCCCAAACTTTTGAACGGTAGTGTACATTCATCTACAAAATTAATCTCAAGAAATTAAACATGAGTATAAAATATAAAGGTGTTTTAACCCTCTGGGGTCCTTCGGCCCAAATGGAGCCGAAGCATTTAAATATATATATATTTTTTTAAATCATTGCTTTATCGGAATGGTCCGAAATTTGGTGACTTTGTTGGTACTTGGCATATGAACACCCCAAAAAATTGGGGACAGGATTTGAATAGTCTAAGTGGTTGTAAAAAAAATAGTCACACTCAGGACCTTCGGGTTCAAATGGACCCGCATAGGAAATGAATGGGAAATTGGCAAAAATGTGATTATACAGAGTTATTTTGTGCGTACAAACTACAAATCAGCCACGATCCAGAAAAAAAGCACACAACAGTGAAGGGGTGAATCTATAAAACATCAAGAGTGCAAAACAGACACATCCACACACACACACACACACACACAAACACACTTTTATACACATACACACTAATAAATTCAGATTACATATGGGTTTTGAATTTTTAAAATGCTCAGTTTGTCCACCAGATGGCATCCATCTCATTTCAAAAATTGCTTTCATGAGGCCTAGGCTTGACTCTAAAATGAAATACAGCTTTAAAAAATAAAAATAAAAATATTTTTTTAAAATTTCTATTATATTCAATGGGGAAAAAATGGGTCATAATTATTGCATTAATATTAATTATAAATCATTTTTATTTTTTAAATTATCTCAAAACACCAAAAAAGAAAAGAAAAAATATTATAAAAAACAAGTAAAAAAAAAAAAAAGATGATTTTTTTTAAATAAATATTAATCCCACCCTTCCGGCCCATTTGGACCCGAAGGTCCTGAGTGTGACTCTGAAATGAAGGACCCCAGAGGGTTAAAGGAATATTTCACCACTGGAAAGATGAATGTGTATTTAAATTGGGTCATTTATGTAGTAGAAATGTGAAATTATTTTAGAAGTTGGTGCCTTCTAGTCTGAGAAAAGCCATAAAATGTATTTTTGGCTCATGTGGATGAAAGACAACAACTCCCAGAATGCACTTGCTTCACTGCCCTATGAGGCCACTCCCAAGCCACGCCTACCGGTCACAGAGGAAAGTATCGGAAGAAATAATACAACTAGGCTACTAGTTGACTCGAAACTCGTGAGATCCTACCCCATATGGGCGGGTTGAAAACGTGCGGAACTAGCTCATACAACTGGCTGTAGTCTCTAGCCTCCAGCCAAAAAAGCCTCCGTTGATGCAAAAGTACGATTTTTGCGTCATCAGAGGTTTTTTTCCAGACACACAATACAGAAATCTCTCGTCTCAGGGGGACATGAGGGAGGGAAGCACGGTCATTCGAAAATACTACCGGGTTTCTACTGATACAAAGCTTAATGGCAATCGGTGAAGTATCCCTTTAAATAATTTTATGACAAACTCATTCATTTGTATCCAAACATTTGAATGGTACCAGTTTGTAGGATGTACCTCAGGGTGATCACCCATGATGTAGTTGAGTCGGGCCAGAAGGCGCAGGCAGGCACAGATCTCCACATGCATGGCTCCATACACATTGTTGAAGAGGTTCAATGCCTCGTTGATGAGCTCACAGCCCTCCTTTAAGAAGCCTACGAAACGAGGACACATCAATCAGCATAACAAAACCATTGTATGTGTAGGTTCATTGATGATGTGTCGTAAAGTACCTTGCTGAACCTTGGCCTGCCCGCTTTGGAAGAAATGGAAGGCATCTGAGGCTTTGGGGTTGACGTGCTTCACAACAGGGAAGATATTCAGGATGTCCTCCTCGGTGAAGGCTGGCTTGTGACGGCTGTCAAAGTTGTACTCCTTTATTAAGATCTGCAGAGGAAGCACAAAGAAAAGCCTTGTCACTACTGGCCTGACGGAGCACCTCAGAGATACGATCGATAACAGCACTACCTGAATGCCAGTCTTGATTGATGTCTCCCTCAGCAGTGTGATCTTCTGCAAGTTGTACTTCTCCACTGCTTGGTCCACACTTTCACTGCGAAACAAAAGCACAACACCATTAAAGCCGTGACACACCAAACTAGTAACAACAACAACAACAACAACTCTGCGGTCGCATCGTGTGCGGTTTAACACACCGCAAAGACTACAAGCCAGTGGCCAACTACGTTCAGCTCATGCTTGAGAGGAAATAAATGTCTATATCAGCAACTGCAGATATATAATGCTTAAACAAAGCAGCACTTGCTTACCATTTGGAATATGAATCACTTTCTTCATTCCAGACGGTAATGTCATGAAATTTTTGCATACTGGAATGCTCAGGTAAGAGCATGTGAACAGCCTTCTGTCTGTGCCATCTTTTTACTGCTTTAATCGCTTTCATCACTATCGCTTTTCTTCTTGTGTACTGACTGGTTCGTTAAAGTCCCCATGAAATCAAAATGTAGGTTTTTTAGCTTTAGTATAAATATGTTAGTCTTAAAGGGATACTTCACCTCTGGAAAGATGAATGTGTATTTAAAATGGGTCATTTATGTAGAAGAAAAGTGAAATTATTTTTGAATTTGGAGCTTTCTAGACTGAGAAAAGCCAGAAAATGTATTTTTGGCTTATGTGGATGAAAGACAACAACTCCCAGAATGCACTTGCTTCGCTGCCCTAAGAGACCACGCCTACCGGTAATGGAGCGCAGTAGTTAAACAACAAGTCTAGGCTACTAGTGAGTCTCCGTGATGAGTCTGCCCGTGATTTCGAGATCGCAAAAATGTCCGGGATTCGGCTTTTGCGTTCTACAGTCGCCATTCATTATGTTTACTGTGGACGAGCAGGACGAGTGAGGGCCGCGGGAGGACGTTGGCGTGATTACCGATGAGCGACACCTCTGAGCCGCACCGGTCTCGTATCTCTCACGGAGGAGCGGGAATTTTCTTAGCAATGTTAAAACGCACATCAACCGAACACTTGTTTAGCGTTCATGTAAACACTACATTCAGATTCACCAATCGGAATGAATTCAGTTAGATTGAAACAAAAGGTGTCCGGGAAAAAGAGGATGAATGGTAACCCCTACTACTCCGCTTTCTCCACAGAACAAGAGCCTGCTAGCTTAGCTTCCAAAAAAGATGTCTGACACTATGTGTACATTCTGTGAGTGAGATCCCACCCTCTATGGGCGGGTTGAAAACATGCGGAACAGCTCCTTCTACTGGCTGTAGTCTTTAGCCTCTGGCAAAAAAAATCCTCTGATGACGCAAAATGATGATTTTTGCGCCATCGGAGGATTTTTTCCAGACAAAAAAATACATAAATCTCTCGTCTCCGGGGGATATGAGGGTGGAAAGCACGGTAATTTGAAAATACTACAGGTTTTCTACTAATACAAACCTTAATGCTAAATCCTGAAGTATCCCTTTAAGGTTATCTATAAGCTATTGTGCTCCATTCAGCTGTAGCAAAATGCTATTGGCTATTTTAAAAAGGGGGGAGGGGCTGCTCAATATGTCCCGCACTGTCTTCCAGTTTCAGTAGAAATTACGTCAACACATTGAATAAAGCTGCGCGTTTCAAGGAACTTCAGTGGGCCTTTAAGCTGAACAGACAATCAGAGTTTTCTCTCTCACCAACGAATGCTGATTCAACATTTTCAACATGCTCAATTGGCTAAAAAGCCACAGACAAAGTTCAACAAGTCCCAACGATGCAGAACACATAGCAAAAACTAAGCTAATTGTCAACCATGTCAGGCCGTTGTTGAGTGTCTATCAACCATCAGCATGGTGTATCAGGGTTTTTAGTCTCCAGAATACTAGGTTAATAAAACCAGGGATGCTTATATATATATATATATATATATATATAACTACTTCTCACCATTGCAGATTAAAGTGATAGTAGCTTTGTGCCTCAGAGGTAATGTTCTTCCACAGCTCACTGGGTGTCAGGCTGGCCCAGGTCGTGTTGTCTCCTCCACCTGGGACACGGTTACGTCTCTTGCGGCTCTTTCTGCGGGACACCAGCTCATCTGCAGGAAGGTGAGCCACTGATTCTGGGAAAGAGCTCAAGAGGCAGTTCAGGAAGTGGCTCACCGCAGCGGATAAAGCAGAGAGCTCCACACCCTGCAAATCCCAAACATACAAGCATTAACACAAAGGTAAATGCTAATAAATAATAAACAGCTACAAAAAAAAGTAAAGGTACAATGGTACTGCCATTGTTTTATTGAAAATGTATCATGACAATACCATAAATCAACAGTACCATTTAAATACCATAAGTAAAGAGCTATGGTAATCATTTATATCTATATATGAAGGTATAATATATATGTATAATATATCTTAAAGAAAATAAATGTTATATTCAGCAAGGATGCAATAAATTGATCAAAAGTGAAAGCACACACATTTATAATGATTTCTATTTCAAAGTAATGCTGTTCTTTGATACTTTTTTTTAAAGAATTTTAACATGTATAAAAAGTTTGTTTCCACAAAATATAATGCATCACAAACATTTTCAACTTTGATAATAAAAAAAGTTTCTTGAGCAGCAAATCACCATATTAGAATGATTTCTGAAGGATCATGTGACACTGATTCAGCTTTGAAAAAAATAATAAATGGGATAAAAAAAATATTATAAATAAATAAAACATTAAATAAATATATACATAAAATGTATTTATATATATATATATATATAAAATAAAATATAACAGTTATTTTAAATTAAAAATATAGTAAATTACATTTAGAAATATTACAATCAAATAAATACAGGCTTGTTGAGCATAAGAGACTTCTTTCAAAAACATTTAGAAACACCTTACCGAGCCCAAACTTTTGAATAGTAGTATGCATGTACAAAAAAAAAAAAAAGTAATATGCATGTACCATGATATTCCTGTCAATGTACCAAAGTAGTAACTTACCTGAAGATATGTTTTGAAGATATGCTTTGCACATCTGGTGATCAGCTCACTGATACCTATTCTCTGCATAAACAAACAATACAAATTAAATATATGGTCTTTATTATATATTACAAAAAAGTTTTTGTAATATATTTAATTATCAGGTGCACTTTATTTTCCAGTACGTGCACTTGAGTGTACTAACAGTACAGTTACATAAGAAAGTACCCAGGAATATAAGGTAACAACATTAAGGTGGTTAAGGTTATGTTTACAGATAGGTTCAAGGTCAGTACCTAATTATTGTAGTAACTATAATAAGTACATACTATGTACACACGGAACAGGACTGTAAAATAAAGTGCTCCCAAATTATCCTTCACTTACATAGATGTGTTCAAGTTGTGCTTTTGCAGGCATGTTGTCCACAAACTCCAGCACAGTACCAAGATAACGTATATTAATGCCACGCTGATGAAGGGCTTCTATCATTGTTGCACCATCCATAGGCAAAGAGCTGTGATCTAAACAGTCTTTTACCTGCACACAAAGATAAAAACCATTAAAGTCAGCAGCCAAATTAATATATTCTAAAAACACTTTCAAAGGCAAAGGTGTCTATGCCTTTGTACATGTTATCTAAAATAAGAATATTCAACTCTAATATTAATGCGTCAAGCTGATATGTTGCTTGGAAACCGTAAACAGCATATGATTTAGACTAGTGAATCATATCATTTGGGGTGAATGGTTTACTCAGAATATTGTTTGAATATTTATTAAAAAGTGGGTTATTTTATCATATTGCTATATAGCTGCAGTTTTATAATATTAATAAGCCACTTAAGGGAGTGCATTCGAAAGACTTTACCACAGCCTGTCATAGATTATTGATTTAATATACTGTTTTTTTTTTTTTTGAGAAAGCAGGTGTTGATTAAATCACTAACAAAAGAAGGGATCTGGCAGGACACTAGGAAGGCTGCCGCCTCTTTGAGAAGCTGCTTCTGTTTCTGGATGTCCTCAGCACTGTCATCTGGGAAGCGGACTCCTGTAAGAGATGGATGAGGCCATGTGACCAACTTTGCCCATATTGTCAAAAAGATAAATCACACACACCAAAAAAAACACTATACCTGGAGAGAAGATATCTGGATTGAAGCGAATGTCGAAAGAGGTGTTGCTGATGGAGCCTACAGCTTTACAGGCGTTGAGGACCACCTCTCGGCTTTTAGGGTCTGTGTAAAGGCAAGTGTTACACAAAATGTCAAAATGGATTCGCATGTAAAAAAAACACACTAAAATAAATAATAATTAAAAAAAACATCACAAACTTAGCAAACAAAATGATTGATAACCATAATAAGGTGTTTGGCTGAATCAGAGGTTTTCAAACTGGTGGTCTACAAAAGACTGATTAAATTTAAAGGGGTCATGAACGGCAATTTTTTATTCTTTTAAAATATTTCCTGAAGTGTAATTGTTAGTATGATTTTATATCAAAAATTGTCATAATTTACAATTAAAAGTCAATTTTTTACTCTGATTTTTTTAGCCCACCGACTTGAACGCTTTGTTGGCGTGTCTGCTGTGAGACTCCAATGTAAACGCTCACTTTTGTGATTGGCTAACATCTTTCCATTTGAAATAAGTATTACATGTGGAACTTGTACTACATTTTTACTATTACAGCTGTCAAGATAAACTAACCGTGAAAAGTGTTGATGGCATTATATTTAGATCTACTCACGTCGAATGAAAGGTTGCAGCAATGAGCATTGTAGCCGATGTCAAAAACGAGTCTGAACTTGGTTTCAATAAAAGCTGTTTTTAGACTAACGAGGAAGTTTTGAGTTCTGAAACTTGCAGGATGTTTTGATAGCATGTCAAATGATCTCTTACATGTCAAAAGATCAAGGAAAATGTGATTCCTCAATTCATGACCTCTTTAAAATGATCTAAGTATAATACATGGATTTTAACACAAATATTAAAATATATTTGAAATAATATATTTGAATATTAAAACATCTATATAAAGTTTGAAAAACCCTGGTTTCAATTACTAGCATAATTAAAGGAGCTGTATGTAAGAAATTTATTTCAATTAATCATAAAATGTCCCTGATATGTCACTAGACATTAAGAAATCATGTACATTTCAAATACTTATATCACTGACAACAGTAGTCCGGCCAGGATATTGTCATTTAAAAAGTGAAGTTGCAGCCCTCAACTGATGTTGATGTTGTCATGTTGTGTTTTGGTCTGATGCTCCTCCCTCCACCTATCTACCAATCACGAAGTCAGTAGTGTTGCGGCATCCGGGTTACCAGCTCTGCTCTAGTTACCACAGCTGCAGCTCGTCACGTTCCTGCTGGATCCTGCAGCCTATCTGGCAACCTCGAGTCAGGGAGGAGGGGGAGGGGATACACCGCTCTAGAGTAATTTGAAAGTGATTGCAGTACCAGTTTTGACCACAATCTTACATACAGCTCCTTTAACAACGGGGTTATAAAATCAATATCACCACACGTTAATCCAACACACAATAAATTAATTTGGTTTTAATTGGAAAAATCTCAGGTTTTCTAATCACCACAGAGAAAGATTAGAAGGGAGAGTGTTGTCAGGTGGAAGACGTGGGGATAATAAACTGAATTCCCAACACAGTGGAGCCAGATTACTATATAGCCAATCTAGGAGATCCTCGTCTCCGTTAATGAGTCTCAGAGAGAACATGAGCACACAGCAAGAGGAGAGATGCACTGAATAAACACAGATAGCAAAAGAAAAAGAATACAGCAGGGCATCTAATGAGTTGTTGACAGAACTCAGATGAAGCTAATATAAGAAAAGGATTGGGGGGGGGACCCCAGTATGAGTGCATGTCTCTACCAGCTCTTGCTCTTGTTCCCTCTCATGCTCTTTTCGGTCGCTCACAGGACGTACCAATACCTGATCCATCTTCTGCTGCTAAGGACTCGGCCAGCTCTTTAGCTTGGGCAAGTCCAGGAATTATTTCATCAGCTTCCTTACCCTCCAAGAGACTATCACACCCTCCATTCTGCCTCTCTGGAGCTGAAGGCTCATGAGTACCGTTGGTGTTTGCCGTAGGAACTTGGGCTGCCTGGTTCTCAGGAGCAGAGTTTTCGGACACAGTCGTTGCCTCCGAGTCATCAGGGGTCAGAGTGGATTCAGAGGAAGTTGGAGAGGTTGGCTTGTCGTCAGGAACCTTTTCAGATGCTTCAAGAGCCTGCGGTTTGCTTTCAGACTCCACATCTGCAGTGCTCGTGTCATGCAGGGCTGCGGCCTTGTCTTTGTTTGCTTTCTGCTGCATCAGCTGGAGTGCGGCCATCTTCATGAAGAGGAGATATCTGAGGCACAAGAGAATGACATGTTTACACCCACTGACAAACTAGCCTTCAGGACATTCAAGAAATTTGCAATTAAGGAGAAGACTAAATATTTAAAATGTAATAAAATCTCTATTCTACACACACATTTTCTATGGATTTTTTATTTTTTACTTTTTAATTTTGTAATAGTTATATTTTTATTAATAGTATTAGTAACTATTATAAAAATCACTAACTAAACTAAAATATATGTAAATATTTACTTTAAATATGTAAATATCTACATAGTTTACTTTCTATTTTTTGAAAGTTACTAAGAATAAAAAAATATAATATTAACAATAATAATATCATCATTATTATTATTTTACCTTTAACTATTAACAAAAATATGTAAATTAGATACTTATAAAATGAAATGCGAAATTATTATATATATATATATATATATATATATATATATATATATATATATATACACACATACATATAAATTACTAATATAAGTTACTAATCATTAGGCTTGGGCGGTATCCAAATTTTGATACCGTCAAACCTCCTCCCTATTTTACCGCGGTATACGGTATTACCGTGTGATAATTAAAAATTATGACATAAGGCTCAGACGGCATCACCAAACTGTTGGTTTGTGCAGGGATGAGTCACAATTTTCGAATATTCAATTATTTGATTTTATTATAGAATATGGAATAGGTTGTGGGATTATTGTCTAAAAAAAATCCCCATGTTTTCCGTTCTGATGCGGTGGTGACACGTTCAACCAGAGGGTGGCGATGCCAATAATGCATCTAAAAGCTGTCAATCAACTCTCAGACAACAGGAGAAGATGCACATTGTGAGCGGAGCATGTGAGCGGAGTGGTAATATTTCCTCCAGAGCAGAGAGCGCATTTCTGAAGATCCCGCGCCGCGTGCTCAGTCCACTCAGCGGCGCGCGCTCAGAACGCCCGCAGTGACATGCTGGTTAGAAAACATGTGAAGTAGGGCTGCCCGTGCACGACTAAAGTTTTTTTTTTTTCTAGTTGACTAGTAGTAGTTGATTTAAGCCATTAGTCTAATCACATATTTATATTGATTAAATTACTTAAATATATATAGGAGAGAATGCTAAACCATAATGAGCGTTTTCGTAATATATTGCCTATTCTGCATCTCAAAGCACGCATAAAGCTTGGCACAAAGAACCGGCAAAAGTAATTATAATGCATGAAACATTTGAATTGTTTATTAATAAAAAACTTTCTATGTCAGTGGCTGCACAGATAAAGTTTACGATGCAGACTCGCATCTTCGCAGTAGTGAACACGCATAGAGAGAAATGCACACCTCATATGAATTAGCCTACAGAGAGCAGCCCATTTCTTTTAGTTTTTAATTGTTTTGTTTAAAAGTAGACATTTCAAGCTTACTATATATATACACTTCTCAGATATTTAAGGCATCTATCTTATACGCTGAGTTTCGTTTTTTTAGGAGACGCGCTCCAGTTCACGCGCCGGTGCCTCCGTGTCCGGCTTATATTGTCTAATATATGCTTCTTATTTATTAATCCAGGCAATTCGTTGATGAAACATTGATTAAAATTAAGATACAATTTATACAAAACGAAATTCACTTTAAAGAAAGGCTTTCTACAAAACAAAATGTAATAAGTGGTCAAAAATAATGTCTGACCCATTCCAAATGTTTTCCGATATTGGGCATCTTATCATCCTATCTTATTCATCTCATGCAGTTTCCTTTTCATATAATCAACATAGATGAAATAAAAAAATAACAACATTATATTATTAAACATAAATATGAAAAGAAATACGTTTTTTTTTTATTTTTACTTGTAGCCTATTTAAGTGTCACACCGCTCCGCTGTATATCTGTGTAGCCTACATGCATGTGTGCGTGCATATGGTGGAGGGGTGCGATTTTCGAATAATAATCAAATAATACCAGGCGATCTTCAAATATTATTTTTGCTTGAAATGCCCATCCCTGCCAAACTGCAGAAGTCGTGTTCTTCTTCGAGACCAGGTCACTCGGTGCGCAACTTGCCATCTTTCCCCCTCTCTCCCCCACTCTTTCTCCTCCACACTGTCACGTGATGACAACCACACATAAGCATTTTTAGCCATTAAATAAATTATATTTAATATTTAATCCTTGTCTCCTATATAAGTGCATTGGATTTTTTTTATGACGGTATGACGATATTGAAACTGATACCGTTGCTATTTTTAGATCCCGCGGTATACGATATTACCGTATTACCGCCCAAGCCTACTAATCATATTAATAACAATAAAAATTAGTAGTAGTAGTAGTAATTAGTACAAAATTAAAAGGTAAAATGGGTTAAAAAAATATTTACCTTTTACTTTTAATATTATACTAGTTAAGAATAATAATTTGCATTATTATTATTGTTAATAATATTATTAGTAACTATCTAACTATGAATATAATAAATAATTACATACGATTTTTTAAATAAATAATTTACCTATTTTTCTTTTTTAATTTTATACTAGTAGTTACTTATAATTAATAATAAAAATATTAATCGTGATGATTATTATAAAATATATAAAGATATATATCATGATTAACAACAAAGTATGTGGCTTCTTTCTTATGAGATCATTTTACGGTGACTTTTTGGAACCTGAAAGTGGTACACAAACCATACTTTCATTACACAACAAATGGGAGAGCAACTCTACTCCAATTTGAAAGAGCATGTTAATCAAGTAGCAGGAACACACCTGTGCTCTACAAAGGCCTCAATGAGCTCCTGGCGCAAGCAAGCCAGGCGATGGCGATGTAGCCGGGGGAAACCCAGCTTCTGGCTCTCGGCAGTGAGCTCTTCTCCTTCGACTGGCAGGAAGTTGAGGTCAGGAGGGAAGGTACGCAAAAGGTCCAGGATGTAATGGCGCCCATCGTTGCCAATGATACCCTTACACTCCACAGAGGAGCAAAGCTCTACAGAGGCGTCTTTCTCGTTGAGCACATCATGCCGCTGCACCTTCAGGGGGCGGCTGGTCTTCTCCAAAAACTCCAGATACTTGGGATGGGACACTACGGTCTTGCCGAAGTCAATGGAGCCATAGATGACACTCTGCTCTTGCTCCCGCTCCAAGATGCCAGGAATGATGGACTGAGCGGTTACACGATAACCTCTGTAGTCCACCACCACCGTGCCCAGGGTGTAGAGCCCCTCCACGTCCACAGCACTGTATGCCCTCACCCCGTTCAAGTCGTTGGTGGGGGCGGTGTGGGCGGCAGCGTCCCCGCCCAGCTCCCTGTAGTGATCACGTACGTCAAAGCCCAAGCTGAAGAAAATGTTGTTCCAGATAAACATCTGCATACGCGTCTCCTCTCCAGGGTTGATCGCCATGACATTACCATCGATCACTGCCATCGCACCACGCGTTGCCGCAGCGGCAAAGTCACTATGAACCTGAGGAACAGAAGTGCGTTGGTGAGCAAAATAATTTATCAAGTGAAAACGTACTTGTTCTGAAACTAGTGCTGGTATGTTCACCTTGAATATGGCTCGTTCTCTCAGCAGACGCTCAGGGAGGTTCTTACGAGAAAGTTCTCTGGTTGTCTGGAGCTCCTCGTTCCAGTCTCTAGTCTATCATAGAGAACAAGAATGTTTGAATAGCCCTATAAATTAAATCTACTCAAAATTAAAGCTTTGTAGGACATACTTGGCCAGGTATGTGCTCTTCATAACCCAGACGGGAGGTGTAGGCATCCTCAGCTCTCACACAGTCCATGGCATGGTCAATCTGTGGTGCAGTCCAGCTGTACACTTGGAAGGGAGTAGCTATTCTCTCAAACGGATGTCTTTGCACCCTATTATCAATAACATGACATAATGAAGATGTGGGGAGAAAAAATGCCTCTAAAACTGTGACAAATAAACATTTAGACCAGATGTTCTCAAATAGGGGACCTCAGCAAACAATCAAAGGGGGCCACAGGATGACATCAATGTATTTAAATTAATAAATTATTAATATATTCTTGAACCTAAACTAAAATGATAATCAAGATGTAAACTGAAATCATATAATAACTATTGTTTTTATTGAAGAACATACGTTCTTGAAACTTCTGAAGTCACAAAATGAATCATCATGATTAATTCATTTAAATATCTTTCTGTTTCTGTAAATAAAAAAGTTTGAAAACAAGCAGCTGTGTCATAACTACACCAGATTTCAGGGAGGATTTCTGATTTTGTGACCACATATGACCTGCGACTTCATTGCGTTGATTATGCAATGACTTGCGATATCATAGCATTACTGTATGTTGATAATGCACAGTAAAGTAAGCTGGCATACTGCTGCTCCCAAGTGTCCTTTGTCACACTCCTGAGTAGGATGTTATTACTAAGTGCAAACGTGGCCTAGCTGAGATAAAATGGTTCATGATTCTTTAAAAAGGCTAGAGCCGGTTTACACAAAAAGAGTTCTTTATCAGTTTAATCCAAATATAAGTGAAAGATGAACTAAACTGGTATTAATAATGCATTACCTCTTCTTTTGCAGAGCAGTGAAGTTCTTCTTGAAGGTGGAGCTAATCTGACTCAGCAGTTCCACTAGAGAGTGGCTGAGGAAGCTGGGGTTGGCTGGCTTGGGGTTGAAGATATAAGTTGTGGACCTGCGACAAATCACCAATAATATTACAATTCTACACTATTTTGTCTAAATAAATTAAATAAACACTAAAATCAATCATTTTACATGCTACAAATGAATGTAGGCATCACATTATTATAATGTAACAGAAAATGATTGAAATAATGCAGGCTGAAGGCTTCGACAAAAGCATATAACATTGGTTAACAACCTCGTAGCTCAAAGTAGGCCCAGTTTTAAAGGTTTATTTATTTATAAGTTATCATGGTAGGCGATTTGTTGTAGAAATTTTTGGAAACTGTTTGAAAGTCTTTTCACTAAGTTGAGCGGTGGAAAAGCGTAAGACCATAAAATGTTCGTCCAATCATTGCATTCGGTCCGAATGCAATAATAGGATGTCCTACCTGCCTGTCAACGTACGTATTTTCATACCTCCGCGCACCTGCTCGAGCAGACATCACACATCATCAGCGTGTTTCATGCTATGCAGAATTAGACAGACGTCAGTCACGAGGACCGAATTTTTTTTTCAAATCTATGCATTTCAATGGCAACATTATCAAAGGAGAAATGAATCGCAGCAGTCAGGTGGTCCAGGTCAGTGTCTCTCAAGTCGTTTACATTCATTATTATTGAAATATTATGTGCTTTGAGACATGAGGTAGTTTAACGCCATCTCTCGTCTCGTGACGCTTTACAAACTGTGATGTCCGTTCATGTGTTTTGAGACGCTCTAAAGGGAGGGTGGGATCTCAAGCTTTCAAAGCTAACATGCTATTGCAAGCCGCTCCGAAATTTGCCTACCCTACCTTTAAAAATTTAGTAAATTAAAGCTGCAGTCCGGCGTTTTTCCTCTTTGTCGCCATCTCTGTTCGAAATCTGCAATTGCAATCATTCGCGGAATTATCAACTTTACGTGAGTTGTAGTTCAACACCCTCGACACGGCACAGCGCGGATGAACACAGTGTTTGAGGAGACTGTGAGGCTGTCAGTCACCGTGCCGATGTGGATACTGGCATTCGGAATCACAGATTATTATTTTGGAAGTATGACCAACATAAGAATTTTCACCGGAAAATGTCATCTGAACTAGTAAGAAACATCCACTTTTGTTCTGGTTCTGACATTGCAGTAAATCGCGCTGATTAAATCTAACAATCGCTTAGAAGTTATCATATCACGCAAAACCGTGCAAATTATACTTTTTTCTTAAATTGTTAATGTAAACAACGTCAGCATTGCGTGACTACATGTAATGTCCTTCTATGTATCCTTGTTTTCGCATGGGTCCGGTTGCAGTCTCTTTTTTTCTGTAGCCACTCCGAAGTCCGCAACGAAGTCTTTTGCATTTTAAAACGGGTGAATCTCTAGTTGCCACTGGTGATCGTCGTTTGAACCTTTCTGGATCCGCCATCAAATTGATAAGTTTAATTATATCAAGTGCTGTGAGAAAAGGCTATAAATCTCCACCTCCAGCATCCTCACAGTCACACGCAAACGCAATATAGCTTACTAGCCGAGACTCCTCCTTTATGTGTACAGATGCGACGTAATGACGCAAAGACATGCTCGAATCTCCCGCGGAAATCCACCAGTACCACTGCAATTAAAAACATTATTACAAGCTTTTATTACAAGCTTACCGTTTTGAATCGAGCTAAGGCAAGCAGATAGTTTTGAACACTGGCTGGTTATGTATTTTATCAAATATGTATTTTGGATCATTTTTAACCCAAAAAAAAGCTACGGACTGCAGCTTAAATTGGATTTTCACTTCTGGAACCCAACTACTGCACTCTACAACTGATCATGAAATGCCACATTGACCCATCAGAATCAAGTATTCAAGAGGGCAGTATAATAAATTTGCTTACTGATTGAGGTAGAATCCGCGGGTGGAGGCAGTGATGCTGACGTGTCTGTCTTCAACAGTCACGATGTACAGATACATAAGGTCTCCGTGCATCTTCCTGTTGCCAGGCGGTGGGTTCCAGCCACTCATTGTCAAGACCTTCAGGCACTGCATAGGCTGTAGACAGAGCACAAGGCAAAAGTAAACTAAAATCTCAAAACAAAAGCAAGACATCATGAAAGAGTCATGGCAAAAATCTGTAATCTGCTCTAACCTTCCAGTCTTTGTTCTGTGGCTGAAGGGGCACCAAAGGACGCTCTTTGCTGCCTGGCAGAATGTGTTCAGGTGGTGTGCAATCAATCTGCTCAAGTTCACTGCCCTTCTTTTTGCGTCTCCCAGTATCTGCGGAAGGTAAGAGCAAACAGGCAATCGAATACCAGCTGTCAATCTCCTAGAAACCATTTAAGACCTCACATTCTCCCTGTCACAGACCTCCAAGATCTCCGTCCGTGAAGACACTGAGGAACGAGAGGGAGTTGCAGTCCACTCCATTATAAGCGTCTGATGGATCAAGACTCTTCAGCAGGTCTCTGATGTGACGGACATGAATACGAGCTTCACGCACTGTGTAGGGCTCTACAAGATGGAAACAGAAACGTTGAAGGCTCAGTACCTTCAAATGAGACGTATACTTATGATAGAAGGTCACAAATTGTACCTTCGACCACTTTGAGAAGGGAGCCTTCCTGCAGGCCCTCAATGGACTTGAGCTCGGCAAAGTTGTCGAGTACGTTGCCGTCGAGCTGTAAGGAGAAGCAGGTGCGGTGGCAGGTGTCCTCGCGGTCCATCAGTACTTGATGGATCTCTTGCACCATCTCTTGTGGTGACACCTGAGTAGGAACCACAGATTTTGTTACAATATTTTGTTACAAATGTCTGTGATGTGAAGTCAGTGTAAGAACAGGAATTACCTGAAGGTCAAAGGGTTCGGTTCCAGGGGCTTGGATCTTCACAGTGAAGCCAGTGTCTTGAATTACGATCACTTCCTGTTCGTTGGCATCCTCTGCAAGGTCTGCATCGGCACTGCCATCCTGCTTGGAGTCGGCCTCCTCGTGACCAGCGTCCCCGTTCATTACTGCTGTGTCCCCACGGTGTCCTGTGGGTAGAGAAATAAAAGTGTTACAATAATTGATATTTTAGTTTAACTTTCAGAAAATGTATGAAGTTTTGACATTTTATCTTGTGAGGTGGCGTTAGTTAATTACAATTATTATTTTATAATTATTAAAGTTAATTAATTATTATGAACCAGTTAATCAAAGATTCATAAAACAGTTTCAAACTTGCTTGTGATTAGTGATTAGAATCAGACTGAATCACTCATCCACAACTGATTCCTCACTAAACTGGAAGTAATTTTTCTGTCATGTACACCTCTAAATGTAGGTTTGTAAGACTTGTTACGTGAGTCTGTTTACTGAGGTGTTGTTCATACGACAATGAGTAAATAAAAGACACATTCACATGTAAAAAAAAAAAAAAAAAAAAAACTGAAAACAGTACAAATATAATCAAGATCCCTAGAGTGAAACTACCACATACAACTAGAAAACACCATAGTTCATATAATATTTTATTATTTTATTAATATATATATATATATATATATATATATATATATATATATATAAGTTATAGGCCTATATATATATTATTAAAATGTTATTATATGAAAAAGTATAATATTATCAATTTAATATTAAAATAAACTTTTTTAAAAAGGGGACCTTAAATGTTTAATTTCAGGAGTCAATGTTTTTTTTTTTTATTTTTTTTTTTACCTAATGCCCTATTAATTGCTCATTGATCACACATATATAATACAGTTTTGTTATTGTTAACTAAAACTAAATGATTTTCAGTAATTTAAATAAACAAAACAAATATTGGATGAAAAACTAAAAAAAAAGCAACAAAATTTAATTAGAAATCCTCCCTGTGCAACAACTAGTAGGAAAGTTTAAGTACAAAAATTATTTAAACTGAAAAAATAATTTTAAATAATAAAATGACAAAAGCACATAACAAAATTACTAAAACTTAAACAATAATTAAAATGAAAACTGAAAATCTGACTATATAAAGCCAATTCAAACTATTAATACTAATAGTATATAAATAAAAAAAGAAAAAACCTTTTCCAATAATCATTATATTAATTATCTTAATTCATTAATTAAAACCCAATTAAAACCCTCTATAGTTTCACAAAGGACGTTACTCACAACACGAATCTCACTA
Source organism: Rhinichthys klamathensis goyatoka (assembly GCF_029890125.1). NCBI lineage: Eukaryota > Metazoa > Chordata > Actinopteri > Cypriniformes > Leuciscidae > Rhinichthys > Rhinichthys klamathensis. The sequence continues at coordinate 3,270,017 of NW_026606731.1, forward strand.
ATCACGAAGGAGTTGAATAAGGCTAGTGGATTTTTACCAGTAGGTCAGCCAACTAGCACACACCGGTCATCTTCTGAAGGCCTGTGACACTTCACACACTGTACACAATACAGCTCCCACAGCGCAATGCCGAGCTGCCATGGAGATCTCCACGGCAACAGTTTAAGTCCTGGGTCTCGGGGGGCAATCATTCCCGGCACGCTCTCCGGCTGAATGAATGTGGCGCTGCAATATCATTTGACTCAATTGTCTGAGGAAGTCCCTTCTGCCTTACTGATTCACTCAAACAGATCTGCTGAGGCGGCATGTTTTGTGATACACTAAACTGAATTAGATGACAAGGATTTGAGATTCCAGCCCAGGCAGACATGTTTTCCAATGCCACAGCTGTCTCGGCCATAACTCACAGATAAAATACACTGTTTGCTTAAGACAACTGCAGCATGTCCTTGGCTCTCCTCAGTGGTCACGGCTATGACAACAAGCAGCTGGTCTCACACTTCAGACACCGAGGACCACAGGGGAGGCGGATCAAACGGATCTCACAATATTCACCAATCCACTTATTTATGTATTAAATACATATACCTAAGTGTAAATAGCATGTAATGAGTCATTTATTTTCACTGACTAAATTGAATGTGGAGCTTGTGCTTCCTTTCAGTCACTTACAGCAGCCATCTTCAGTTCAACCCCAAACCGACTGTTTCTTCAGACCTAGCGGCACCATATGGGTATTTTATCTTGCTCTAGATTGAGTGTTTACACAGATCTCCCCCAATCCAATCCAAATCTAATCATGAGCATTAGGTTAGGTGGTTCTAAGTATAGGAGCTGCTAACACAATTTTTGAACCACCTTACTGCAGGGAAATTCTGTAAATGGAGTGTGTACTCAAAGTATTTTGAGCACAAAAAAACAGGACCGTGGAGTTATTATTTTTTTATTTTCCATTTTCATTTTAAAGTTAATTTAGTGCATAAATCAACTGAAACCAAATGCAAATGAAAAATGTTGCCTTTGCATCTAGCTGAAATAAAACAAAAACGTCTAACTAAAATGTTTATGGTTTTCGTTTTAGTTAACTAATAACCCTGATCAGAATAACGAAAATGAAAATACATCACTGAAATCTGGAAGCAGTGGTTCTCAACCTTTTTGATTTCAAGGCCCCCGTCGTCCACAACAATATTTGAATGCCCCATGACTTTTCTAGTTAATCAAGATTTACTGGACAAGGATTATGGATTTCATAAAAAAAATTTGCTTGGCATTTTTAGAGCACGTGATTAGCATTTCTTAGAATTAAAAATGTGCATTAATTATAAAAATACTCATGGGGCTTTACCATTTTATTAATTTACATGACTTTAGAAATAACACTTAAAATTGGGCTTTCAAAATTTGTAGGAACCCTGGTTATAGCCTATTGATTTTGTTGTTTTAACTGATTTAAAATCATGTTTTTTTCCCCTCATTTTAAATCATCTCGAGTTCTCCTTGGAAATTTGCTGGGGTCCCCTAGTGGGCCCCGGGCTCCTGGTTGAGAATCACTGCCCTAAAATTATTTAAAGCCGGGCAATCCAGTGTATTGCATCACAAAAATGTCTGACTTTTAAATAGAACAAAGTGTGTATGAGGTTCGTGCCTTGGCATTGCACAACCCCAAAGTCAATCCCCTTGTCCTTTAGTCCTCCCTCTCACTGGGTGAAGTCCAGGTGTACGCCACATTCAGTGAATTTGAAAGGCTGGAGGATCAGATGAAAACAGTTTACATTAGGCTATACTGATATGCTAATCTCCCTATAACAGTCAAACATGTTCAAAGACTTCACTCCATCCTTTTTCCTTTTAAGCCCATCACAATCTAGTTTAATACATTAACTAACACTTGCATCACATATGGCACTGGTGCAGAGGTTCAAAGAACTTCAGTATAGAAATAAAACCCTGACGATTAATTTGCAACCATATGCAGGTAAATCATTCAGAGTGGTCAGGACAGATATATTTAACACTCCTAACTTGCCAAACTTCTAATTTGTCTTATGCTAAAGTGAAAGGCAAGTGCAAAGTCCCATTGTGACCACAATAACACTTAAACAACAATCCCAAAAAAAAAAGAATTGGTAGTTAAACCTGCACCACAGTCACACACAAGGGACACATTGACACGACAGACTTTATCACAACTGAGATTATGGTGGCATAAGTGAGACACAAGTGAGGCTGCAGCCCATACAGCTCCCCTTTGGAGTGACATGATGTGTTGGGACAACAGAGCGTGGTGTCGGAATATTTGGCACCGGTAATGCAAAAGCTGCGGGAAGTGATCCGTGTAATCCATAAACAAAAGGGTCAAAGTAGTCAAATTCAGCTGATCATACAGTATCAACATAGCCTCCCCCTTGAGGACCCATTATATGCAAAATAACATATCTTTATGTGCAAAACGTTTTTGGATGAAGAAAAAGATGCATCTTCAAAAGCATTTGATTAAAAAAGTGTAATGAGGCTGAACAAAACGTGCAGATTAGCAATACAACTTGCAGTATAGCCTAATTACAGACAACAGAGTAACAAATCAAATATGGTCTAACCAGCTTCCTACATGGCTTTATCAACATTTATTGCGTGTATAATCATAATCCAATTGCATACAAATAATGTCAAATGAACAAAGACAGCTATTTTCCAGCCAGAAAATTCACAGATCAGAGAGATCACATCAGTCACAAGCAGTCATCATCCCGAGCTTCAAATTCAACATATTAAATGTGTTATCAGAATGACCAATTCCACAGCTGTCAGGTGCCATAACGACTGTCAGCCTCTTCCAAGGTCTCCTTAAATGTGACACGGATTGCAGCAGTTAGCTAACTGACAGTGTGCACAGCAGCCGGCTATTTGCTCTTAAACGATTTAATGACAGCATGTAACGTTAGATCGAAAATAAGTCGTAAATTACAGGATCGCCCCTACGTGCTAGGCAAAGTGTGTAATCCCAACACTTACCAAACAGATCCCACTATATTTAACTGGTAGCAATAACCTTCTATCGGCATACATGCACCATGACTTTCCATGTGCAGCTACTTCCGCATCCGGGTCGAGGAGCGCAACACTTTCCTGAATGAAAACAGGAGGGAGGCCGATAAACCCACGCGCGTTTAAACAAGCTATACATTGCTAATACAATATTTTTTTTCAAGAACATATTCTAAATTTCACGATATAATAGGTTATTTTGGCCATCAAAAGTATTGAATACAGGGCCACTTAAGATTCAGACCGTAGTAAAACAACGCTCTCCTCTCTCTGGCTCAATGGTTCCGTCCCACTGAAGGTGACCTTCAGTTTATTCGTGTTCATGCGCGCTGTAACAGAACATGTGTTTCAAGATCTCCTCACACACAGCTACACTTCACACTGATGATAATGAAAGTAACCTTGTAAATAACGAGTAAATCTCTAGCGTTCACGTTTAAGAGCTTCACATGGTCGTTAAATCATTTAGCCCAGATCTGCACTTGCTGTTGACTTTGCTAGAGCAGAGGCAGGAGTAAACATGTCTTGTTGAACGTTTGTTATTCTATTGCCATTTACTTCATATTATATTGCAATAGTCATTTATGAGCATGAACTACTTTTTTAAACAATTTCAATGAACCGTAGTACTGTTGAATGTAAATAGGACATATGAAATTACAATAAACACCCTTTTGTCACTGATATTAGTGTATACTCAAGCAAAATAATAATGCCTGAGTAAACAGACACCTTACATTAACCTTTGCTAAAGTTTACCATCCTACTAGCTTAAATTAGTCTGGCCTCCCATTAAAATAGCACGAATAATTAAACTTAATTGCTCAGCTTTAAAACATTTAATTGGACAGAAATTGTCCAACCACTACAAGATAATTCAAACTATTTTTAGCCAGTGATAACAAAATACTTGGAAAAAATCAGAAAGGGAACCCTGATCACAGCATACTGACACTGCAAGGACATTTTAAGTCAATTTTAGTTTGACAACCTACCTTCTTACAGAAAACATAATACTGAGAACCAAGCTGTGAATAAGTTTATCTACACCAAGCAGCAAGATAAGACCTAAATCAAGAGCAGTACGTATTAAGACTTAAAAATGAATGGCCTGCACAAGGTTGTGAGCACAATGAAAGCACCTACTTCCCATTCAGAAACACAATGGTGTTCATGGGTGTAAAGCAGACACCCCTGCGGAACTGTGCCCGTTTATGTCCTTTATTACCTACTTCTCTTTGACCTCTATCCAGTTCCAGTCAATCATACATCATTTACTCAAAAGTGACTTGTGTTAAAATACAACAAGATCAGAGAGAGCACAGTGTTTTCTGCCTTTGTGGCTCCATGCTACAGTGCAAACTGCTTTAAAGCTCACATACCGCAAGCACATGGATCCTTCAAGGCTGTCTTGCTGCTGTCTTTGCTGTTTGCTGTCTCGCCTTCCCGGGCAAGATCAACGGGCACTGATGCTGGGATGTCATCCGTCTTGCTAACCATGATTCGTTTCCCAGAATGCTAGTTTGGTTTCAGAGTTAGCAACAGATGTCCGTTGCTGAGAGCTGTGATGTGGGTCTGTTGAAGGGCCTTCCGTCAGACGGAATGGCTAGTTACATCCAAAGATATTACAAAAACAACTTGACTTGAGAAGGACAATTCTCAACTCAGCCTGGCTGTCACACGTGGTTTCTCCTCCTCTTGACCTGCTTGCCTTTGTATTTGTCCCACCCACCAAACACACGGCTACGGCAACCCTATAGCTCCATTTGGAGAAGCGCGTTTTACTCTTTCTTTTACTGTCTATGGTTTTACTGCCTCAGTTTATGTTGGGTGTTTATTTCGTCCTTTATTTGACCCAATTTAATAAAAATGTTAGGTAAGATAAATATAAAATTCCTGTCCAAATTCAGGAGAAATAATTCAGCACAATAGGCCTACATCCAAAATAGTAATGGTAAGTGCGACTTACTTTCGAGATTCAGTTCTTTCGAGCTCTTAATTTCAAAGACCGGGTTAAAAAAACAGTAGGTTACGAATTTTACGTCATTTCTCAAACTCATTGTGGTTTAAACTATGGTTTAATATATTTATATTTATTTTACGTAACAATCATTACGTAACATTAAATATATATAACAAAATACATAAATTAATTTTTTTTTCAGTATTGTAAACCCAATCCTTTTAGTTGTTTTATCTTTTGTATGTCTTTTTAGTTATAGCTGTAAATGTTTTATATTATGTTTAATGTCTAATAAAAAATATAGGCCTATTTAATGGAATACAAATGTGAATTTCTTAAGACTTGACATGGAGACAAACTAAACTACTTTTCTTTTATTGTATGCACTCAAAGATTTTTTTGGGAATATGTTATTGGTTCGAAATAAAGGTCTCATCACTGCCTACTTTTTAGAAACCATTGTATTTGGAATGTTGACAAAATGCGGAATTTCCTCAGTAATGTAGTGTTTGTTCTTTGTAATTTTTATTTATAAACGTAAGTGTATGAACTGAAGATAAAACATAATTTCTCTGTATTTTGTTTGTAACTATTTTCCATCATATAAATATATCAAGAGTAAAAAGGCCTGCAAAATTGCTGGCATAAAATGATGAGACTAATTTATTGGAAGATGGATAAAAAGGCTGCACTTATATTATTGGTGTATACATTGATTAATTTTTTACTTATTTATTTATTTTTATGTATGTATAAATTCCATTATAAATGTATTTTTTGTTACATCACACACACACACACTAAGACAGACAGACAGACAGACAGACAGACAGACAGACAGATAGATAGATAGATAGATAGATAGATAGATAGATAGATAGATAGATAGATAGATAGATAGATAGATAGATAGATAGATAGATAGATAGATAGATAGATAGATAGATAGATAGATAGATATGGCATAATATTCTTGTTCTACTTCCAATAAAGTAAAAAAAGTAAAAGTTTCTTTTATTGTTTAGTTTTACTAATAAGGGTCTTTATTGTAATCTCATGTGTCCCATTTTGCTTTGTTTGCAGCCATTATTCAGACATTTAGGAAATGTCGTCTGGGAAATGTTTTTAATTAAAGGTATTTATTTTTTTAAAAAAAACACTGTTAAAAATACTAAAAAATCTGTTTAAAAACGGTTTTAAAAAACACAAATATTTCCAGTATATTTTATTTGTAACATTTCTGCTATGATTAAGATGTAAGTGTTAAGGAAATTAACAACATCTGCAACAATACAATTGTTATTCTCTAAAGTTGACATCAACTAACCATGATTAAGGTTGCAATTACTGTAACACAGTAATTTAATAAACCCATTTAATCATATGTAAACAGTGGATTATTTATTGCGACACATTTTCAGTCGACAGGTTGCACAATGTTGGGTCGCTCATAAGAGATTTGAAGTACTGTGTGTACATTTCAAGACTTTCCAAATGTTTGTGAAACAGCACACTATACTATTGGCCAAACATGCAAATACAGTGTGTGAACATTGCTGCATAATAATCACTTATTTCCCTGTCATATACCTGTCATTCTTAAAAACAGGACAAACGAAAAAGAAGTTTTAAAACCTTTATCATATAACAGTCAGACTGTTAAAGGGAAGACTTTATTCCACACTTAAGGATAGAAAAAATCCAAATAAAATCACCATAAAACCCTCGGTAAGCACAATGTTAACCGCATGGAAGTGGGGACAACAAAATAACATAAGAACTATCAGATATTGCATTTACTGTATCTATGGATTATTGTTTCCAATTTAACACAATGTTCAAATATCTATGCTGTAAATATGATTATATAGAAGTCATCATGTGCGGCAGTATTGCTTCTCTTTTTAACATCACAATGGTATTATAAAGAGCTAAAAAATTATTTAGACAATTAATCACTTCATAATGTTACCAAGATGAAACATTAAATGAAAAACAAAAAAAATAATTAATTAACTAACTAATGTGATTATATCATGTATCACAGTCTAAATCAACCTAATGTCCTAAATCGTTCCTATGTCTGCACTGATACAATACAAAAACTGGTTATAGGCCTTTTAAATAGTCAGGCATATGCGTATACATTTACAAAATAAGATTTCAGACCCTGAGTGAAGCAAATATCACTTTGTTAGGGCTGTGTCAAATTAGACACAATTTTAAGCTGAAAGGAAAACATTTTATGCATTCAGTTACAATCCCTATTCAAACTGCTTTTCATATTTGGATTTTTAACAAACTTATATTCAACATTACAAGCAAAATTACCATTCTGATCTAATAAAGCAAAGAGAAATATCACATATACAACTGTAAATATCTGTTTAGAAAAGCTCCGTTTGCAAATAGGTGGTACTAAACCACCTTTACTGTCATGTTTCAGCAGAATTACAGTCTTCATTGCGGGCTGTGACACTATGGTAGCCTACTCATTAGACCCCATTATTCAAATTATTAGTGTCTGTTAATTGTCAAGAAAGGTAATGTTGTCTGTCACTCCCATTCAATCCATTTCCATGGACTAACCCTCTCTTAGTTATACATCCAAGTGCAGGAGTTTTGTACCACACCACATCACTTCTAATCTTGCATCTTATGAATTTACAAGCTTTTGTGTGATACAAACAGTTAATATGTTTGTTTAATACGTATCACATATTAATCATCATATCACCAAAGCTCGGTATATGCACATACACCTGACCTCACAGAATTATAAAACCGGATTGTGATTCGAATGAAACGTCTGCAATATCTGCAACATCCCACTGAAATATTACAGCATAAGCAGCAGCATAAAACCAATCAGTCCTCTGGGCATCACTGGCTCATTTAATGATGCCAGAACAATGGCGCGTTGACCCTCGACCCCACTCTCTTCTAATCAACAAGCCCACGCATAAACACACTATATACCAGATAAAGCACTTAAGCAAATGATTCAGGCTGTACAGCCTACAGACCTCATTCACACAGGATTTCTCTAACTGAACCAGTATGTATCCGCATAAAGCATCAGGAAGGATGAGAGAGTGCACTTGTGGTGACATCAGATAACCTGATCATTCAGAAATATCTGCGCTGAGGCATTCCACAACAAGGGAATAGATTAAAACCAGTTGAACAAAGACTCAGCAGCAGAAACCGGTTCACAAGGACACGTTTCGCACATCATGCGTCTGCAGTGAATAAACAGCAGGGTCATGCTTTCACACTGACAGTGCTTCGCTAGCTCTATACAGAAATTGAAGTGGTTTATGGGTTACAACATTGCATATTTCTTATCTAATAAAAAACGTGATTTCGCTTGTGCAATTGAGAATAATTCCTTTAAATTAGGAGGGGACGGCATTTGAATAGTATTTACATGTATTCAAACACCTTTGTGTAACAATGATATCCATTCCAAACAGCAATATTTAATGTTTTGCGCTGTGCATGAACATTTTGTTTCCGGATATTAACTGAATTGCATTCTAATGCGTCTCCAGTGTGATCAAATTTCAGATCACATTTACATGCGCAAAATGCAAATCGCCCCATTATTATTAGATAATAGAGTACATTAACTAATTTTTTTCTGTCAGCTATAGAATTTGCTTTATCATCACATTATCCTGATGTGAACACAGAGGATATAATAATATAATATGAAGTGTAATGCAGCTTACATAAGACTACACGATTTTATTCCTGGTTTTCCAGTCGCCAACAGTGAATTGAAATCGCTGACGAAATCAGAGGCAAATAGGTGCTCGTGCACGTGAGTGACGATGGCTATATGCGTGAATTTTCAAATAGGCTACGCGATCTTGAGAGAAGCAGGTTAATGAAAATTCACCTTTTTATTTTGTAAATGCATGTTATAAATCTTATTGTGACTGATTCATCTATGTAAATGATTATTATTAGCCTATTGTATTTATGTAGTGTGAAATATAATAGCAATATAATGTGTGGGTGGCATAAATGTCAGTGTGAATGCTGTAACCTCTTAATATTGCAAGCGAAAAAACTACACGCTGCAGATGCAGGATGCATGAAACGGTATTGAGGACCGTGGGTTATTTTTGATTACAAAAATGCTTTACAGCAACATAAACATCAATTTTGGTTTAACAAGAGCGTAAGCAAGAATCTCTCCTCTGTCTATTCATCACTGCATGTGCAAACTGTGTATAAAAAAAAAAAAAAAAAACCTAGCTGTATTGCAAATATAAACAATTCTGTCACTGTCATAATGCAAAAGGGCTCAAGGTGCAATTCAGGGGAAAATATCATAAAAACGAGTAGGTTGTTGAGGTGACCTGTAAGAGAAACGCTCATTCAGCGTTGTTCTCTGTAGTGGATGCCGTGGTCGCAGTGGCTTTAGCTACTGTTGTTGCCAGTCTGCTCACTGAAGCTCCCTGATCGAGCTCCTCCGCCTCCTCCCCGTCTGCCTCCTGCAGGGCGAGTCTGTGTGGTGGACGGGGCCGGGATCTGTGTCTGTATGGGTACAGGAAGAGGGCGGGGTCAGGCATGGCCATGGGCTCCTCCGGGCCCGTCACCCTCTCGCGCGGCACGCACTCCCTGGCACGCTCGATGTGGAGGTGGGAGGAGGGCCGGCTCGAGCTCCGCCGTTTGGGTTTGATCACTGTTGGGCTGCTAGCGCTGGCCTGAGGTGAAGGGTGGACGGGGGGCTTGTCCGTGCCGAGCTGGGCCGGCCTCCTTCGCTGCTGCTGCCTCTGCTGCGCGAGTTTCTGCTTTGCTGAATAAAGCTGGAAGGACAGGTATGCAGCCGCCTCTGTCTGCTGCTGGAGCTCGGTGTTGAGCACAGTGGTCCTGTGGCTGCGGTGTTTTAATTCATCCAGGAAACGTCGCTCCTTCTCCTTCAGACTGGCACGGAGAGCGCCCACCAGCACTGACTTCTGGCTCAGCTCCCATCTCAGATCACTCTGGACCTCCTGCTGGTCCTGCAGATGCTCCTCCACCTCCTGACAATGGGCTTCCAGCTGCTTCTCTTCCTCCTGCACATCTGGAACACATATAGAACAGAAACTTTTGTCGTAAAAACTCGATTCAGTGGTTCTGTGAACCAAGTTTAAGCACTGTGTGAATTATACCACGACATTCAGGAAATTTTCTAAAGGTTATTTTCATGGGATTGTCTGAAGTTTGTCTCGCACAACTTAAACTGTCTTTAGACGCTCCAAGCTAAATTAGTCAGCATCAACTGACAATCTTAAAAACGTTTAGGATAAAATCATTTTTAAAAATCACATCATTCATTTTAAATAAAAATCTTTTGTAACATCATAAATGTCACTTTTGATCAATTTAATGCATGCTTGCTGAATATAAATAATAATATATGTTTTTTTTTTTTTAAATCTTACTGACCCCAAACTTTTGATTGGTAGTGTACGAGTAATTAAAATGTTTGGTATATACATATGGCCGGTTTCACAGACTGGGTTTAGCTTGTCCCAGACTAAAATGCATGTTTGTGCTGTTTTAACTGAAAGCAAATTGCAGTGACATTTCTTAAAATGTGTCAGAGCCATTGTTTTGTCTCAAGATGCACACCAGTAATGTTTTTTTCTAAGGCATGTTTATAAAATCTATAAATGCCCCAATTGAACTAAAACCTAATCCTGGCTTAATCTAAGCCCTGTCTGTGAAACCGGACCGTACTTTTGAAAAGTCCAACTTTTTGTTTGGTGGGTTCAAGCCTTAAATAGAGGATCAAAACCTCCTGTAATTCATACATCTTAGAGTTTCACATTTTACGTGCAGAAGCTTCATCACACACTTCTGCTGCTGAAATGAGTGTATGATCTCATGTATGATCCACCTTGTGATATGAAACAGACATGTCTAATATGAACAAGCCCCTGCGTTTAAAATCAGATTTTAGCCGTAAAAGCGAATTTGTAACTAATCTGAGATCTAAAAGGTAAGTGGATGTGGTTGAGGAAAGCAGACAAAGAGCTCTTCTGTGCCCAAGGATTACAGACTCACTGAGTAAATCCAAATCAACTAATCTCAACTCTGGTCTGGCTACTGGCAGTGTTGCCATCTGTTCAAGGTTATCAGACACATTAAATGTCTAGGACAAGACCTCCCAGAGCATGCTTGACTACTGTGCCCACAAAGCAGAGAGCAAATGTGAAGTGAATTGCTTCCACACACACACACACACACACACAAAAAGACATACTAAGAAACTATTTTATTGGCAGAAATGACAAATTATACATCTATATGATCAATGGTCAAACTGCAAGGTGAATTCATCATTGGTATTTTCATCTTTTCCTAAATATTAAAATAAACTAAACTAAAATTCTGCAATTACCCCTTCAATACTTCATGGAAATGTGACATGCTATCACTGTTTGTTTTGTGTTCTGCTTTAGATTATTTGCATCTTGTATTTTTCTAATTTGTAAGTCGCTTTAGAAAAAAAAGCATCTACTAAATACATGTAAATGTATATTGCACTATTACCTTACATCACTCCCACATTAGTAAAAATGACATATCATTTACAGTATATAGTGTCAGATATGAGTAGGAAAATGTGCCATAGAATTAGACAGAAGCATGGAAGAGCAGCTGGCGTATGGCATGTCATTTATTACAATCAGAGCCGGACAGGGTACAGAGCTTTGTTACTTGAGTAAAAGTACAGATACCCCTTGCTAAATTTTACTCAAGTACAAGTAAAAGTACTACATTCAGATGTCTACTTAAGTAAAAGTACTAAAGTACTTGTTTTTAAAAGTACTTGAGTATCAAGAGTACAAGAGTAGATTTTCTAAATATTGCATTACTAATCTACTGCCACAGTGCTTACATTTATGCACAGAAACGTCCTACATGGAGTTATGAAAAATGTTAATGTTAATACCTTGGAGAATGTAAAAGGAATTGAAAGTAAAATCAAGTCATTTTCATCTTTTTACCATGTTGCTTTATTTAATTTAATTCAATTTTTGGGGAGTCCCATCTTTAAATGCGGGGACAACACACACACACACACACACACACCACATGTAAGGGTGGCGCTGCCAATAAAGCACCTAAAAGCTGTCACAAAGAACCGGCAAAAGGAATGATTATGAATATGTAAAATATAGCAAGGAGAAATTTTAATTGTTTATTAATAAACACTTGTTAATAAACAAGTGTTTTCTTTGTCAGTGTCGGCTAGATGAAGTTGATGATGCTGACTCGCGATCTTCAGTAGTGAACGCGGCAGAGAGAAATGCATATTTCATACGGATGACATAAGCAGAGAGCAGTCTGTAGTCTGTTTTCTTTCGTTTTGAATTTTTCTGTTTAAAAGTAGACATGTCTGTGAGAGGCAAGTAGGCTACCTTATACACTGAGTTTCGGTTCATTTATGAGACGAGATCCAGTTCACGTGCCGGCGCCTCCGTTTCTTATCTATCGTCTGCTATTTACTTCTTATTTATTAAACCCAGGCAATTGGTTGATGAAACGTTGATTAAAATTAAGATACAATTAATGCAAAACGAAATTCAGGTTAAAGAAAGGTTTTGTGTTTTCTGTTTGATGTCTCTGTGAAAGTTTTAAAGCATTTTTTATGCCGCTTTCAGAGCGCTCACGTCCGTAACGGAGAACACGTCCATAACATTGTTTTTTCCTCATAAATGCAAACCCGAAAAATAAAATAAAACTAAATTAATATTTTATGTACTGTGGAGACTGAGCGCCAACCCTTCTTCATTCGCTGGGTAGTAGCCTACTTTGGTTTGCGCAGTGTAATTCACATAATCAGTAAAAATATATTTTGCCTCCTAAAGTTTTTTTTTTAAGAAATCAGAAATCCCTCGTGGCTACGCCACTGCCACATTTGAACCTGACTGTGTTAAACACACCACATACTCAAGAACATCAAACCAAATGCTTGGCTTACATTAATGTGTAATATAAAATCTGACCATGGAGTTGACTTTGGCGGAAAGCTGAAAGTGATTGCTGATAGGCTGTCCCAATCAGTGGCGCCTGCACAATCCAATCACGTTTGAGAGGGAAACAACAAATTGAGGGTGTCCGAGATTTTTCTTTTTTTTTTACTTTTTTTTTTTTACTCGGGTACTCACGGTTATGGATAGAAATGTATTGGAGTAAAGAGTACAATATTTGCCTCTCAAATGTACTTGAGTAAAGTCATAAGTACTCCCCAAAAATGATACTCGAGTAAAGTACAGATCCCTCAAAATTGTACTTAAGTACTGTACTCAAGTAAATGTACTCCGTTACTGTCCGGCTCTGATTACAATCAAACAAATGAAGGATAAAACAGTTTTTCAAGTGTCTTTACGCTTATATGAATGTAATGTGTTTCAGATAAATTGCAGGCTAAGTAGACTGAAAAGGAATTATGTAATCGGTGTCCTTCAAATTATCCACACAAACTTAATGACCTCGTGCTGAGTTCAACATCTTTCTATAAATATTGTCTCCCGTGCTCTCCTTTATTTTACTGCAACTAGCACAATTCTGTCTCTCAATTTGTCCAGATTGTCCCGATTTCACAGTCAGCCTATCAGCCTCACCCATGCGTCCAGACTGAGATGAGCTCATGAATATAGAAAATGCTGTGTTATCTGATCCTTAAATCTGATCTCTCTACTGTTTCTCAATGAGTTCACTCTTTGCTGCCTCTGACCCTTTTAATAGAATATGTAATGAAACTGAGATGTCGACAACCATCAGTTGACAAAGACATTAGAGCAGATAAGAAGTGATAGACAAAAAAAAAAAAAAAAGATAAGTATTGTACATTTAATACTCACATTGCGCCAGCAATATGCTTGTAAATTAGAAAATCATTTTCACTATCAATCAGTGTTTGGTTCCTCTGGGGCTTCTTTGAAGAATTCTCTCAAAGTTATGAACAAACGATTTTTCCAGTAACAAATAGAATGTTTGTTTAAATTTATCTGGTCTTTAATAATGTTCTCAAAACGTTAGGACAAAAACATTATTTATACATTGTTCACAGAGTTGTTGTTTTTCCTGAAACACGTTAGTTGGACATTCATCATTTTTAAAATGACTACTTAATTTTTAAAATGTTAGAAGATTCAAAAGTAACATTCCCAAAATATTTCCAAAATGATAAAAAGGAATGTTCCGTTAACGTTCACATAACCAAGAACATTTTTAAAAAAATGTTCAATAAACTGGACATTTAAAACGATGAGAGACCATTCTGAAATAATGTTTTCATAACATTATTTCATAACTTAATGGGAACGTTAGCAAAAAAATAATTGTTAGCTGGGTATGTGTTGCTAAGTGACTGGAAGGTTGAACAAAAGGTCTACTTTTGTTTGGAATTATTTTCGTTGGCAGAGCACAAATACCTAAAGTAAATTGTAATATTATGTCTTAAATGTAAGTTACACAATATTGACTTCTTGTTTATTGATATCTTATATGAAAGCAATATCACACTCACAATCTTGCTGCTGGAAACTTCACAATAGGCCATTTTACTGACAACAGCTTTGTTGGAGTAGAGAAGACATTCAAATAAAGGTGTTAAGTTAATGTATATATTGCTGAATATAAGTATTAGTATCTTTAAAAGAAACTGTTACTGTCCCCAAACCTTTGGATGGTATAATGTGTTATGTTCATACTGTGGTATTTGAATTAGATAACTGATTACATGTTTACTAAATAATTAGTAATATGTAAAAATACATGTTAAAACTTATGATTATAATTTAGAAATCTCTTTTTTTTCTCTCTCTCTCTCCTATACTCAGCTTTCTTTTGCTATTCCTCTCTGTCTCCTTGCCCGACTTTGTCTCAGCAAAATAACATGCAGTAATTGGACACCCCCACTGGGACTGTGCAGCAAAAGCAGAGGATCGATTTGTGGGTGGATGAGGCTGCGTCGGGCTGGAGGAGAGAGGGATGGCCTGCAGTATGAAGAGGAGTCTTCTGCTTAACAATGATGCCTCTTGATGTGAAAGTGACTAGTTTTAGATCAATTATTATTACAATCATAAGACACAGTCATTAAACACACTATATGTGCCTTGTTGAGGCTAATCACTTCAATTCAGCCAATTACATGATATCGTAACAACAAAAGAAGTGTTGAGTGCATCATTTTATTTATTATCAGTCAATATGATCCTTTCATGCTCGCTAGAGTCTTTCAAATGTGATCTAGTAATAACAGATACCAAAATATATATGCAGATAGTCAATATACTAGATGCTGTTGTATTAAATAGACCTACTGCTGTTGTTCTTGTTGCTTTGTACAACTGAACACATTTGCTAAAAATACATAAGTAACTCTGCTCACAAATAAATGAAACAACTTTTTTTTTTGGAAGGCAACAGAGCTCACCTGCTACGCTCCTGCCTGGGGGCTTCATGTTGAGTTCTTGTGTGAGTTCTGCAAGTAATAAACAGATGCAATGTTAATTCTGAGCTATTTTTTTATTCTTTATTTTGTATTCTGCATTTTAAAACTGACACATTCCCGAATCATTATAAATCATGTCATAAGTCTTGCATGATCCATTATCCAATTAATTGTTATTAGATTAAATGTCCCGCCCTACATTTTACATTTTATTATATTTCATTCAAAGCAATAATAAGTCAAATAAAGCAATAATAAAGCTCAGTTTATTTATTAAATCATTATAGACTCATGTTCAAACACTGTTCAAAAGTGAGATCAGTAAGATTTTATTCAGCAATGATTAAATTGATCAAAAGTGACAGTAAAGACATTTATAATGTTTCAAAATATTTATATTCCAAATAAATGCTGTTCTTTTGATACACTGGAGTAATGGCTTCTGAAATGTTGATATTACTGGAGTAATGGCTTCTGAAAATTTATTTTAAAATAGTTTTATTTCACAAAATTACAGTTTTCACTGAATTTTTACCAAATAAAGGCTGCCTTGGTGAGCATAAGATACTTCTTTGAAAACATTTTAAAAAAAATCTTACCCCACACCTTTTAATGGTAAGTTATACATCAAAGGGTATCAAGAGAAAAACTGATTTCCTGTGGTTATGAATTAGAATGATTGGTTAGAAGAGCAGAAAAGCAAAGGGATGAATATGCAATGTGCTGCTTTTTCGGCCCTAGCTGGCTCAGCACATTTACAGCAATGTTCAGGTAGAAAGGCCGTGTACTATATTACTGAGAGGGAAAACACAAGCCCTGCACTGACAGGAAGCTATTGACCTGTGGTCCTCTCTGTGGAGCTTGTGCCATCAAAGAGAGCAACGTAACCCTGCTCTTCTCTGCAGAGGATCCTGGCTTTATGCATTCAGGGCATTGTCTATGCATTTAGATTGTGTGCCAACATTATTTTTGGAACAACATCCAATTATGTGTAATTTATGATAAATGAAATGTCGCTCAATTCAATTATGCATGTTATTTAATGTATGCAAACTTAAATTAAAATGCAGGAGACTGTACAGTGGGAATGGTCTTGACACACACCTGTGCAGCGTTTCTGGAGGGACAGGATCTCCAGGTGTAGTCCGTGCAGCAGAGACAGCTGTTCCTGTCTAAGGAAGACAATGCTCCTCTCCACACCCTCCACCTGGCGCTCCAGCGAGACCACCGGTGATCCCTTTACCGTACAAAACACAGGGATATTTATTTACAGTATATAATAGTACATTCCAGTCCTCTAATCTAAATTCCCAGCGTTCTGAGAGTACTGACATTTAGTACAAAACTGGGACTCTCCACTGTTTAAATCAGAGCTTCTGTCTTTTTTTCTCACTCCATAATGCTCTCATCAGTGAGGAAATAAAAGGGGTGCAGGGATGACATATTTTGTAGACCAAAACCAGGAAACGAGTTAGCATTTTAGCACCTCTGGTTCCATCGTCTTGAAGTCAAGGGGTGTTTCTCAAGTGGAAGGCTGCATCCTTTTGAGACTGTGTCCTTCCTAGTTCAGTCCTTCTGAGGCTTGTAGGCTAGAGTCCTCCTCAGCAATTAAATGCTAGAATGAGACGGTCTAAGAGCGCATGACTACGTCACTACGCACGAAAATACTATTAAAACCTAATTTGGGATAAATGCTTTGTATTACAAATCTTTATATTAACTGGCTTTCTATTAACTGGCTTTCTATTAATGCAATACAGTGAACGACAGCCATCTGCGGTCTCCCAGTGGCTTACAATATAGGCAGTTTAGTGTTCGTGATTAATTTACAGCAAAACAAATCATTACATCTATATGCTTTTATGTCCAAAAACATTATTTTTGTCTTACATTTAATAATAAACTCAGACAAGCTCAATACCGACCTGTTTTCTCTCCGTTTATTTTTATGAATTTAAATGTGAGCAAAGGATTGTGGGTGATTGAGATGGCCTTCAGCGATGTTTGATGACATGGCAGTTGAGATATGCAGCCTTCCGTTTGAGAAACACCCAATGAGTTTTGAATGGGTTTTCGTGTTTTGTTAATTGGACTTTTATTGTGTATTTTACCCTGTGTCTGTTGCTGTTTCTTGTCCTGTGTGCCATTTTTTTTATAGTCCTTTGAAGTTTTTCTAGTTGATTAGTTCTGTGATGATTGTCCAGGTGTGTTTCCCTAGGAATTATACCCCAGTGTTTCTTGCATTCCTTGTTCTTGTGTCTTGTGCATAGATGTTTTGATGGGGTGCTCATTCCGTTTCCCTGGTTTTCTAGTTCCCGTGTTTGTTTTGTTATATTCTGTTAAATAAAATAACTGGATTTGGATCCAGCTCTCCTTTGTTTTTGAGTTTTGAGTGTGGTGAACACAAGCTCAAGATATTTTCACTTTATATTCTACGACACATATTACGTAAGGAATAATTGCTCTGTACCGAATAAAACGCTCTTGTGTGTAGGACTAATTTCTAACTAATTTCCCACGCCTCCGTTGCTAATTCCAAAACATCATTTTAGAGCAAGTAACTGAAGCTTGAGACATTGATAGCAGAATAATGCAGTAATTAATGAAGTTAGAGAGAAAGGGATTAAGCGTATTACCGGAGTCTGTGCGTCACTTAACAGTGTTCTGCAGCAGCGTCTCTACTATTAGCGAAACTGTAAGTTTATCGGCTTCATGAACAGCGCCGTTATTACCTCTCTCTTGAGAAATGTCATGTAGCTTTTAATTTGCTGAACTATTTTACTGATAAAATCGTCAGAGCAGCACTGACAACATGTTTCTGTGAGAGTGTGTACCCATACTGTATGTGTGTGCGTTTGAGTGGAGAGAGAGCGGGAGAAAGAGAGTATGTGCTTTCCATACATAATAAAATGTAATTTTGTCTCAAAAACATGGAAATAATTTGTAATTTTTATCCTATAGTTTACTTGCTTGGTTTTGCTGTTGTAGGTTTTAATGACCTTTGAAATAACTGTAATCATTTGGCGAAGTGATATGGAAATGTAATGCGGTCAAGACGTGCCTGGAACTACTTTAGCCGTGCGTACTTTAGCCGTGCGTATCTGAAAATAATTGCACACCTTAGAACGTTCGTCAACCAATCATATTCAAGCATTCATCAGCCCCATATAAATCAGTAATATCCTCTTGTTTACTTGTCTTGTAAAGGCGGTAGCTAAAAGTGGCTAAATGGGACTACAGAGTTTGTCCGGGACATTAAACATCATCATCCGAACAGGTAAACTCATCTACTCACCAGTTCACTTTCACAGCCTCGTTGTGTTTATAATCGTGCTCTTGCAAACTATTATAACTCTAACTTTCAGGGAAAATGTTTATAAGCAAAGATTGAAAGAGTTGTCTGAAGTTAAGTGATGGTGGCGTTGAAGTCATACGACTATATGGTATAATTTGTTTATAGCCAAACATTAGCTTTTGACTTCTGAAGATTGTATTATGTTTCAAAATTTGTGAAGATTATCACGATAAACAAAATGCGTAAGAATCATACGCTTGTATTAGTCACACAGACCTACTTTCTGCAATAATCCAAAAGCCAATGGAAAAATCCTATTGGGTTTTTGTCGAAAGGAGCAGGGTGATGCTAATTTCCTACAAAAATAGGCTACATCATCCCTGCACCACTCTATTGAAAACCTGGATTACAGAACATTTTGAAAATATTTTGTGTGGATATTCACTACAACATATGAGAGAAGAATGTTGTCCCGGGCCCGTAATAAGAGGTCTAGCATAGGTCTACTCTCTTGCACCCATATTTGGTCACGGGCCCCATGAATTTACATACACTAGGGTCAGAAATGAATGAAGACTTGGTGCAAAATCCCACCAAATTTTACGAAACTACCCATGAAATTCAAAATGTGGTACAAAATTCTGCAATATCTGATATCCTAATGATTTATTTTACATTATTTTACATCAAAGGTATGATTAGAAAACATGTCCTCCCCTCAAAAAGCTTAAAATAAGGCCCTTAAAAAGAATGACTGAATTTCAGAATAGTTCTGTGTACCTGCTGACCTGACCCTTAAATGGTTGGTCTGACCTAATGTAGCCTAGGTTGATTCATTCATAATATTTTTGACTTGAATTATACCAATTTTATTGATGCATTTTATTTAAAATAGAGTGCATTTTAAGAGCACACAAGCACAGATGAACAAAATATTTTAACAAATAGGTCTATTATTAGGCCACTATTATATCACTGACAAAAGATATTACATTTTTATTAGTTTACTTGATAATTTGAACATTTTGTTTTGACGTAATCTTTGTGTGATGATGTAAAATAAAACTTCTGAGCGTTATTCTGCATAAACACCCAGCGAGGTTATTAAAAACATTTAATGTCGATTGCTCGCAGATACCAATACAACTAGGCTACATCGTAAAACATAAATGTCAATCAGCTAAATAGTCATTCTTTCTCATATAGGCTACATAACAATAAAAGCCTTAGGCTTAGATAACACTGCGCATAATATTACAGCACTCACCGTGTTTTCCATATTAGTATCCAACAGATGAGGCGTTATAATGAAGAGGATGAACGTGCTCCTTCACTTCCACATCTCTGCCCTTCAACGAACCGACCCATGAACATACAGGATGACGACATCTTTAAAGAAGATCAATACACATCTCAATGGGAGAATAAAACACGGATCTGCCACAGAGTAACGGCAGAGGTTTCGCGAGAACGACGAAATTTCAATCCTTCACAATCTTGGCGAAAGTAATTGCTTTATCCGACAATGTCACGATCGATTAAAAGTGATCCCGGCGTTTAGCTGGCACAAGCGTGTTCGTCTGTCCTGCATCTGAACAGCATCATCATCATCGCGATGACAGACAGCAGGAAGAGGCTCCTTCAGTACCAGGGCAATGATGCAACTGATGAAGGAAACATAACGATGCTCTGAGGAAACTCCACTGCAGATCCGATCATCTCACGCGCGCATCTAACAACACATTAAGCTAATTAAGGCGCATTATGTATTAAAAATATCTAAACTAATGTCTAATTTAGCACAGCTGAATTAGCTACAACAGTTAGTTTCAGTCCTCGAATTTGATTGGCCGAGCAGCGTTTCAAGAGCACTAATTACCATAGCAAATGGGACGTTTCGCAGTTTGAATGAATCACTCGAGGCAGAGACAGATTATTTGGCTTTTGCCATTTTATTTTTTGTTTATTCATATTTTATTATTTGCATTGTTTATTGTTAAAGAGTATCTGTGGCTTCCCGCTAGCTTCCCCCTGCCACGCAGAGATTTTACCCTACTGTATTTGCGTTGTGAAAGAGGAGTGGAGTTATTTTGTATGGTGCAAGGAGCGTTTGGTGGTTTTTCTCGCTCCAGATTGTATTATTTACTATTCCCTACAGTGGATGTCTTATATTCCACCACATTAGAAAGAACTGAGCAAAATTTAGTGTACGAATGTAAATATCGTGCGCTGGGGAGGCGAATCTTTCATTTGAAGGCCACGTTTTATAGCATCTGTAAAACCACATTCTTCCATCTTAAAAATATATCTAAATTATGACATGCTTTCAATGAAAAATGGGGAACAGTTAGTTAATGTGTTCATGACCTCAAGGCTAGATTATTGTAATGCTCTACTGGGTGGTTGCCCTGCACGCTTAATAAACAAACTCCAGTTGGTCCAAACGCAGCAGCTAGAGTTCTCACTAGAACCAGAAAGTATGACCATTAGCCCGGTTCTGTCAACACTGCATTGGCTCCCTATTAAACATCGTATACATTTTTAAATATTGCTGACTACTTACAAAGCATTAAATGGTTTTAGCTCCCCAGTACTTGAGCGAGGTCTTAACGCATTATAGTCCTTCAAGTCTACTGCGATCTCAAAATTCTGGCCAGTTGATAATACCTAGAATATCAAAAATCAACTGCAGGCGGTAGATCCTTCTCCTATTTAGCACCTAAACTTTGGAACAGTCTTCCTAACATTGTCTGGGAAGCAGACACACTCTGTCAGTTTAAATATAGACTAAAAACGCATCTCTTTTACCTGGCATTCATATAGAACAACATTATACATTTCTATTTTCCAAATCAGTTAAATTATTATTAGGCTGCATAGATTAGGTAAGCTGGAACCGGGAATACTTCCTATAACACCTGATGTACTCGTTACATCATAAGAAGAATGGCATCTACGCTAATGTTAGTCTTTCTGTTTATTCCGAGGTTTACTGAAGTCAGCCGGATCCGGGCCATATCCAGATCAGATGGTGGACCTGCACCTGGACCAATCCACAACATATCCCTGAAGTGCCAGACTCATCAGCCCTGTGAAGGCCTCATCGACACGACAGCCATCAGCACTGATCCTCAACAAACTCGTCTCCATACCGGCGTGATGACTCCGACTTCCAAAGATGGAACTGGATAATATTCTGAATGTTCTGATCCAATCTGACTTCTGACCTGTAATGCTGGCTGAATCTTAATCATACACTGTTCGTTTGTTGGCCAGAGGAGAACTGGCCCCCGCCCCGACTGAGCTTGGGTTCTCCCAAGGTTTTTTCCTCCATTCTGTCACCTGATGGAGTTTTGGTTCATTGCCACTGTTGCCTTGGCTTTTGGCTAGCTTAGTTGGGGACATTTAATATTCAACAATATTATTGATCTGCCTTACTTACGGTGGACGATGACACAATTTTCTTCCAGAAACAAACTTTATTGTATTATTTTCATGTTATCACTTTGAAGCTGCTTTGATACAACTCAAAAAAATTAACTAGGAAGGTTGTGCACTTCACATAATATATTTATATTTAGTTTACTTATAATAATTGTGTTTTTTGACTTGAAATGTTTTTTTCTAGTAAGGTCCACGTAATTATGTCTCAACTTAACAGTACAAAATCCTAATGCGCTGCCTAAACACAAACCATTTATGTTAAGTGAAAAATTCTTACATCCAGAGGGTGGCAGTATAGTGCGAGCCAACTGCCATTTTGCCCGAACTTAATTTGATTGTGTTCAATCTGCTTAATTATATGTAACATTTAAGTTTACTTAATCCACTTGTGTTGGATTACATGATTGATTTGTGTTGCATTAACTAAAACTGGGCAGTGCTTGTTAGTGCCCAGCATGCTTTGCATATGGTTGAATTAAGAGAGAATAAATGTTAAAATTAAGTGTTATTTTATGTTTTTTTTGAGAAAATGACAAAAGGGGAAGACTTGATAGTGTGTAATTGTGTTTAATGTTCAATTACATTTGAATTATTAGCACCATTTAAATTACAGTGGGTTACCATTGTGGAGAAGAGTGGAGCATTTTGTTTGGCTGTGGACTGATTTTATTATTTGAACTGTTTGGTTGACTGAGCATGTTAATCTTAGCATTTAAGATGCTAATATGTGCTACTGCTAGCAAATAGCTAGCTGTAGTCTAACAATTTAATTATGTGTCACTAAAATAAATGAAATATTAATGAATGAATGAATGAATATAAAAAATACCCGAATCATGTCAGGAAGCCTTTAAAAAATCACTTTGAGACTACTTTAATAGGGTTGCTTAAAATGACTTAATTCCATGATGTTGAAGTTACATGAACAAATTATGTTGAAGTTAAATGAACAAATTATGTTGAAGTTACATAACAAATTATGTTTGTTTAACATAACCTAGTTATGTGGAACCTGTTGACGAAATAAAATTAATTAAAGCCAACATATCATTTTATTGTAAAAAGCGCTAAAGGTGACTTGACTTGACAGTGGAGCTGTCCCGTAAACACAGGCCTACACGATTTCATTAGACGACGACGAAATGTTTGACACGAAAATAGTACATTAAGAGTGAATTCGGACAGCTTTGATTTCTATAATTAATTTCAATAGCGAAAGTAGGCGCGAAACTGAAAACCAGAAGTGGAGTTAAAGACGAGTGTAAATTTCTGTCGCTGATCCGCTCCACTCGCGTAGCTCCAGTTTTTTTAAACTATCCATTCCTACTATTTCATTAGCAGAGACGAAAATGACTATTCTACCACTAATTTTGCCTGAAGCAACATAAAAATAAAATAAAAAAAAGTGTAATTACAGGAAAATGATTTGGTTTAATGTAAATCAAGGATTATTAAATCCTATCTTATATTATATATACTATCTTATCTTTTCCACAAAACAAAAAGTTCAAATAAAGTGTTAATAACATGTTTTATTTCACAATTGACAACAAAATGATCATACAAATAATTTTATATTAATTACAAAATTCACCCAAATAAAAATAAAATTATGATATATATACATTTTAGACACAATTGTTTAAAATTCAATTCATTAGGGTAACTCATACAGCAAGGGTAAAAAAAAAAAAAAAATTATTTTGTTCTGCTCTCCTATGGTATGGGCATGGTTATCTATTTTTTCAGCTGGGATTTCTTTAAAATTTTTTATAAATTCTGGCTTTGGATAACTGCAACACTGTGGGCAAAAAATCAGATCCACAATAAAACAGTAGCTTATCTTTCACCAAACACAGTACAGAACTGCACTCTCAAGTAAATGACAATCACACTGCTGAAATGATATTTTAAAAAGTAAGTCACATCAGGTTTTCTCTCAACAACTAAATTTTTTTACTTTTTCCTTCTTAAATACACTGAAATACCAATTACCTCACTAAGGGAGCACATATACAAGCACACAGTCTCAATGTGAAGCTGCCAATAGTTTAAAAAACTCAGTTTTACTACTTCAATGCAAACTTTTACATTTTCTATTTTTCACGTGCTTTCAAGTTCCTGCAATAGTTTTGACATGAGCAGCTTTATAGTTCCTTAATTATAAATCTGTCCTTCAATCAGTAAAATAAGGCAGGAGTATCTGAAAGAAACATTGTTATGAATAAACTTTGGTGCTTTGAAAAGAATAGTTTTGTGGCACAAGTCGGTGATGCTACATGTGGTTATAGTGTCAACATTCCCACCGGATAAACAGGCCACTCTTGCCCAATCAAATTATAATCCGACTTCAGTCTACAATCTCAATGGCACTGAGTATATGAAATAAGGCTAAACAAATAAATGCCTTTACTTTAGTACATCTGACCAGGACCGTTCTTTGTTTACATCAACAAAATCACAAAATCATTTTGCACAAGACAGTGTTCCACCATTCAATGTGTGTTTTTTTTTTGCAGTTCGCATTGATCCAACCACAACAATCAAGGATATTAAGAACAAATAAATTACAATTATACAAAACACACAAAAAAAGAAACATATTACAAAGTTGCATTTAAAAAAAATTCTAAAATTCTCTGCACATTTAAAAGCAAGATAAGTGCTGCTTTAACCATGCCTCTCTATAGTCTAAGCATTAGCGTAAGCTAACATGAGGTCTCGTTGTGTGTGTGTGTGTAGTGCCACCTAAAGGCATGATTTGTGCAATGACAGTCCTGTCAGATCTAAAACCTCACACATATTGCTCTATAATAATGAGCAGGAGTGTTTTTAATTCTGATAACGGTTGTAAAGACTCCAGCATGGAGATTTAGATCCTCCACTTAAAGGGTAAATTATTAACAGTGATCTTTATCCTCAGGGTTTCGGTCATGACGACCAAATCAAATCATACCCCAATTTTGTGAAATACAGTACTGATCACTGAGCACTTCCTGTCCATGGTCACTTAATTTACTATTACTAGTCAGTACAGAGAGTTTCCATTAAAATTCATCTCTAAGAAATTCAACTACAAAAAAATATTAAAGGGACAGTTCACCCAAAAATTAAATATCTGTCCTCAAATTGGCTACTGTTACAGTACTTTTATGAATTTATTTGTTGTTGTTTTTTGGAATTTGACAGCCACTGGTCACCATTCACTTTCATTGTACGGAGAATAGCAGCGTGAACATTTAACTAAACCTCTTCATTTGTGTTCCACAGAAGAAAGAGAATATTCATTTTTGGATGAATTGTCCCTGTGTACAGAATTAGGATGATACTGCTACAAGCTAATGAGGTAGCAGCTGTAGGTGTTAATGAGGCTAGCTTAATGCTAGTTTAAATAAATCTTTTTATGGTCTTTTTTTTCTCCATATTTTTAACCTTACTTGAGTAGTTCGTTAGCCTGAATGCCAGCCCGAACTCCGCCGACAACATTTTTTGGTCGGGAAGTTCGGTCTGGACTCGATCCATTGAGGAGTAATTATGATCGGTTCAGAAATCGTCGGGCCAATCAAATTGCCAGGGCGGGCTTTATACGATGATGGACAGATGATCTGCAGTTACGTAATCATCACGTTATCAAAGAGTGCTTGGGTTGAACTGGTTTCCCTCAAAGTTGACTGCAGCTGGAGAATTGAGATGTATAGATTCCGCTACTGCCTCTGTTGTAAAAGAAATCGACAGCGCATTAATTTTAAAAGACGAACAGAGAACTGCAATCAAGGCATTTTTTGTCTATCGGAAAGATGTGTTTGCCGTCCTTCCTACGGGATTCGGCAAAAGTTTAATTTATCAGCTGTCTCCGATGGTCACTAAGAAGATGGGACGCAATGAAAACACTGTGGTCGTTGTGTTTTCTCCTTTGTTCGCACTCATGGAGGACCAAGTAAAAGAAGCAACACATTATTTTACAACTTCTTCCAGCGTGCGTGCAGTTGAGTTCTATTGACAACTATGCGTAGCTCAACATACGTCACTTACTGCGTTGCTCTGATTGGTTGTAGGTCTATCCAATTGAGTGCAGAGTTTTTTTTTCCCTGGTTCGGTTAAGACACGCCTCATAATCAAAGCCCTATGGAGCAGTATCAGACTCACATTCTGACTAGAATATGAGTATGACGAAGTCAGGTTAGTAGTTCGTAATTGAGCAGAATATTTGCTCATATTTAATAGGTAATGTATACATTAAGTGCGGTCGATCAGCATTAGCATAAGATTAGATAAAGGGAAGCAGATCCAGTTCTTTTGAACTTAAACATAATGTGTTTCATACTCTCAAGTCATTGTCTAAAAACCATGCAGGAGTATTTGAGCATGAGGTTGCATGTATAAATATGTCATCCGTTTCAGACATCTGTAAACCTGTGACAACAGCCATCATAGAAATATCTTAGCACAGCTTGAGGTCTTCATGAGATGGAGTCAAAATGACTAGAACTTTGTTCTAGTCGACAAGCAGGTGTTGAGGGAATGGTCAGCAGGTTGAAAGTTTTTCCCCAAAAGTCTGGAAACAGTGGCGATGAGACTGGATTTGGTTGGAGCTGTAGTGGGAGAGCAGGAGTCGTCGTCTTCCTACATTTCTTTCTCCTTCTCACTCCTCACCTCTTTCTCACGGCTGGACTTCATGAAGTCACTTCTCATCAGGCGGTAAAACAGCACAATGTTCATGGCGGTCATGATGGCCAGACCCACGCTGCCGATGGTGTAGCTGGGCAGGGGGATGAGGTCACGATTCAGCACCAGCCAGCGGGTCATCCAGGCCAGAGTGTTGATGCGAAACACCACGTAGGTGCCCAGGTTTATCATGCTGTTGACACGGTAAAAAGTACTTTTGGCTAGGCTGGCCATGCGGAGCACTTGCCTCAGGTGCAGAAAGATCGAATTGATCTCAACCAACAGCGCGACCACTGAAAAACCCACATACCGACAGGTCAGCACCGAGATCCCGAAACAGGTGATCACCTGCAAACAAAAGAGATGAGATTGTTTTTATTAGGAATGGACTCAAATTTAGGCCAAGGAAAACTTTAAAGTCACCGTGAAATCAAAATTGACAATTCTTTTTTTATTTTATGGAATATTACAGTATTAATGTAATATTAATGTAAGGATTTATCTGTACATGTTTTTTTTTTAATACACATGCCCTATTTAATCTTTTTTTTTTTTTAAGATGTATATTAACTGGAAATATACACACAAATGTGAAAATATTCAAATGCACTAGGAGTAACAATACCTTCCCCCTTTTTCATAACAATTATCAAGAACATTAAAGGAAGAAAAAAAGCAAATAATAAAATAAAGTAACTAAAAACACAATCATATATGTATATGGGAGGGACAACCTGTCACTCACATGACATCACAGCAATAACAAACCACGACAATCTAACAATCCAATAAATTCCTGATGGACAAAATTAAGTCTCACCCTACATTTTGTTTTTGTTTGAAAAGCCATTTTACTCGGATATTAGTCACAATAACGAAGAAAAGACTTCATCCTCAACCAGTTTTTCCAGTTGTTCCAGTCTTACAATACATTGACAGAAAAAAGGTTGTGTTCACCTGTGAGGACATTCAAAGCAACATCAAGCAAAACATGAAGGCTGAGAAGCTTCTGTTGCTGAAGAACGTGCCACATTACCCGAAGCAAAAGCCTTTTATCCTTTGTTGTATATTCTGAAACAATTTTTTGTATGGTACAAATGTGCTAATATTAGCCAAAAGCCAGTTTGGGCTAGATTTATTTTGAGATCATTGTTAGTATTCCTTTTTCGTTTAAAGTCTTGTACTGAACACCACATTCATTCACATGCTGAGTGTTTTATCATCTATACTAGTGTTTCGAAGACCGTTTTGAGTGGGCCCCAGAGTGTGTAGTCAAAGAAACCACGACAAACATAATTCTAAATGTTTTTCTGATGCAAGACTTTTATTTTAAAAGAAGTGCACGAACGCTGTTGACTCTTCTGTCAGACGCAGTTTGTTTAATTCAACTGATTCGTTCAAAATGCAGGTTCAGATGCACATCTGTTCTGCTGTGTTTGTTTGGAACTATTTCCATTGGCGAAATAGAGCAAAAACATACTGTATTGACTAAGTTTTAGACTTTATGTCTAAAAATATCTAAAAAATAACTTTTTATTGAACTGTTATATAAAATAAAGATCACATTTGCAATCATGCTGATAGGATATTTGAGAAAAACAGCTCTCTTGCTAGTGTGATATTAGAAGAATTCATTAGAGGGACATTTTTGCTCCCAAATCTGAAATTGAGGCTTTTTTATTCATTTTGGTGGCAGTTTTGCCCCACACTCCTATTAATTTCCCACTACTAGATGACTGAAACATGACATATAACATACAATTTAAAGATTACTACATTCAATTTGATGAAACGAGAGCGAGAAATGGAAACCGCAGAGTGGATTAGAGAAAAAGTCATTACAGAATGCTTTTAGCATGGACTGAAATCCACTCCACTCATACTGTACTATGCCTGCTTGAGGGACACCTCAGCCCATGAGGGCAAAGTAGTTTGTAGCCAGCGCCTTGTGCGAGTCCCTGGTGTGTCTCAACCATTTTTGAGAAATAAATTTGCTTGGTTCAAATTCCTAAAAAATGCCTAATGACCATGGGGAAAATGTGGGTCCCATGGCCAAAGAACCACTGAGAACACTGATCTATGCAGCTGTACAATATTTTTAAAAAATATAATATATAATTCTTTATTTAATTTCAATTAAGCGTTTAATTTGTGGGTGCCCACTGTGCCCAAAAATATTTGGTTTAATTTGTGTGGCTGCCCATGAATTTCAAGGTTAGCGCATTTAGTGCAAAACCATCATATAATATCATTTTAAGGTTGTGTTTGACCCATTCTTTCATCTACAGAAAGTTTAAAGGCCAGTTAAGCTACACACAGACTAATGTGCTTAATTTCAGAAGCAGCTCTTTCGTCTTCTCAACACTAATCTGCTGCGAGGAGACAAGAAACAAATGAACATGTGTTCTGAATCATCTGATAACAGCAGGGAGAGGCTTAGCTGAGGACAAGGAGCACAAAGGCTCTGTTGATCAGTCCTAAACCTGACATGGCAACAGCCAAAGCGTTCAATCACAATGAGTGACACTAATCCAGCTGGAGTTCTACACTTTAAACAGATCCCAGTGATGACTTTTGCCAATATTACTACAAATAGAGTTTCATTCCCCATTAATTGTCTCTATAAGCATTTATAAGCATTCTTAAAGAGATGGTTTACCCAAAAATGAAAATTTTGTCATCATTTACTCACCCTCAAGTTTCTTTCCTCTGTTGAACACAAAATATGATATTTTGAAGAAAATGGGTAACTAAACATTTTCTGGTCCTCATTGACTTCCATAGTATTTTTTCCCTACTATAGAAGTCAATGGTTCCCCACAACTGTTTGGTTACCGACATTCTTCAAAATATCTTCTTTTGTGTTCAACAGAAGAAACAAATTCATACAGGTTTGGAACAACTTGAGGGTGAGTAAATGACGCCAATTTAAATTTGGGGGTAAAGATCCCTTTAAATAAAGAATACCAAGTCCTGAACCAAACCAACCATCTCTAAGAATAATCGAGCAAAAAAAACAAAGGTGAAATTTCTGACTGACTGTGTATGTGACATTGTTTTTAATTTAATGAAATAATGTGAATGATAAAAAAAAATACTATGGTACAATATAAAACTATTAACTTATACTCACTGAAAAAATATTGTTTTTTAAATAAATATATCTGATAACGGATCTTTTTTGGGGGTGGGGGGTTTGTTGTTAAATCGAGTTTTAAAAAATGTTTTAAATTTCCTTTTGGATGAAAGAGGATTGAAAAGGAAAGTTATCTTCCACTAGATGGCAGTCTATACCTATCATTACAAAACATTGTAAAATGCATGGATTAATCTGAACTAGTATGTCATCAAAAGCTCCTACTTAACACTTATTAATGCACAACAAATATTGAGCATTTAGATCCATGAAGTATTATAATTCTGAACTTCTGTAATTTATATAATTTTTTTTACGTTTAAAAAAACATGTACAAATCTGTTATCAAAACCGGTATGATGAGTCTTACATAGAGCACAAAGGTGCGGTTACATGACGTCCAATACTGAATTACATGACTGGGTGGTGTTCCCGTGACGCAACTCCTTTTGTAACAGAACATAAATTCCGCAGGATGAGTCTGTAATGCAACCGTTCACATGACACCCGCCTGGTTCTTGTGGTCAGGAATGTCACAGCAGTAAGGCTAGTAATGCTATTCACATTAGCACTGCTGCTTTGACACATGCTCTCTCTCAAAAGCCCATGGTGTGGGTTTGAAGCAGGCAAGTATAATAGCTGACTATCTAGCTATGTGGACTGTAAAGACTTTGAGTCTGCTTTACATTGTCTAACAAAACAGGTTTACAGTTAGACCACAGATTATAGTAAACAGTGATGGTTGGAACTTTATTTAAAGCAAATAAACAGAAAATATTAGCAATCTGCTGGTTTAGCAAGACCGCTAGCTCTGTAAACCTGATTCCTATCTGTAAAATGCTTCGCTGACTGCAGTGAAGGGCCCGTTTTACAAAGACGGATGATTACTAAATAAGATTTGTGTGACCTCAGTCTTATGACTGGGAGGATGTTGACCTTTGGTTATCACTTTGTCTTTCTCTCGGTGAGGTTAACTTGTCTTCTTACACAACGTTTGAGTTGGATAACTCTCTGAACATCACAAACAAACCTGTTATCTTCAGGAGACTATTTTTCTCCTAAAGGTGAGATGAACATCAGTCTACTATATGAAAGTAGTATAATACTATGTTGATGAACATTTCATATTAGTAAGGAATATGACAAGACCTGCCTTAAAGGGATAGTTCACTTTGAAATTCTTTTTTGATATGTTTTAGCTTACCTCAAGGGCATCCAAGATGTAGGCGTCTTTGTTTCCGCAGTAGTTTCAATTTTGATATTTTTAGGTCAAACCGTTCTTGTCTGTCAGTCATATAATGCAGGTCTATGGGGTCCACCTCAAAGAGCATGCACAGAGAAGTCCAAATTAAACATGATTTAAACATGGTCTGCGCAAGTGCCGGAAGTGAAAACTCACCACTCCCGGATGAGTTCACGCGAGCATACGTAATTGTTTTCTTTCACGGTGGTTTAAACATCCCGGATAAGCGCAAATTAGTACCATTTTAATTAGCCGTCTTACCTACAATCTCTGTTCTGTGTAAACAATGAGTGACGTACACGCGCGAGAGATCACTTCCGGCGCTTGCGCAGACCGAAGCGCCCGCGCCCTCAGATCACTTGGACGTGGCTGTGTTTACAAGAGGTAAAAACGATATAAATACTGTTCGTTTTTCAAACACAAACTGCTCGTTTCGTGTCTTAGGCCATCAATGTATACTTACATTTACGAGTCATTAAATCATGTTTAATTTGGACTTCTCTGTGCATGCTCTTTGGGGTGACCATAGACCTGCATTATATGACTGACAGACAAGAACGGTTTGACCTAAAAATATCAAAATTGAAACTACTGCGGAAACAAAGACACCGACATCTTGGAGGCCCTTGAAGTAAGCTAAAACATACCAAAAATTAATTTCAAAGTGAACTATCCCTTTAAACACAAAATTAGGTGTGTCGCCAGTCAAAGACATCAAAACAAACACTCACTATTTTACAATTTGTAATATTTGAACGGCGACCATAATAAAGAGATAAAACACTATAACACCCTTCTCAGCCATGAAAAGAACATAATCATTGACAGGAAAAGAGCAAAGTCTTCATGTCATATACATCACATAACATGTTGCAAGGTCATGGGGTTGATTCTCAAGGAACACACATATACTGATTTAATGTATAGTTTTACTGTAAATGTATAGCATACTTTTATTCACCAAGGATGCATTAAATTAATAAGAAATGACAATAAAAAAAGATTCATAATGTTACCAAAAAAAAATCATTTTTCAAATAAATGCTGTTCTTTTGAACTTTCTAGTCATTAGTTTAAAAAAGAAAAAGAAATAAAAGAAATGTGTGTATTATTCATACAAATATTAAGTGACACTACCGTTTTAAAATTGATAATAATAAATGTTTCTTGAGAAGCAAATCAGTTTATTAAAATGATTTCTGAAGGATCATGTGACACTGGAGACTGGAGTAATGATGTTGAAAATTCAGCTTTGCATCACAGGAATAAATGACTTTTTAAAATATATTCAAAGAAAATCTGTTCTTTTCAATTGTAATAATATTTTACAATATTACAGTTTTTACAAAATTTTTGATAAAAAAAATGCATCCTTGGTGAGAATAATTACAGTCCTGCACATGACATTCAGGAAAAAAAGCAAAAAAAAAAAAAGCATATGCTGATCACACCTGAATATTTTTGTTGTTTACAACAAAAACAATGCCCCTATTTTCAATACAATTATGCATAAAAAGTATTAATGCTGATGCAATAATAACATCAGATAAGCACATGCCTGTTAGAATGCTCCCATGTTGTTTCCCTGTTGTAAACCTACAGGTCTGTGTATGTGTCTTTGGTTTCATTAACCTCTCCCAGCGGGGTCAATTATCACTAGTACGTCTCTAATTTCTCCATTACACAAAAAAACATGGCAGATACAAACACCTCCTGGGTTACTCGATGGTTGGGGGTAGCAGTTCCAGTCTGAAACCAGTTAGGCTGGTTACAGGTGAAACTGGTTTAGAACGGTTTGCGTACAGGCCCACTTGAGCAGCATCCAGCATGTGTGGAATACTGAAGCTCAGTGAGAAATGGAGCACAGATGCAAATGGCTTTAGGACCACATGAGGTGATGAGAAAAGAGTGGACAGGGGGACTAACAGCGAGGACACATGCTTCGTTGAAGATAAACACAAACGCACACAAATGAAAGCATTTGAGGGATAGTTGGTATGGTCACTTTTACGATGATTCAAGAAAGAAAACCCTTTAAAAGTGGCCCATATAAATTGTGCACTATTTACACCACCATTCAAAAGTTTGGGGTCAGAACAATTTAAAAAAAGAAAAGAAATGACCTTTTATTCATTCATAAATGTAACAAAAGCATTTCAAATATGCTGCTCTTTTGAACTTCTTATTTATCCAAGCATTTTTTAAATAAATGTATAATGGTTCCCTTCCCTCAAAATATTAAGCAGCACAACCGTTTCTACATTGATAAGAAATGTTTCTAGAGTACCAAATCAGCATATTAGAATGATTTCTGAAGAATCATGTGACACCGAATGACTGCTAAAAAAAAATCAGCTTTGCTATCACAGAAATAAATTAGCTGCAAGCAGCAATTATCGGGGGCAAACCTTTCAGAAATTATAAGCAAAAATATCAATTTCTCCTGACCACTAGGTGACACTGCACAGAAACTAGGCCTACAGGTACCCTCAGGTCATGGTTTTCATAACACAAACATACCCTGCGTCTCAATGTCCATACTATCCTTCCTAAACAGTATGTGAGATTAAAATAAGTGTGTCCCAAAGCATAGTAGAAAAGAGTATGTCAGAAATCCCCGGATGGTGTATGTGGCGAGCAGGACGAGGCCGAGGGCCGTGAGAGAACGGCGCAAGGCCGGTGGCGTGATTGATAATGAGCGACACCGTCGCCACGCACAGGTCTCGTATCTCTCACGGAGGAGCGGAAGCATAAAGGAGGAGCGACGACAGTGAAGATCGAGAGAGGACAGGCCTGGACTTGTTTTATTATGTGTGACAGCAGTCGTCCGTGGGGGGCTGCTGTCTTTTACTTTCATTTTGTATTTGTTCATTTTATTATTAAATTGTGTGTTGAACGTTCGCCGGTGAGGGCAAGACTGCGCTGTAAACAAATGCAAGTAAACGGGTGAGCTGCGTTTTTTTCTGGACAAAAACAAAAATAACGTTTATATTTATCAACCGATTTCAGTGGTTTGTATGTGGTGTACAAAAAGTTCCATCTCTAGTTATTTAAAATCTCGATAGTTAGACTTCTAAAATATTTTTTTAATAAGGAATTGCCAAAGCTCAGGCTTGTCATGTATTTGGATTTTTATTCTTGGATAAGAATTGTGAAGACCTCCATACTGAGGTATAATTACATTTTCACATTAAATGAAAAAGTTTTCTTATTGTGGAAAGCATTTTCTGTCTTTAACCCGATTTTGGCTTTTCTTGTGCTTAGAATTGACCGCCATTGAGAAAATGAAATAATTCGGTAAATTCAAAATCACACCGGCAGGCTGCTTTCTGTATTTTTATAGCACTAAAATGATAGATATTTACAGATAGATACTCCAAATATACAATAAAGATAACTGATGGATCCTTATGGTAGGCTAATACATATGATATGGTACAACTACAGTGGCAATGCAAATAGTAAATATAAGATAAAGTTAATAGTTTATACTGTTAATAAAAACAGTATACAGCAAATAAAATAGTAATGAATAGTATAATTATATAATATCATATCATAAGTACAATAATATAATAATAATAGCATATAGTTTATGTATAATACTACAATAGCAATAGAATATGAAATATCAAATGACAGAATAGTTAAATAGTGACTAGTGAATAGTACAATAATTTAACAGCATAAGTATAATAGATTGAAAATCGCAAGTGGTATAATATAATAATAATAATAATAGCAAATACAAAGTAATATCAATTGCAAAATAATATAGACAATAAAAATAGTAAATAAAATAGAGACTAGTACCTACCCGAAAAGAGTACTTGTCATAAAAGTAGATTTTAAGAAAATATAGATGAATATTCAGATTTCAAGAAATTTACTTTATAATATAAAATATAATAAGCTAAAACTATCATATAAATCATGAGAGTTATGGGAAAGTTGCCATCCGCAATATGGCGGCGCCGTTGACGTACGATCCAGCGGCCAATAGAGCGCCTATATGTATTTATTATGTCTATGACTCTGAAGGCTAATATTGCCCACAACCCATTGCCGAGGAGGAACTACAAACACTAGTAAAAAAAAAGTGTTTAAAAACTACAAAACATGGCGGATATGCGCGGCTACGGTGGGAGGTTTAAATAAAGGTTTGAGTGATTAATCAAAGTTTATTTGCGTTATATTTTATCTGCAATAACAATGTGGACTTTTATAAAGATCCGTTTGGCTATTAACTGCATCATTATGCATTAATACGAGGACTCGCTCCGCATGAAAGACCTGCGACTGCGGATCAAGATGCATCTGCATTTCTCTCCGATACAGGTAGGAAATTAAATTAAATGTGGAGGATTTTATCTTTGACAAGATGATTGACAGGCCAGTTTACCGTGTCAGGATGCGAGAGAGCAACCGTTAAAGAGGCAATTGTATGATGTGATAGTAATAATAATAATAAGAATAATTCATTACATTTATACAGCGCTTTTCTAGGCACTCAAAGCGCTTCACATGGAAGGGGGAATCTCCTCAACCACCACCAATGTGCAGCATCCACTTGGATGATGCGTCGGCAGCCATAGTGCGCCAGAACGCTCACCGCACACCAGCTTACTGGTGGAGAGGAGACAGTATGTCCCAAAGCTTGTCTACTTTCTGCTACACACTCAAAAGTATCTACTTTTTCTCGAGTAAATACTTTTAGGGCGTAGTATAAATAGGCGAATTGAGACGCAGCACAAGTTTGGTCAGGATACGCTAAAGCATTGCGGAGATATAGCCTTACGTTCATTTGGCACAAATTCATTTGTGCGTTATTCGAGAACAGTTTGACGAATTAACTTGAATTCCATAACTTTGTTTCCAGCCCTATAGTTTCCAGCATTAGCAGAGATAATTTTTTTATCCTTAAGAAACTTAATTAAAAGTGAAATAATTTAAAGACAGAAACACAATTTGTTCAGTAAACCACTGTTTAATAATAATTAAAAAAAAACTATTTTAATGTTTAATAAGCAAGTCCTCCCAGTTCAAGAGCGAGGAGGGGCCAGATGATGTGAGAATGTTAAACTAGGCTGGGAGATAAAGCTGAAGGTGTGTATGTGAAAATACAACATTATGAAATGAAGGTGTTGAGAGAGCTGAACTCAAAGGGTGTGGTAAAGTGTTAGTGGAGGGAAAAAAACTATACAATGAACATGCCAGTTTGTGTTTATGAGTCCAACAATCCAGTGAATCATTGATGATTTTAAAGTTGGGTAACATGAGAGTTTGAAGCGGCCGGGGAGAAGAGAAGGTTTCTGAAAAATTCCAAGATATGTATAGCGGTGAGTGATGGAGACACATGAAATCTATACTAAGCCAAACACAATTCCTTGTGGAGACAAACTTCCTAGCAGGGTTTGGTGATATCTTGAATGTTCACATTTTTGGTCATATTCTATCTATCTATCTATCTATCTATCTATCTATCTATCTATCTATCTATCTATCTATCTATCTATCTATCTATCTATCTATCTATCTATCTATCTGTCTGTCTGTCTGTCTGTCTGTCTGTCTGTCTGTCTGTCTGTCTGTCTGTCTGTCTGTCTGTCTGTCTGTCTGTCTGTCTGTCCATCTATCTACACACACCAAGTGCTGGTCAGAATTTTTTGCCCACTTGGTGAATATGATCAAAGATGGCTGTAAAAAATAAATATGCATTGTTAATAAATAAAATCTTCCATGTATCTGAACAAGATGTCCAGGACCTCTGGCAGAAAATTATTATATAAAATTATATAAAAGCTCTTTTTTTGTTTGTTTCATCTCTATAGAATGTTTGAAAAGTAACTGACACTACTGGAACTTCAAACTTGGGTTCTACGGTCAGATGAAACAAATAAATGAGCTTTTTTGGCAGCAAACACTTAATATGGGTTTGGTTCATACAGGGATAAAAAAGTTCCCCTATGTTTAAAATGAAATACTCTGCTGTATCTTTAATGCTGTGGCCCTAATTTTCTGCCAGAGGTCCTGGACATCTTGTTCAGATACATGGCATCATGGATTCGATCGAATACCAACAGATAAAAAAAATCAACCCCTGACAGCCCGTGCTAGAAATCTTATAATGGGCCATGTGTGGATCTTCTAACAGGACAGTGATCCAAAAACAAACATCAAAATCCAAACAAAAATGGGTCACTGAGCACAAAACCAAGCATCTGCAATGGCCATCCCAGTCCCAGACCTGAACCCTATAGAAAATGAGTGGGCAGAACTGAAGAGAAGAAGCGCCAACATGGATCTGGGAATCTGAAGGATCTGGAGAGATTCTGTATGGAGGAATGGTCTCTGATCTCTTGTCAGATGTTCTCCAAACACATCAGGCATTACAGGAGAAGACTTAGAGCTGTAATCTTGGAAAAAGGAGGTTGCAAAAAGTATTTAATAAAAGGGTTCAATTCTTTTACTTTAATGTTTTATAATAAAATATCAAAAGGATTAACAATGCAGATTTATT
Source organism: Rhinichthys klamathensis goyatoka (assembly GCF_029890125.1). NCBI lineage: Eukaryota > Metazoa > Chordata > Actinopteri > Cypriniformes > Leuciscidae > Rhinichthys > Rhinichthys klamathensis. The sequence continues at coordinate 3,307,796 of NW_026606731.1, forward strand.
TTTTACAGCCATCTTTGATCATATTTACCAAGGGGGCAAATAATTCTGACTAGCACTATATATATATATATATATACACACACACAGGCCTCGACATTAACACTCGCAGCAGTGGCGTGTAACGCAATCACTCCTACTGGCCACTTTTGTGGGTTGAATTTTATATATAATTATAGGCTATATTTTTCCATTGTAGTCTTTTAAAAAGGCAACTGAAATATTAAAGTGCAACGTCATGTAACAAATATTGTTTTTACGATACTGAAATATCTGAAACGCTTCCAATACTAATTTCTTGCAGAATACTACCACCTAAGCTTTCTCGCTCTCTCATCTCTCCAACAGCGAGTTGACACACAAACCCGCATCCCCTCACTCACTTGTTTCATTTGCTCCACATGAATATTGTTGGTGTTACAGGGCTTGAATTTCAGTGTGGGATTGAGTGTATTGCACATAATTTGACTTATTCCTGCAGATTTTGTGCTCACACGCACTGAAAAAGTACAAAATAATGTAGTCAAAATGCCAGTCTTGGCGAGTATTCACATAAACAGTCAGTTATGTTTTAAGTGAACGTAAACAGATGAGAAAGAAAACGCATGTTTAACAGTATACTGAATCCGTGCGTCAGGTCTTAAAGTGACATGGTATCCACATCAAAATTGTGGCCAGTGAAAATACTGAGTGGCTAACTTTGGAAAACCACTAGTCACAGTATATCTTTCTGAAAATGAACACTAAAAAATGTAGGAAATGCTGACTCTTTTCCCTTCTTTGTAAATGACAGTGAGATTGTGGTGGAGATGTTTACCCAGTCATGGTCAGGAGGACAAAGTCCACACTGTGGAATAAAACACAAATCACAAACCTCACCCTGACAAGACAGGGTAAACATAATATGACCCTGAGAAAAAGCAAGGCTAGGTTAGTAAAACCCCCATAAAGTCCATGTCAAATAATGGCAGGACCCCCCAAATAATTATACACGCCAGCAGTCAAACGTTTGAGGTCGGTACAAATTTTTAATAACATTTTGGGGAAATATTCTGTTATGCTCACCAAGTCTGCATTTATTTTATTAAAATACAGTAAAATTAGTAATATTGTGAAATAAAATAATAACTTTTCTTTTTTGAATATATTTTAAAATGTAATTTATTCCTGTGAAGCAGAATTTTCAGCATCATTACTCCAGTCTTCAGTGTCACATAAACCTTCAGAAATCATTTTAATATGCTGATTTGCTGCTCAAGAAATTATGATCAATGTTGAAAACAGTTGTGCTGCTTAATACAAAAAAAAAAAAACACTATTCAAAGAATCTTGAAAAAAAGTATAAAGTTCAAAAGAACAGCATTTATTATGTATTAATGTATTATTTTTTAATATTATAAATGTTTTTACTGTCACTTTTTGACCAATTTAATGCATCCTTGCTAAAAAATATCTAACTAGCCCTGAACTTCTAAACGGTAGTTATTAATTCACCCTTTTACAACAAGCCATTTTGCATGTATTTGTTCATACTTGTCGGAGTATACTATGTTCATGTAAACCAAAATAAACTAGACAAAACAAAGACAGCACCATCATCTTTTGGCATCAGAATACGACTAAAGTACTGATATGAAAAAATCTGATAAACTGTACACACAAAAGACCAAGCTATTTTTAAGCACAATAGCGTTTCAACCCCTCCATTTGATGAACAAAAACAGCATTCATAATTTGGGAACCGTGCATAGCATCATGCATTCACACATGCACAACACAGTTGCCATGGGAACCAGACATGTACTATGGGGCGGTGCTCCAGATCCACTTAGAAGTACTCAGACTTGAGGCATTGAAACGCTCTGAATCAAACAGGACCATGTGTCTTCAGGCCTTATTCTCAGTACGGTACACACTGAACCCGACACGCCAATAATGTTCCTCGGCTGGCAGCATTCCTGTGTTTTGTGATCGTCACATCACTCAGTGCCAAAATTTACCTACATTTTCAGCCTGACTTCAATCTATTGGAAAGACAAACATCAGATGAAGCTACTTCATACAAGGAAGTTCCATTAAAAAAAAAAAAAAAAAAGCAGGAAGTTTTCAGAATTTCATGTCTATTTTCTTTTTTTTGGTTGCTAGAAAGACAGATCTTATTTATAAGAGGATTGTTTTGGCTCAGACAGCATGTCATCCAGGAAGGTTTGCTGCAGTAAGTACAAACAGAGGTCTCTCGTGATATGGGCAAGGGTCTATATCAGAGAAAGACAGAGGTTTCTAGATCTACGGGTTTTAGAGGAAATTGAGTATCTCTTTTATTAGGGTGCTAAGCATGAGCATATGTGGACCAGATGTCTCTGCTTCTGTCTGGAAAATGCTGAATGCATGCTGCAAAAGGAGGAGGGATCCAACCACAAATACATTACGCTCTGGAGGCAAAAGTGGTTCCCTCGCTAGTACACTTTCTTTCCTTCTCATTCCTCCGATGCCTCTTAATCTTTCCATTTCCTTCCAACACAAAGCTGTTAACCTCTGACTCAATGTATACACTTTCTGTTATCATTTCCAGGTACAACTGCAGCGGATATACCGGTAGTCAGTGGGCAATTAGGTAATACATTTTTTATAAAATTACTGTATTTACAAAGGAATCAAATCAAACATACTGTTTCACAGTGTTGGGGAAAGTTCCTTTTAAAAGAAATGATTTAAAATATTCCATTACTCCCTAAAAAAGTAACTTATTGTGTTAGTTACTTTTTAAAGAAAGTAACTAATTATGTTACTTTTGCATTACTTTTTCTCACCTGGGCTGGACTTGGTTGTTTTGTTTTTAATAACAAAACAAAAAAAAAGTTCTATTTTTGGCAAATGTCAAGGCTCTTTCACACCAAAAGTGAAATGTTGGAGGAGAAGAAAGTTTAACACTCTTATTTCAGCAATAAAAAAAGATACACAAATGTGATGTTTAAAGGGGTTCTATTTCTATTATGCCCTTTTACGAAGTCTTGATTTTGTTTTTGGGGTGTCCTAGAATATGCTTTCATGATTGTTTAAAAAAACACTTTTACAGCACTTCTAAAGATTAGTACAACACCCCTCTCCCCTATCTGGCTCGAACGAGTCATTAGTTGCCATTTCGATGAACCCCCTCCTTCCGAAATACCAAATGTCCTGTGATTGGTTAGCTGGCCCAGTGTGTTGTGATTGGCTCCGCGTGTTTGAGAAATGTCAAGCCCCTTACCATAACCTTGAGTTTCATCTGCTCAGGTGTAAATATTAAGGATCAATTTCAAACCAATTCAAGCCTGTTTCAGACTTAAAGGTACAATATGTAAGAATTTGGAAAAACATATCCAAAAATCACTTGCACAGTGTGATATATTTCCTGCAGTTGTGTACTTGCAATATCCCAAAATTCTCCAAAGATTTTTTATTTCAGAGAAATTCCAATTTTAAATAAGTGGCCGTCCCGGAAAAAAATGTCGCCTGTCAATGACGCAATATCCGCACTATCCTCGGTTTCCGTTCATACTGCCATAGCCATGACGTAACCATGGCGACAGACGTGGACAACTGGGTAGTGTGTAACGTTTAGCGGCACGCGGTTCTTGTTTCTTTCCAACATAGACCATGGCAAGCAGACTTTGGGACAAACAAGGAGAACTAAAATGAGGATCAATATCAGCGTGGGCGTTTTTGAGATGCCGAGAGCTCCACGTCCGCGACTAACTTGGACTTGACAGAGCTTCACGAGTCACGACTTGATTAGACAGGTGAGCAAATGTACATAAAACAAATCAATGTTATATAACGTTAGCTCAACATGATGAAATGTTAGAATATGGTCAGTATGTTATTCTAATGTTGATCTAGCTTACTGCTAGTTTTGTATAGCAAACGAACTAACACGTAGCATAACATTATAACTTTCAACACACATTTAAATGCCGTTTAGTGTGATAGTGTAACGTTAGACCAAGTGAAGCAGCGCTGCGTTACCTCACAAGTTTGATTCGTCTAATAAACTGACCTGTGTGAGTAATCCAGCACTTGCGGGTAGTTCGGTAGAATTAAATGTCCTTATTCCTTTATATCCGCAGGACTCGCGTGTGATATCTGTCTCTTTAGCAATCGCGACCTGCTTCATACCACTGTAATGTTAAAAAACATGAATGTTTGCACTCTTCCATAAACATTATTAGATCCATCAGCTTGACAGCAAGTCCCATCATTCAGCTCATCACTGCGTCATAAACCTATGCCTTTGTTATTGTTGGAAACTGCGCCCTCTTGTGGCGAATAAATCTTACATATTGTGCCTTTAAGAATGTTAAAGTAAAGGATCATACCGTGCGGATTTCAAGCACAGACTTTGCAAGCACGGATTTCACAGGACGAGTGGTGTGTGTTTTCTTTGTAATTTTCTTGTACATTTTAGATACGATAGATAGTTGCATTACTTGTTTAAAAAAGTAAATCAGATATATATATATATTTTTTTTAAACTTGTTAGTTGAATAAAGTAATCTGTAACTATAATCAGATTAACCTGCCATGCCAACACTACCGCAAAACAACTGCCAGGTAAAGATGAGAGAAAAAAATAATAAGAATAAATTAAAAGAAATTAAATAAATAAAAATGCAAAGTAAAATTAATCAATAGTTTTAAAGGGATAGTTCGGCCAAAAATGATATTTAAACCATGCATTACTCACCCTCAAGCCGTTCGAGATGCATATGTCAATCTTGTTTCAGACGAACACATTTTCAGTTATTTTAGAAAATGTCTTAGACCCTTCAGTGGATATAATGTGAAGCAATGGGGTCCACCTCCTTCAAGTCCCAAAATGTGCATATATCCTTCACAGAAGTAATCCATCCGGCTCCAGGGGGATAAACGAAGGCCTTATGAGGGTAATCCGTGCGGTTTTGTCGTAAAAATATACATATTTAAAACTTTATAAATGAAAATATCTGACTTCCGGCAACGATCGACACACGTTCACGGGTGATGTTTTGCTCTGCTCTCTGGCTGCGCGGGCGCGTTCGTTCTACGTCACGAAGCTACGCCCTACCTCGTACGCCGACTTCCATCACCCGTGGACGCGCGTCGATCGTTGCCGGAAGTCAGATATTTTCATTTATAAAGTTTTAAATATGTATATTTTTACGACAAAACCGCACGGATTACCCTCATAAGGCCTTCGTTTATCCCCCTGGAGCCGGATGGATTACTTCTGTGAAGGATATATGCACATTTTGGGACTTGAAGGAGGTGGACCCCATTGCTTCACATTATATCCACTGAAGGGTCTAAGACATTTTCTAAAATAACTGAAAATGTGTTCGTCTGAAACAAGATTGACATATGCATCTCGAACGGCTTGAGGGTGAGTAATGCATGGTTTAAATATCATTTTTGGCCGAACTATCCCTTTAAATTAGTCTTAATGAATAAAGCCCTGTAAAGCCAGGTAAGTTTCAGGTTCATACTTAGGAGATGTTTACCCAAGGCCAAGACATCTAAAAAATAGCTAAAGTCTTAACATTTCAGACTTCAAAGACATCTGTCTGAATGTTCATTACTGTAGTGGTGGTAATTAGCTGCTAAAAACAAAAAAAGAAGCAGAAACTTTAGCATACTTAACCAAACCGACTAGTTGGTTGAACAATCCCAACTATGCAGTTTCATTTAAATTTGTTTTCACTGTAAAAAAAAAAACATAATGCAGTTGTAATGTCAGGAATGTGCAGGCCTTTTTCTTACTACAGATGACTTGTTTACCACTCATGCATGCAACTGACAGCTTTATCCAGAGTCAGCTTGAACCAGTCAGGAAAGGCTGCAGGTTTAACACAGCAGAGCTGGATTATCAGGTACTACAGAAAATGCAGGGGGCTGCAGGGGGCACCACTCGACTACATCACATTAGCTATTGAGTAAAATCTGTCATTGAGCAAATACAATCACCTCAGGCTTCTGTGTTTAGGTGAACTAACAAATCACCCTTGACTCTGCCAAACCATCGCACTCCCTCCGCTGTGTTTTGTATTTTTCCACCGATTCTAGAAATGAATGAGCACTAATACAAACTGATCATCTGAGCCTCCTCTGAGGCATGCAGGCTTTAATTAGCAAACTCAGTTGTGCTAAATGAATGGGGGATGAGACACATTTGCTAAACAAAGCACCATTTCTGAGAAACTGATTTAAAGGAGGTTTGTGGTGATCCAAATGCCAAAAATGTTATTGGGTTAGCGTGATGCTTTTCACAAAACCACCTCTGGAAACTTGAGCATTTGCAAAAGTGACAGCCAGGCAAGCAGTAATACCCACAAAACCATTTTTAAATTTCACAAACCAAGCAAACCATTTTTAATTTAAGTAACAGTTCTCTTTTTCCGTTTACTATACTGGCATATGACAACACTACTTGGGTAGATAGTGGGCCTCACAACCCGTGCTTTTCCACTGCAAATGTATGACTCCTTAAGCAATCAGTGTTTCCACTTCTTCTTCTTCACCTCAAATCAGGCTCATTCTTATGTACACGCTACCATTTAAGTTTTGAATAGGTACGATTTAAAAAAAAAGAAATTAATACAAGTTCATTCCATTCAAACTAGGCACATCTAAAACAAAGCTTCTCTTATTATTACAGTTTGGCTCATGATGTAAACAGTGGGGAAGAACAGGACGGGGTGGAGATGAGAGGGTCTGACAGTTTCTCACACTGCCATTAGGAATCTGGCAGCATGTTCCCTCCAGTCACTTCACTGAATGAAATCCCAAGAAAAGAGGGAACAACAACAACTTGGCTACTTTGCCAAGTGTTGACGCCATAGAACACCAAACAAACCAAAGCTCAGAAAACCCATTTGGACAGCATCCTTCCTCTGCCCATTGCAACAGAGCAGGATACACTGGCTGTGATAATCTGTATATGTACTGAGCTAATGCAACCGATTTGTTCAAACGGCCTCGCTATTGATTTGTTTATTTTACATATCTTAGCTATTTCAGCATTTTACCCTCGGTTACCTCTGCTGACCTTCTCACCTCAGTATGTCTAAACACACACAAAGACACAAAGCAAAGAAAGGTGGTCAGACAGGTTGCACTATGTGAATACACTGGAATCAGGTGTGTGTAGCTTTAATTAGATCAGTGAGTAATACAGAAACTGCTTTTGGAATGATGTTAAGGTTTACCACCAAAATCTCCTTCACACCAAGTCAGTGGCTTTCTTTTAATTCTCATTCATTTTTTTCTATTATTTTTACCATTATATTCATGAAAATTAAGCACATTTACCATCCAAATTCTCATTACTGTAATTCAAAAAATAATTACATTTTATTTAAATTATTAAGTACTAAGAAATTAAGGTGGTACATGTTGACCTTTAATTTAAGATGATTATATTTTTAAAAATCTCCATCAATTTATTAAAATAATCAGAATGTAATGAGAATCACTTTTGGTATTAATGATAAAGACGACAAATGTCTGGAAGCATTACAAATGACAACTTGGAGGAAAATGTTTAACTGTCAAAACAGAAAATCTGAGAAATCTTAATGGTCTTAAACATAGGCTTTCCCCATTTAGCAGTTAAGTAATTGGCTTTCTCCAAAAATACATAATTTCTTTGTACCATGTTTTATGTCTACTCACCACTACATGGTGGAAAAGTAGCTCCCATGAATGGCTGATCTTCTGATTAATAACCATATCAAAGAAGTCATATATGAAGTACCCTGAAACACATAAATGCATATTAACACTGTATTTCTCAAACAGTGCAAAGATCATCCAACAGGTTTTTCAACCAACAGATCCCATGATGACAACAATTGTGTTGGTTACCAAGATGTCATTTCCAGAGGGCTATTTATATCCATCCATTTCCCAATAAGAGGGTCTCCATGGAGACTGCATTTTAGAGCAGATCAACAACAAATGAAGCCAAATATGAGACTTCATTAATAGAAATGATAAGCATTTTCAAAATACATGCCTGTTTCCTGTTTTAGTTCATATTACACTAGTTCATTTTCTAAAACAAGCCTTACCATCTCAGGTGAAAGGATGAATAGATATTGTCTATATGTCTATATTGAAGCATATTAGAAACATGCGTTCCTCAGACTTTTGAGCAAGACCATGAATTTTTAAATTGAGAGAATATAATAAACTTAAAAGCAAAGGCCCATTCATAAACAGTCATGTGACCTATGGGGGTAGCACTGGTGCCTTGCTGGGACGGATCATAAAGCCAGCCATTGATTCAATAGCTAAAGCTAACATCTCTGCCAACTGTATGTGGGATTCCTCAAAGTATTCAAAATATTTCTGGTATTTGGAATTTTAAATGGGAGTTATCTACTTTTTAGTTGAAAAAAACATTCCAGTCAACTGTGCTACGTTTTAGAGTGGTGCAAAATAACACACTACACAAATTATAGCTAATAATCAAAAGGGAACAGAAAATTATGCTGGATGTTTTCCAAAAAGTTTCATGTCACATTCTCATTATTGCAATGCAAAAAAAAACCTGTCTTCACTGTAATGCAAAGAAATTATACATGATTTAAATAATAAAGAATTTATGAATCATGTTATTATTTGTTGTACCTTTAATTTATGCAGATAAAAAAAATCACTGTATCTGTATTAGAATCACTATTGGTAATAATGGGATTTTGAAAAAAAGAAAGAAAAGAAAAACATGGATTAATCAGGAGCAATCAGACTTTGGGGAGATATGCTTAATTGTGTCAAAAAATAAATAAATAACAAAAAAGTCCTAAAATAGTCTTTACTTTGGAGTGATTTACCCATGTAGCAGTAAGGTCACCTATGAAGTCTAACCCAGTTTCCTTCAATTACACTGGACATGACAGAAGAGTGTGTTTGTAAAACATGGGCATAATGCTGCCTTCACGTGCTATCGGAAATTTCCTACTTCCTACTACTGAAGTCGTGATTACGAGCTCATCACATTAAAATTTTGACGTGAGAGGGCGTTCATGTTCAATTTTTTAAATAAGAAAACAAAATTCTTTATACTTACCGATTGATACAGACACTAGGGCGTGAGAGAAAACGGAGTACGTTGCTATCAAATCCTCAGCCATCTGGGGGTGCATGCAAAAACTACAAAGACAGACGAATTATGATTAGGGCATGGCGTTTAAATAAAAGTGCATCACATTTGTGAAATATATAGGGTAGTAATGAACAACGTTCATATATCAAGTGATATGAACCACATGTGTAGTCTATGTGCAGCCTATCAAATGGCCAAGTGTCTGTTTAACTGCATCTAGGCTATTAAACATAGTGGGTGGCAGCCGAAAAGATGTTACTCTTGGATAAAATTCTCAAACATCTGATAAAGGCATCAAACAGACGGTGCATACGGGAGTATATGGGTGTGTATTGTACTCCTCATGCACATGTGGGGGAATTCTGGCACTCACCATAGCACGGACCACACTCCTGTTATGACGCTGTGCACGAAAGACGTGGAGATGTTTTTCCATTTCCAAGCGTTCCTCTGAGCTGTCTCGGGGATGGGAAGTTTGCCGATTCCATAGTTTACCAATTTGAAAAAGCCCACCGAGGATCCAGCGGTCAAAATCACAGAATTCAACTCCATATTTTAAGCGCGCGCTTGTTTTCTTGTCACTACCCGAGATTCTCGCGCGCGTCTGGACTTTTCGGTGATAACCCCGCTTTTTGCGTTATTTCGTCAAATATACATCCCGAATTGTTTGTCTCTATTTCATTTTCACCTTCAGTAGTCCAAACATAAGCGACTATGCCGTCTCTGTCTGTAGGCAGAGCCCTTGTATAATTCAAATTTATCGATACTATCTTTGTTAATAAAAAAAAAAAGCTTTTTGTTTCAGTGCTCAGTTTGTTCGGTCCGATGTAACGTTTAAGCTAAGACACTGATTGCTCAGTTACGATCGGCAACAATGAAATAGTATCTAATGCATGTGTTACAAAATCCTGACGCTAAACGCTTGTGTAACTTTTTCGCTTTTACAATAACCAAACAAGAGAATCCCCGCCCAATCATCGTAAGGCGCGTTTGAGCAAATGAGCGTCTCGGGCGTGCGATTCCCTTACGTCTAGTCCCGCCCCTTCGTGTCAGAGTGGAATTATGGGAGATGTAGTAGGCTTTTATATGCGTGGATTTCGTAACTTGCGAAAGTAGAAAAGAAAGCTGTCGAAGTTTTCCGCTGACGGACGCCCAGATTGTATCTTTGATGCGCCATAGAGCTTCTCCAGCCTCTTCATTATCCCATATCTGATATAAAATGATTTTATTCAACAAATATTTTTCTATGACTGTTATAGCCTATAGCCTGTTTCACGAGTTCACACGTAGGCTACATGAAATCTAAAGTTGTATTTATGCGTATTTGGCTTGCTGTCCGGGGAGGGCGCCGAGCTCGGAATTTTGCCCGAACTCAGGGTAAACTCAGCCGAGTGTGAGGTGATGGGGTGGTGGAGGGATGCTGAGACACTTGTCGTGAGACAGGAGGTGAGGAAAAGCTTTATTTATACCGGCTTCCTCTTGAGCTGATTGGTTGATTACCTGAACGTGCTCCTCCCAAACTTTGTTACATAAAGCTTCATTTAAAAAACGTTTGACCGCGGCGCTACATTAAAACCACGCTACATTAAAACCACTATATACGCAGTTTTAATAGTAGGCTAGCCTAATAATAAGGAGAAGAAAAAAAAAACACTTTTTATAGCTATATGGATTTCCGTTGAAAAGTTGTAGACTATAGGCAGCCTAGTTCTTCATAATCAATCCTTTCTAAAGGCATTGAGCTCGTAGCTGATTGGTCCGTTTCAACGTGAGTCGGTCATTATTCAAAATGTAATTTCCACCAGAATGTGATTTGAGATATAGTGGGCATGGAGTTTCATAATTCATCTGTAGCTAATGCAGCATGTAGTATGTCCACTGTTGGACACACTAAACAAATGAAAGGAAATAGCATATTGTTGAGTCTGAAAAGTGTGCTTTATTGGAGTTTAATTTCCGAAAGTCCACATGGCTAGAAGAGCAGCAGTTGTTTTCGTTGTCTAAATTGGTGGTGTCGGGCGACATCTTGTGGTTCTTTTTATGTAATATATGTTGTAGCTGTTTCACAATACTTCAATGACATTGGCTATTACTACATGTGGCTGAAACCATAAAAAATTTTAGATACAGTCAAAGTGTTGAAATGATAGCTTATAAATACTGTAGCTGTAGGCTAGCCTAGGCCTACATGAAGAAGACTTGGCTCATCTGTGTTATATAACTGCGAATCTTCAAAATGTTGGTCTGCTATAGCTCCTTTTTATTTGAGCCAAGGAATGTTAATTATAAGTTGTCTCAGTAAGATGTTTTATGCTCTTACAGAAGCAAGATGATGGAGTATATGCTTGGTAAATACTGTATTCACAAAACAATGTTTAATATAGGCAATGACTCTCCTCCTTAAATATTATGGAAGTTGAATTTGCTTTTTATAACAACACATAATAATGTCCAAAATTCACACCTGAAAACAGAAAAAAGAAGCTATAGACAGAGTTGGCTCGTTAGTTTCGCACGCACATTTTGATGTTATCGCCACGTGCGCTGATTGGCCGAGGCCGAAAGCTCGAGCCTCTCTGTCGCTGATGCTGCGTCATGATGAGGTGTCAACGATTTAACGAGTTTATTCTGAATGGACTGCAAACCGTTTGACTTGACAACCGGAGAATTTCGTCCAGACAGGTAAGAAATTAGAAAAATGGTAAAGTTGCCTACGCAAGGACGACAGATAGACGAGCAACATTTGTAAAAATATATGTATCGTGTTGTCCTGCGTTACAAGACATCTCATCTCAGCTCAGGGAGGGTGTGTTTCAGTAGGCTATTCCGCGAAACCAGTGACAGCTGGCAACGTGCGTTCCTTATAAAAAAATTAATAACTTTATTGCTTCTGCTCTATTAAATGCTCTTGTATAATCTAGTTACCATCACTACTTATCCCTATGGTGTATCTTGTGTTACAGATAAGTGGTGAATACTGTGCACTTCTGAAGTTCAAGTCTCTTCCTCTCCCAGCTTTAAGGTAAACAGCAGTGGAAGCTGATTGACCAGACGAGCGTTGTTGTATAAAGGTAGCAGTAGGCTAGCCTACAGTGGTGTTTAAAGTGGCAAGTTTTGTTACATTACTAATAAGTTGTTATTTCTTCAGCTGATAAACCAACAATGGAGACAAAACAGTGTGAAGAGATCACGGAGATGGTGTGTTTAGAGTCGGATCTGCTGGATGGACAGTAAGAAGCGATGTGATCCAAACATGTTACAGCAGCATATCATTTGTAGAAAATAAATAGGCTAATGGAAGTGTTTATTTAATTGAGTTATTACTTACTTTATAGTATTTACTATAGGCTAATGATTATTATAAATACAAGTTTGGAATAATTACGATTACATTTTTGTTGTTGAAAGAAGTATTTTATGCTCAGCAAGGGTGCATTTATTTTAATGAAAAAATACAGTCAATCAGTAAAATTGTGAAATATTATTACAATTTAAAATGACTGTTTTCTATTTTCATTATGCTGATTTGCTGCTCAAGAAAATTTCTTATCATTATAAATATTGAAAGCAGTTGTGAATGTAAGATAGAAATTAATACTTTTATTTAACACGCATTACATTGATGGTAAAGGTATTTATAATGTTACAAAATATTTATGTTTCAAATAAATGTTATTGTTTTAAACTTTCTATTCATCAGAGAGTCCTGAAAAAAAATGTATTACAATTTCCACAAAAATATTACGCACCAAAACGTGTTTTCAACATTAATGATAACCTTTAGTCATAATAATATATTTATATATTCAGCTCTAAATTAGCATATTGCACTGAAGACTGGAGTAATGGCTGCTGAAAATTCAGCTTTGCCATCACAGGAATAAATCACATTTTAAAATTGATTAAAATAGAAAACAGTTATAATATTAGTTAATAATATTTTTATTTCATGATAAAAAAATGACATTTTTCATTCCAATTTTTCAATAATGAAAAATTATTATTATTATTATTATTATTATTCCAAACTTTTGACTGCCAGTGTAAATAATTGTATTTAATTATTTATTTATTTATTTATTCATTCTGGCACCATGTTACCCATATTCATCCTACAGAATGAAGGAGGTTGAGGTGGACCAGCATAAAATCCTGTTGGTACGCAATAAGGGAGAATTTGCTGCTGTGGGTGGTCTGTGCACTCATTATGGTGCTCCACTTATCAAAGGTAGGGTATGGTCTCTGATAATCACATAGGCTGACACAAACTGAGCAATAAATAACCCTGTCCTGTGTTTACTTAGAACTGTAAGTAAAATGAAAACAGGTTTTTTTTTCATTCATCATTCCGTGCCCTTTACCTGTCATTCTTATTCTGAGCTGTATCCAGTTACATTGCCTTTATTTTTTTCAAGTCTACCGTGACATTGTGTTTCCAACACATCATAAAAGCGGTTTTATGCTTGTAGGTGCATTGCTTGGAGATCGAGTTCGGTGCCCATTTCATGGAGCATGTTTCAATACTAAAACTGGAGATATTGAAGAATTTCCTGGACTGGACTCTCTGCCTACATACAAAGTATGAATATACACTGCAGGATGGCACTTAAGGAATCAAGCATTTTTGTTGTGTCATGTGCCCGTTACAAATTCATATTTTATGTCACATGCAATTTCCCATACAGTTTTATGAATTAATCCATTACTTATTTTTGTACTTCTCCTGTCCTGTTAAGGTCAAGGTAGAGGGTGGTAAAGTTTATGTAACTGCTGATGAAAAGGTTAGTCATGTACACTTGCAATTTTAGGTCCAGCACAAGATTAGTTGCTTTTGAGGAGCATTTCATGAAATGTTCTGTATTTTGTAATTCTCAGAAACTGAAGAAGCGAGTTAAGAAAATGTGCAGTAGAGTGCCTGGAGTCAGCCACACGGTTGTTCTGATTGGAGGAGGTGAGTAATAGATACATCATCTAGACCAGGGGTCTCCAACCCTGCTCCTAGAGAGCTACTGTCCTGCAGACTTCAGGTCCAACCCTGTTCCACACCTGCCTGTAATTATCAAGCAACCCTGAACAGCTTGATTAGCTGGGCCAGGTGTGTTTGATTGCGGTTGGAGCTGAAATCTGCAGGACTGTAGCTCTCTAGGAACAGGGTTGGAGACCCTGGATCTAGACAAACCTTTATATACGTTTAATGCTTATTCATGCAAGTATATCTTTCACCTCATCCTGAGGTGTTCATCACCCCCTAGAGGGTTTTGCATCATACTGCAGGGGGTCAGCCAAATAATGAAAATATGTCTAAAAATATACATTATTAAGTTAACTTAAACAAAGCTAAAATTGAGCAGATGAAGTTCAACTAAATGTTTCCTTGTCCCTCCAACAAATAAATATAAATAAATAAAATTAAAGGCAATCCACCATGGCCTGAAAAAGTTTGTATGCCTCTTCTCTAGTGTCATATTGGGAAATGCAACATTTAAATGTGTTTGTGTTTCCACAGGCCCAGCTTCATTGCAATGTGCGGAAACCCTTCGTCAGAACGATTATGAAGGGAGAATTATAATGGTTACTAAAGATGAGCAGCTGCCTCTGGATAAGACCAAGCTTAGCAAGGTTGAAATCCATGGATCATAGATTAAACAAAACCAGATTATTTGATTGGCTCCCCATTACCTTATTAAATTAATTAACCTGTGTAGTTCCTTGTTTATGAAGGAAGATGTTGTGTGTTCATGGACTCTTGTAGGCAATGAATATTGAAATTGAAAAGGTGTTGCTACGACAGAGTGATTTCCTTCAACACCATGGAATTGAAGTGTGGACTAAAAAAGAGGTGGGCTTCTTTTCATCTTCCATTCATTATCCAGGGATCACATGTATTGTATTTATTTGTGGATATTAACAATAATTGTCCCTCAAAGGTAAAGTCTGTTGACACAGAGGCTAAAACATTGACTTTCAAGGATGGCACTGTCCAACACTATGACCAGCTCTTGATTTCTACAGGGGGCAGGTTAGATCATAACTTCTTTTTAAAAGTGCTTAAGATTAGATACATGTCATTTGGACCTTTTATCTGAATGCAATGTATGATGGTGAATTATGTACTTTTGTTTTAGAGCCAAACCTCTGCAGTGTCCTGGTGCTGAACTAAAAAACGTGAAATTGCTGCAGAGCTATAAGGATGCCACAGAAATCCATCACATGAGTGCAGGCAACAAGGCCGTCATCGTTGGAACTTCATTCATAGGTATAAAGAAATCAATTGAAAAGTAGCATTCTTTCACAAACACTAGGGCTGTGTCCAAAAGCTTAGACAGTTGATTTGTTGCCTCATTGCCCTATCAGGCAATGACTTTGCAGGCAGTGTTTGTGGACTACTTTGCAGAACTGATTTCGGACAAAACAGTTTAATGATAACGACAAAATAGAGAGAGCTTTGGTAAAAACAAATCGAATATTTAATTACTACAATACTAATTTCCCTCTTGAAATGATATCAAAAGTGGAAAACGTTGGTCAAAAATTTACATTTACAAACTGACCACCAACCACATATTTCAGATGCCATTTTTATATTTTGGCTCAACTGTCACAAAATGGAACACACATGATGGTGGGATATTAAAGGCAGTGAAGGATACATCTATCCTGCCTTCAAAAATCGGGCATAGGAAGGTATCTTACTAGTCAGGATGTGACACAAACATTGGATTCAACGTGTCTTGTTGCTCTCCTAACTCCGAATAAGGCTGCATTTTTCAGCTTTTGGATGCAGCCTAATGGCAATATTGCAAATTATGACTTTCAATTGTCAATCAGGAATGGAGGTAGCAGCTTATCTGTCTGACAAGGCAGCCAGCGTCACTGTTATTGGGAGCAGTAAGTTTCCTTTCCAGTCTTCACTGGGTCCAGATATCGGAAAAATGACAATGCAGGTCAGTGAACATTGTGGTATTTTCTTTCATTTTTGGTTTACTGCTATACGCCATCTATCGCAAGTAATACATCATCTGTTAAAGATGCTGGAGGAGAAAAACGTGAAGTTCTGCACAAGTAATGGTGTGGCTGAAATTCGGGGTGAAAATGGAAAGGTACTGTTAGAGTAAGCGCATTACTAAACAATCATAGAAATTATTGTGCATTGTAAAAAAACACTTATTTCTTTAGGTCAGGGAAGTTGTTCTGAAAAATGGTGAAGTCCTTCCAGTGGACATTGTAATTGTGGGCATTGGTATGTACCAAAACAATTTTGTCATAGCAGTTTTGTTGTTGTCACTGAAAAGCTGTTTATTGCTAACAGTTACATTTATATCCTTTCAAAGGTGTCATTCCCAACTCTGATTTCCTAAAGAGAACATCAGTGGAAATTGATTCACGCAATGCTGTTGTTGTTGACAAGGTAACCGCCTTCATATCACTTAGAACAAACACTTTACTTAACAAATAGAGTAGTTTTTATGACATCTGTGTTTTTCAGTTCATGAAAACCAACATTCCTGATGTCTTTGCTGCTGGAGATGTGGTATCTTTTCCACTTCCTTTGGTCGGACATAAGAGAGTCAATATTGGACATTGGCAATTGGCGCAAGCTCACGGTACCACCTGATATAACAATAAGAGTTTGAAATACACTACCATTCAAAAGTCTGGTGTCAGTAAGATTTTTTTAAAAGAAATAATACAGCAAGGACACATTTCTTTTAGGAAGACACATAAAACAAAACATTGTTACCAAACATTTCTATTTAAAATAAATGCTGTTCTTTTTAACTTTCTATTCATCAAAGAATACTGAAACCATTATCATGGTTTCAACAAAAATATTAAGCAGTACAACTGTTTACAACATCAAGAATAAGAAGAAATGTTTCTTGAGCAGCAAATCAGCATATTAGAGTGATTTCTGAAGGATCATGTGGCACTAAAGACTGGAGTAATGAATGACGCTGAAAATTCAGCTTTACTTTCACAGGAATAAATTACATGTTAAAATATATTAAAATAGAAAACAGCTATTGGAAATCATAATAATATTTCACAATATTACTATTTTTACTGTATTTTTGATCAACTAATGCAACTTTGGCGAGAGACTTCTTTCAAAAATAAAATAAAAATTGAAGGGTAGTGTTTGTGGTAATGTGTAAAATATGTGGCCGTGGTCTTCCACAGGAAGAATTGCTGGCTTGAGCATGCTGAATCAACAGGTTGCGATTAATACTGTGCCATATTTCTGGACCATGCTGTTAGGCAAAAGCATCCGATATACAGGTGACCATTCCAAGATAATTCTCCCTTCTCTGAGGAAATATATTTCAACACATGAATAAATTAATTTGAATTTAATCTATTTTAATTCCACCAGGCTATGGAGAAGGATACACTGACATTGTTTTTAAAGGAAGTACTAAGGAAAGAAAATTCTTGGCATTTTATATCAAGTAAGCTGATAGCGAATGAAGAAGCCTTAAAAGTTTTTCAAATCTTTATGTCTTGAAATTAGGATTTCTCTTCGTTCATCACTGTTTATTTCATAATCCAGAGATGAAGAAGTTGTTGCAGCTGCCAGCTTGAACTTTGACCCTGCGGTCGCGAGGTTGGCGGAAATGTTATTGATGGGGAAGAGGATCACTAAGACTCAGGCACAGTAAGTATCAATAAGTCAGAAACCCTCAACTCATTGCATCCATATGCCAGAGCTATGAATTGAAAAGCGGTTATTGAATGTTTTTGCATGCATACAAGTGAAACCCGTTTAGGGGATATAATGCAGGATTTTCTCTGCTTTCACAGATCTGATGACCTCAGCTGGTTGCAGCTCCCATGAAAGTGCTTTGGCAACCCTTTCCTCCATGACTATATTGATTACAGTTTGTCCATCTATCATTTTATTTGACTTTCTTACCTATAGCTAATCTTCAGTAACAAAGACTCTACTTTGTTTTGTCTTCCCCCTGGAAGGAATAAAACATTTCTGGTACAGTTATTCTTAGAAACAGCTGAAGACCAGCTGCAGCACTTGTATTATCATGTACTAAATAATGTGTGACAAGCATTTGTGTCAGTAGGAAATTTTATGATACAATAAAATATATTACTTTTTCTTTACTTAAATATTCCATACCCAAGTAAAGTTATTTATATATATAAATAAATATTTTTTTTTACATTGTGGGGAATTTTGGATCCCCTGAGAAAAACATACATATAAATCATACTAATACTTATAAATCATACTTTGTTTTTGTTTAGGGGTTGGGTTAAGGTTTTGGGATAGAATATACAGTTTGTACATTATTAAAAATCATTGTCTATGGAAAGTCCCCTTAAAACGTGTAAATTTGAAACCAGTGTGTGTCTGTACTGCACATTAAGCAAATTTTCAAAGCAGATAATTTGTTCTTCAGTTTCAAAGAATGGTGATGCGTTGCAACATTAGAAAAGGACAGATAATGGATATCTTCAGAAAAGCTGTATAGACCACACTATAAGGATTTAGCCTACATCTACTGAAGTGTCACAAATCATGTTTCTATGTGGTTTTAATACACTTGAGTACTAATATTGCTAGGAAAATAAGATGATAATCTTAATTTATCATATTGAATTATTGTATCACTCTTAATGTACTCATTTTTAACGTAAATATGTTGATTTCTTATTAGTAGGCTACACTTACAATTATAGCAGACGTTTTAATAAAATAAAAATGTAAGGAACATGCATACAAATGTTCTACTGAAATGTTTAATGTGACATGATGATTACAACGTATAGTACTGTGGCTGTGAGTACGGCATGCTGGGGCCAGCGCTCAGTGGTCAGTTCCCCGGATGAAGGTTCAGCGTGAATATGGCGCAGAGAGCACGAGCAGCGCGCTCGTGAGGGCTTCAGTGAGACTGATACGCGCACTTAGCCCGCTGAAGCTAACTTTACTCTCAAGAAACTTAACCGACCATATGAAGTTTATTTTTCAGCGAACACTCTTCTCACCACAGGTAGGACTTTTAAAACACGATTTGTATTACAAACGAGAGTCGTTTGTGTGCCATCGCAGTTTGTTTTGTGTGTCAGCCTGTAGTTTCGGTGAGTTTGTTCGTCGTGCTAATTTAGCTAATTCCTCACAGCTAGCTAAGTAGCTTGGTCTACCGAGTGTCAAAACATTACTTAAAGTGATCAAAGATACTAACTAGAAAGTTACTCCGTTTCTAATACCACTGAAGTTTGTATCTATGTTTTCAGTTATAGATTGTGAATGAGTTACACAGTAGTCTGCAAATAATGCCATCATTCCAGACCCACTTTTCACTCAAGATTCGGATCAAGAGATAGATTTGTGAGCTGCTCCTGAATTGCTATCTGGATACGAATAAATTATTCGTTATATTACTGTCAGGAGATGCCTGAAACTACTTGAAAGTTTGACTAAAGTGTTTTCGAGTTACTGGTGGTGCAGCTAGTGACATAAATACAGTAAATAAATAACACAAATGAATTAGACTTGCTGTTCTGTTAGAGCTTCTTAATCCCTATAATGTGGGAGCGATTTTTTTACGTATCTTTTAAGAAGCCACGATGCTGACACGGGTCATACAGTAACTAAGCTATTTTAGTTTATTTTACATAAAATATAATGTAATTAATGTCAAAGTTTACAGTACCTTCTAACGATTCTTCCGACTGTAAATTATAGCAAGTTGTACATTTTTAGTCGTGCAATGTTTGGTATCGATGGTTTTGAGTGGGCAGTATATGGTTTCAGCTGTAGTATCGATTCTGGGCTGCGTTTCTCAAAAGCATCGTGTTGAGCTAAGTTGATACTAGAGACCATTGGTGACTGGTTGATTTAGTGTATGAATCGCATCATGAGAGTCATTGTTTACATAATTTAAATGGACCTTCCTTTTCTAAGGGGTGTAAAGCAATTGTTTAATCAATCAACATATTCAGTATGTCAGCTTGTTTGACCTTAATTTTTTTAATTGAACAGTTTATTGAAACTTTAGACAAAACCTGCATATGTGTTGATTTGTATCATATCAGGCTTTAATGGCCCTTATAGTATGATATAGTGATAATATGGAGCTCTCGCACCTTCAGAAAAAAACACCTGTTTTATTTAGAGGCCCAAACTGAGAAAAAAGTTGTCTAAAAGAGATGAAATTCTGATAGCTTGCCTTGACATAAGTCAATTAAATCTTTATAACAGTACAGCAGACTACTTGCATTAAATTAATTATCAGTCACTTGTTATCTCCCAATAATAATGAGATTAAAGATTAATGATATTTTAAATGCTTAGTTTTATTATCAAAGCTCTGTAGTTTTTAGTGTGGGCGGTATATGATATAAAGCATTTCTCTCTTGACCTATATCTAACAATATTTTTTACGTTTACTTTAAAAAAAAATCATTAAAGATTGCACAATAAAAAGACACGTGTTCCACGAACTGAAGGTAGACATATTTACCATTATACTAAAAGGACTTTGACTAACTAAAAAGTATTTACTATCAATCACAGGGCAGAAGGCATGTAGTAGATTGTGTATGACAGGTTTTTCTGCAACGTTTTGATCATGTTGATAGGCCTTAGAAATTGATAGTTTTAGTCTATCTGTGCTTTTATAATTATGTGTGCAACATGAAATATAATTGGAATGCTGCCTTTGTCTTTGTGATGGTGAACTACTATAAAGAGTGATAACACACTCTCACAAGTTACTTAATAGGTAATGGGGTTGTCGTTCAGAATCTCTTGTACCTTTTTCTAACCTTCCTATGTTCCTCGTTGGTTGTAGTTTCACTTTCTTTGCTCCTGTACTTGTTTCCAGCAGCCGTGAGTTTGCCGGGATATGTCTGCTTCGAGGAGGTGTGATGGGAGATTCAGTCAGGGGTGCAGTCTGTACCGGGCACTACAAACATTCCTTAAATACTTCAGTGCCGGACAGGGTCACTCATAATGTGCAATCTCCCATGCTACCGCTTACTTTAGCCCAGCGTTTGACTTTTGCTCATTAAGTTCTAAATGAAAGAATAAAACGGAAACCCTAAACACTGCTTTTGAAAGTGTGGTGTTAAATGTTGTATTGTGCTTACTCGGTATAGGTTTAAACCTTCAGTTTTCCGATTGTATTGCTTCTCAATGACATTGACTCGAATTTCAAATGAATCTGATAGTTTTTAATGAAAAGGGGTTGAACGAGACTTTCCCTTCTTATGGCTTGAGACGAGGCAATGTTTCAGTTTCCTGTGTTTCTTTGTCTAGAGCTCTGATATGAATTTCAGGTCGTCTGCCCCATCATGGAAATTGCTGTCTGGACAACATTACCTTGTCACAATCGATTGTGCAACCATTACTGATTTTTTTTCAATAGCCAATATGTGGACATGATTTTTAATTATTGTTCTATTTCTTCTGTTTTGACAGGGTATTACAAAAGTAATTTTTCAAAGAATGTTTTTGGTATTTGATTGAATTATCTGGGGAAAACAAATATACATTACTGTTCAATAGATTGCTGTCGGTAAGAGTTTTGAAAGAAGGCTGCAGTTATTTGATCAAAGATACAGGAGCAAAAACAGTAATTGTGTGAGAAATTATTACAAATTAAAACAACTTTTTTATTTTTTAATATGGGTATGCTGTGAATCTTGCCTCATGATTCATAAAAATTATTATATTCCATGTATTTATTAAAAAATAATCATTTATCCATGTCTATTTCATTGTCCATTACTCTAGTCTTCAGTGTCAAATGATCCTTTGAAATAATTTTAATATGCTGGTTTGGTGCCCAAGAAACATAATTGTGCTTGTGAGTTGTGCTGCTTAATTTTCTTTTGTGGAGATAGCATTTATTTGAAATATAATCTTTTATAAGATTATAAAAGTATTTTGCTGTCCCTTTTTCAATTTAATTCATACTTGGTGAATAAAATTATAAATAAAACATATATAAATAATAATCTGATTGACCCCAAACCTTTGAATAATGTATATAAGCCATAAAGCAAAAGCTTTTTAATAAAGTATCAAGTGGCAGCCAATAAAGCTGCATCAGTAAGGCTCATCTCACTCTGTTTGAACTTTTTGGGTGTATGTAGAATGCTTAGCTGTTGTTTCATTGGACAATGTGTTATTGTGACAAGAAGAGAATTCAGTTTTACACTGTAGGAAAGCAACTATATTTTCTAATGTTTTAAAATGAGCGTTTTCAGCATGTTTATTTATTAGTTCTTTTGGTTTGTATTTCATGGGTTAAATGATCAAAGAAACTTTAACTGAGTTGAATCTATTGTTGCACATAAGTTGTTCAGTAGTGCACTGCATTACCTAATTACCCATCAGCTGCAAACTGATGCCACTTTCCAACTTGTTTTGTTTTGTTTTGTGAGTCCCTGACCTGAACACTGTACTGTTGTCTTTGGTGAGATGATGTGTAATCCGTTCCATCAGAAAGCCCTCTATCAAGCTCTGACCTGCAGTCAAGTTCACATAAAGACTTTGTGTATGTAGCACATGCAAAGCATTGTGGGACATTATCACATTGGAGTTTAGGCTACTGCTTTTAGTGCTGCACAATGACTGAATAACAAATAACGGTTGTTGTTGGCCAACAAGAAAAGCGCTGTTGTTTTTGTTGCATTATACATTACCTGGAATATTCAAAAGGAGACTCAGTGTTTTGTTTCTGATGAATGGCCTGAAACATAAAAAGATCCATGTCATTCAAAGTGAGAACTGAGATCCCTAGATATGCGTGTAAAATTAAGTTTTTGCCTGCAAATTGTGGAGAGTTGGTGGGAAAACTTTGTTTAAAACAAGCAACATTGCATTGCATTGCTCTTCTTGTTTTAATCCCAGCATTTTAGTGGACAGAAGCATCAGGTTCTGTAAACACTGGGTTGGTCTGATAAGAAGACCTAATGACAGAGTTTAGTTCCAAGGTCAAGCTGTTTTTGCAGTGCTCTGTACTGGGCTTGTAAAAACAAACACCGCAGGCCTGTTCCTGCTAAGCTAGCTGTATACTACAAGTACAAACTTTTACAAAGATATCAGTCTACTTGAATTGTTTCCCCAACTCTTTGGGCCGTTTTGAGGAGTCAGTATCTCTCCTTATTAAAAGCCAATCCGCAGAGACAGTCTTCCTGGCCAGGGCTCGTCTCGAGAACGTTGACCACAGAGACGTCTTTCTCACTGTTCACCAGTGCATAATGGTATGTGTCTGGAATGCCAGACTCAACCAGGAAGTGTTTGACTGTTCAAGTTTGACTGCTTTACACTTTTTAATGTCAGACACAAAGCCTGATTGATTAGTGCTCTTTTGTAAACATTTCAAACCTTTTGTGGGCTAATGCCACTGATGGTCATAGAACAGGAAGTGTTTATGAAAAAATGATTAATTTACACTTATTGTGTTAGTGCATTTGTATTTCTGTGTCGTGTGTGAAGCAGCTGTAGATCTCTGCTAGAGAACCTGCTCCTGTCACTCATGTCTGATCCTCACCTGTTCCAAAGAAACAATCTCACAGGTGCAAGTTAACAGCCTCAGTTTTTCTGTGTAGCATGTAATCGTAAGCCCAGCTGGGTTTGAAATTGCTTCCTTTTTCCTTAGTATTGACACAACTATAATGAGTGCTGTACATTTGTTTTGCCAGCTCAGCCTAATGCAAATGTTTTTTTCTTTCTTGACTCACTCATTTACTTATGTAACATTACTGTTAACGCATTTGCTTCATGTTTCGTATACTCTGTTATTATCTGTAGTTAACATATTTGTCTGTCAATGGACTACTTGCACTGAGCTTCATGACGCACTTCCATTTTGAAATAGTACAACTCTTTTGTTTCCGGTTATGCATATTCAATGAGCTGTCACCTAGTTGACTAAACGCAACCCTCTACAATGCGAGTAAATCTTCACTCTGGGCGACTAAATAATGTCTATCATTAGCCATTGGCTAATAAATTCTTAGATTGTACTCGCCAGTGTGTGTTAGAGGCTAAGTAAACGTTTAGCATAGATATATTTTCACTTGCTGGCTGAACACTGACTGAGCGCTTGAGTTTCGCTCTCTGTCAACTAAGCGATCTGTACTATTTCAATTCAGCTCAATGGATGCGCAGTGTACCTGTATTTGACGTACCGTAAACTCTAGTGTGAAGGTGCCCGATTCGCCGTCACTTTGCTGTGACAGTACTGTTTCTCGCACACAAAGAGAGAGTGAGAGACGAGTCTTACATGCCACGCAGAATCGACACGCTACATGTTCGCTAATATCACTACAACGATATACTTTGTTGTATTTTTCTGTCAAAATAACAGCGTTCATTTGGAATTATTCATCTTTTAAGAAAAAGCAGAAGATATGCTGGTTTCTCCGGTGTTGGGTGGAACTAATGTGTAAACGCCAACTTGCTCCAAGGTACATTTAAGTTGCTATAAGTATGAGTGATAAGTAATAAGTTGCTAGCATGAGTGACACAGTTGCTCATCAAAATGTCAAATGAGTTATGACTGCTCATCACCATGTTGTAAACTAATGTTTCCTCTGCAGTGCTTGTGCACGCTTTCTTCCTCTAGTGAATATATATCTGCTTCCGGAAACTATTTTGAATACTTTCCAGTTCTGCAACTTTTGAGGTCTTCACTCGCTCTGAATGTTTTCATTACCCTCAATGTTGGAAACCAGCACTTCATAAAACATTCACATGGATTCTAAGACTCCTGAAGCTGTGACCTCATGCCCCAGCTGACATCGTCCCAAAAGATCAGGTTACACTTCAAATGCTTCACTCTTTTGAAAAATGCCTCTTGCTGCTGCATCGTCCCAGGAAGCAGCTGAGTTTTCCCAGGCTCAGCCTGTCAGGTGTGGGAGGGGGTTTCGGCCCAATCATATCAGGGCCCAGTATTTGGATTCTGGGAGTGTCTCTGATTCCCATGGAGAGAATGGGCTGGGCAAAAGCGAGAAAAGGGAAAGCATGGAGAGCTGGACTGCTTTGTTTTGTACTGCATAAAGAGACTGTTGTTGAAATGCTCAGAAAGGTGAAGTGAGAGAGCTGACATTTTAAAATGAACGGCTGACTGTGTGTCTCTCCCAATGTTTCGTGAATGAACAGGCTAGTGTTAATTGCTATCAAGTTATTTCTTACGATGTACAGTACACTACTGCTGAAAAGTTTGGATTGTTTTTTAAAGGAAGTCTCTTATGCTCACCAATGCTGCATTTTATTTGATCGAAATTACAGTAAATATAAACAGGAGTATTGTTAAATATTTTTACAATTTAAAATAACTTTTCTATTTGAAATTCTGAATATATTTTAAAATGTCATTTATTTCTGAGATGACAAAGCTGAAGTCTTCAGTGTCACATGATCCTCAGAAATCATTCTAATATGCTGATTAGGTGTTTAAGAAACATTTCTTCTTATTCTCAATTTTGAAAACAGTTGTGCTGTTTAATATTTTTGCAGAGACTGTGATTCCCCAACCCCCCAAGATTATTTTATGAATAAAAAATTAACAGCTTTTTTAAAATCGATTTTGTATCAATGTAATGCCTTTACTGTCACAAAGTTTCATCTATACTGAATAAAAGTATTCATTTGTCAAATTATTTTATTGACCCAAAACTTTTGAACGGTAGTGTACGACTCAGAGAGGTTTCGCTGAATGATTTAGCAGATAATTATTTTTGTCTTTCTCTGGTTCTAGGTCTGATGATCTACTGCAGCCATGTTCAGCAAGAAGAAAAAGCAACGTGTCCAGATCTCGGCACCCTCCAACTTTGAGCATCGTGTCCACACTGATTTTGATGAGCATGAGCAGAAGTTCGTGGGGCTTCCGCGCCAATGGCAGAGCCTTATTGAGGACACGGCCAAGAGGCCCAAACCTTTCATCGACGCCACAGTCATCACTACTGTAGAGCCACGCAAGGTCAGAGGGAAGGAGTCAGCTTGTGTGTTTGGTTTAGGTTTTGATTTAAGCTTTTTAGTTTTTGTATGTTACAATCGATGAGGTAAAGTACTACGTTTTGGATTTACTAAAGATAAATTATTAATAGTGATTCTTGGCGATGTTTACAAGTAGGGTTGGGAATCTGGGAAACTGATTTCATTAAAAAAAAATATTGGAACTTTTTATCTACAAAAGAATTGGTGTGACCTTGAAAAAAGTAAACAAACAAATTACTAGGGATCCGAGACCGATACTTTCATTTTTGGTACTTGTCTATACACAGTACCTATACCTGTATATTCATTGCATTTGTAATTAAAAAAAAAATATTGGGTAGAGAAACCAAAAGAATATAAATCAAATTAGTTGGCTTAAATTCTTTTAGAAAATAGATATTTTCTTCAGTTATTTTCATGCCTAATTATGCCTGTTAAAATGTATTGTTGGAGCTTTTGTTACTTTCAATGTTCATTCTATTGCTTCATATATCATATTTTATTTTCGGTACCATCTGTACTTACGGTCTTGTAGAAAAACAAGAACCATCAAGATTTTCAAATGTTGATACACGCTTGGTACCGAAGTATTCGGTTCGCATGACATCCTTAGCAGGAAAAAGTCAAATTTTATGCATGCGCACAATCGACCTGTAACAGCAACACTATTCAACTGGAGCGAATGAGACAAGTGAGTGAGGGGAAGCGGCCGTGTGTTTACTAGCTGTCGAACAGAAGAGAGAGATGAGAAAGCACCGCCGGTATCTGTGTTTCGATACTGCGGAACACTACTCATGTCATCTTTTGCTTTTTCCCTCTTATCTATTCTCCATAAATGCCTCATAACCTGTTTGTGTTGCACAGGCAATCGTGCGGGGTCGTAAGATCGGTGACGATGGCTCTCTCACGTGGCTCCTGGATGAGTTTGAGACCATGTCGGTGATCCGCTCAAACTCTCTGCGGAGAGGCAGCCCACCACCACCACCACCACCACGCAGAGACTCCGGATCATCAGTAGGGGGCCACGAGAACGGAGAATACCCCCAATACAGACATCCTGATCGCTATGGAGACAGCAAAGAGAGGTGCTCAACTGACATCTCTTACTTCAAAATAAAATTTCGGTTTCCAGTGACTATCATGGCAATATTGACAGTGAGGTTTTTTTTTGTTTTTTTTGTCCATGTAGGGAGAAACCACGTCAGGAGCACCCAAGTGCTGATCCCAGACAGTCTCAGCGACCAGCCCGTTCATCCAGAGAGGACAGCAGGCCTCACCAGCAGCCTCGCGGTCAGGAGCCCAACAGACACAAAGAGCCTGACTGGTCAGGAGGGCCAGCTGCACCGCCCCAGCACAGAGAACGAGACAGGGAACCACGTGATCATCATGATCAGGTAGTAAGGAGAGAGGGGGCCAATGATAGGAGGCCCAAATCCAGCTACACTGGAAGAGACAGTAGCCCACAGACACCCCGTGAGAAGAGACCGCTGTCTGGGCCAAATATCCGCACCCCTAACCTACCTGTTACAGAGGGAGTAATAAAGACTGCACAGCAGACTGGCCGACCTTTCAACACATACCCACGTGCTGAAAGTGACTCTGGAAGAAGCCCCAGCGGTCAGGTACACAGAAATCAAACTAAATATGCTACTATGTTTCTAGAATATGAACAATTATAGATGTTTTTTGTAGGGCTGGGCTGCTTGTATTTAATAAAATATATATATATAATATATAGTAGTGTTGTCATGATACTGGAATTTCTAAGTTCGATCCGATACCTTGAAAAATAGCGCTATTCGATACCATTTTCGAAACCACAGGAAAAACTGCCATATATACTGGCATATAGATATTTTTATTATCTTATCATTCTTTTGATACTTTGGGTAGTTTTGTTGCAATAGCTTTCACACAGCACAAGGAGGCTTTATTTGAAATTGAATTTACAAAAAAAGACAAGTAAAGTCAGTAATAAAATAAGAACAAATAAGCAAATTGCTAATGATATCACAAATAAAATAAACATGCCTTTTAAGTTTTCCAGGTGGGTCTAACGGTAGTATTTGGATAAGAAATGATACAGAAATGAAAAAAGTACGGTAATCAAATATAAAATAACACTGGATAGTCTTTATTGTATAAATTAAATGCAGATCATTGCTTAAAATTAAAATTAAGAAAGTTGTTCAGTCAAGAGCAAACAGTGACTTTCTCTGTGTCTTTTGTTCTTGGACACCTTTAGGTTTATTAGGCTGCTGTCGCTTATGAGCTTATGCACAGATCCAATGTACTGTTACACAACATAATAAATATATAAATTCTCATTTATCCATGTTTTGCAGGATTTAAAACCAGCCAAATCTCATGAGCCTTCCCAACACAACGACCACTCTACTGGGGCAGTCCGGGGAGGCAGCAGCGGCAGTAAAACTTCTTCTCAGGGGCAACACAGAGCAGAGCCCCAGCATCACGCCTCCCATCCAGCCTTAGGCCCTGAGCCTCCTCACAACCAGCAGATTCCCCCGGCACCAAAACCATCCGCCCCGACTGCACCACCCCAGCAGGCGCGCTCACCTCAGAGGGAGCCACAGCGGGTCTCCCACGAGCAGTTCCGTGCTGCTCTACAGATGGTGGTTGACCCTGGGGACCCACGCACTTATCTGGACCACTACATCAAGATTGGGGAAGGTTCCACTGGCATTGTTTGTATTGCTACAGTGAAGACCACTGGCAAGCTGGTGGCTGTGAAGAAGATGGATCTGCGAAAACAGCAGCGACGAGAATTGCTGTTTAACGAGGTGGGTCCAATCCACACGAGATTACTGTGTTATAATTGGTTGTTCACATAGGTGTTTTTGTGTGATATGCAGCACATAGGAGCTGAAAATCCTTCTTCAGTGAACACTTTTTGTAGATTGTACATAAAGATATTGTGAAAATTATTATTGCAGGTTGATTTTCCTCCTTAGCCACTTAATTACATTTTTAAATATAAACTATCTGCTTGCTATGTTTCTTGTTTCTAAGGTGGTGATCATGCGGGACTATCACCATGAGAACGTGGTGGAGATGTACAACAGTTACTTAGTGGGCGATGAGCTCTGGGTTGTCATGGAGTTCCTTGAGGGTGGAGCTTTAACTGACATAGTCACACATACCAGGCAAGTATTTCTCAGAAGTCCAATCACTAATTGGTTTTCAGTTATACTCTTAATCGCACGTATTTTTAGATTCTGTTTAAAATAATTCATGGTTCTATTAGTTTTAAATTCTTTGGGGGTTTTTTTTGTCCT
This sequence comes from Rhinichthys klamathensis goyatoka, assembly GCF_029890125.1. Taxonomy (NCBI): domain Eukaryota; kingdom Metazoa; phylum Chordata; class Actinopteri; order Cypriniformes; family Leuciscidae; genus Rhinichthys; species Rhinichthys klamathensis. Next base: position 3,337,179 of record NW_026606731.1, read on the forward strand.
ATTTTTTTATTTTACTGTATTTTTAGATTCTGTTTAAAATTAATTGTTATACATTTTTGTTTTGTTTTTTAAATGGTCTATTTTATTCATTTATTTTATTGCAGCATGCCTATTAAGCCACCAAGATGAAAATATGATCAAAAGTATGAAAAAGACCACAAATATTTAGGAAACAAATAATTCTATTGGCTTTGTGACAGAAAAAAATATTTAAATATATTATACATTTTCTAATACAATTATTATAAAATATACAAATATGAAATACATTATATGCACATTTATAGCTGTTCACCTGTTGCTGGGTAATAATGCAGTACCACTAGGTGGCAGGGTATCACAGCAGTCCAGTGTTGCCATTCAGCCTTTATGATCATTTGTGACCCTGGATCACAAAACCAGTCATAAGTAGCAATACAGTCATAAGTAGTATTTGTGGCAATAGCCAACAATGCATTGTATGGGTCAAAATTATCGATTTTTCTTTTATGCCAACAATCATTAGGATATTAAGTAAAGAGATTTCCTACCGTAAATATATAAAACATTTATTTTTTTGAGTGAATGCAGGACAATCGCGAACATACATGGACAACTTTAAAGGCGATTTTCTCAATGATTCGATTGCACCCTCAGATTCCAGATTTTCAAATAGTTGTATCTCGGCCAAATATTGTCCTATCATAACAAACCATACATCAATGGAAAGCTTATTTATTCAGCTTTCAGATGATGTATAAATCAAAAAATTGACCCATGTGACTGGTTTTGTCATCCAGGGTCACATTTTATCAGCTTTAAGGATTTCATTCAATGTTTAACATTTCAGTTATGTTGTTTGACTGTGTTTTCAGGATGAATGAGGAGCAGATCGCCACTGTGTGTCTGTCTGTTCTGAAAGCGCTCTCGGTTCTTCACTCCCAGGGAGTCATTCACAGAGACATTAAGAGTGATTCTATTCTTCTCACCCATGATGGCAGAGTAAGTCCCTCACAGCTCTTCAATGAAAATTCAATTACGTCAGATGATAACCAGTTCTTTGGCCCTATTGTATTCAGTTGGGGTAGATGAGCTGAAGCCTTACATGACATGTTTTGACTTGTTATGAGATCAGAAAACTGTCCTACTCGCTGTCATTGTTGTGTTGTTTTCTGAGAACCTTTGTTGATCTTTAAACAGGTTTTCGACAGACCTGTTCTTTTGTGTTCTCAGACCAGCATGTCTTCTCTTGTGATGAACAGATGACCTAAATGTAGGGCTGGGTAAAAAATATAGATTTCTCGATTTTAATCGATTCTCATTTTTACGAACCGAAATCGATTCTTAAATCCCAATAATCTATTAGGCTAGTCATCCTGTTTTCAGTTGATGAATGGAACATTGTAGCGCGCATCCCATCCAATAAATTGCAATAATCTTTTTGCTATGTTACTATTGATGTGAAACAAAGTCTGAGATTTCAAATTACGTCCATTTTCTTACGAAATTCAAAAACATAAATACCGTTTTGGCGCTGTGGTGTGAAATCGCTCTGGCTCAGCTCAGCTCAAGAGAAGCAGAAGTGCACATGATCTTCTCTTCCGCCTTAATAATAGTTACAGCGCGAAATAAACATGAATGAGCATCCGAATGTGAGTTAAAAGATAGAGTACAACTTATCGAAATCCGTATAATGTCACATGGAATCGCTCAATCAGTGTTTCAACCGTGGAAAGACATCAGTAAAACAGCTGGTAAACAATGTAACGTCACATTTACCTAAAAAAAAACATAATCCAGTGACCATAAATTTGTTAGTCAGCTAGAAAAATTTACTCTAGAGAGGAGCATTTTGCTAAATATATGCACCATATATGACATATTCATTATAATTTTTAATGTTCTTCAATATTTAATGCATGTTTGAATAAATTTGGCAAGTTTTGACAGCCACCATTTAAATGTTTATATTTCATATAACTTTATTATTATAAAATAAATTAGTGTTATTTAAGTGTTTGTATACAAATCTGTTCATTTTTACCTTCAATATTATAGTTGGCTAATGAAGCCTAGTAGGCTACAACTGACTCCCATAGTTTACAGCATTAGTTAAGAGATTTGTTTTCCTTGAGAAAATTTGCCATGTATTGTACCTGATATCCAAAGTAATCAATATTGAATCGAATCGAATTGCAAGCTTGTGAATCGAAATCGAATCGAATTGTGAAATTTGTCAATTCCCAGCCCTACCCAAAAGTCAGCAAGTGAGATAAATTAGAATTAAATTGTTGACAAAGTACCAAAACCTCAAGAACATTTCCATCATTTATGTATTTAAGAGTTCTCAAATAGACCCTGGTTTTAAAAGACCATCGCTTGTGATGCACATTTTTCTTTTTTTTTAACTGCATGCTTGTCAATGCATTCACAGAAATATAATTCTGCAATATCCGGCCATTTATTTTTGATGGCTCTGCAATGTTAAACAAGGTCTATGTTTCATTGTGTCTGTGGTTGAAATAGACGGAAGTTCTTTAAGCCACCCTCAGCTGTTTCTCGGCAGTGGCTGATTGCCTGTGTATGTGTTTGACCTTACATGTTTCATTTCCTCTTGCATATGTCTGACGCTGCTTCTCATGCAATATACCAAAGGGCTCAGTTTTTGTGTAGTTAGTCAAGCAAGCATTGCAGAAGCTTTCTCAGAAAACTTGAAAAGCTTTTTTTGAAAATACTTAAGCTATTATTTGTGATGCAAACAGGGCTTTTTTCACTTTCACATGCTCGTATGCGGTGTAATTTCATGTAACAGTGAATATTTTAGAGCCCATGATCTTAATTAAAAATAATTAAGCCACCAGTGCATAATTCACACATTTATAAATGTTGTTGATATATATAAATAAATATGTACTTGTGCACGTGATCTGCGAAGAGCGCTGTAGGTAAATTGTGTAATAGACATGGTGAATCATAAAATGTCATGTTATTTTGTGGACGACTGACATGTGGATTACTGTTGTCATGACACAAACAGGCTTTGCTCAGACACTTAAAAAGAGGAGTAATTAACTATAGATCCATAATAATAATAGTTCAATCCCAGCAAATGAAGAAGCAAGCCTAAATAGAAGTCTCCATTTATTTTGGCAGGTAATATAACTTCCTCTCTTTCTTTTGGTTTTATCCCTATTCTCATTTGCAGGTGAAGCTGTCAGACTTTGGCTTTTGTGCCCAGGTCTCTAAAGAGGTACAGCGCAGGAAGTCTCTTGTAGGAACACCCTATTGGATGGCCCCTGAGCTCATCTCAAGACTCCCGTATGGACCAGAGGCAAGTCCCATCCCCCTTTACTGTTTTCATATTATGTTGCATTACTGCTGACATTACTGCAGCTTATACAAACAAAACTGTTTCTACAGGTGGATATTTGGTCACTTGGCATTATGGTGATTGAAATGGTAGATGGAGAGCCGCCGTACTTCAATGAGCCTCCTCTCAAGGCTATGAAAATGATCCGAGACAATTTGCCACCCAAGCTCAAAAACCTCCACAAGGTAGACCTGCAACCTCTTGCTTAACCATGAAGGCAAAAAACACATTAATGTTACAGATTACAATGTTGTTCTGTATCCATAGGTCTCGCCACTTCTCAAGGGATTCTTGGACAGGATGCTCGTGCGAGATCCTGCCCAGAGGGCCACAGCTCAAGAGCTGCTAAAGCATCCCTTCCTGAGTAAAGCAGGCCCTCCCTCTTGCATTGTTCCCCTCATGAGACAAAACCGCATGAGATGAGAAGAGAAATCAGGGCGGGATCTGTCAGGCCCTCTACTGAGCTCAAAACAAAGACCCAGATCTGTACTCTACACACTTTAAACATCTGAAATGATTGTACAGGTCAAGAATTTTAGGAGAAAAGGCCATTGATGCTACGAATGTTGAGAGGCCTTTTTGAAACACACATTTTTACCACTGTTTTTTTTTACACCTATAGAGTTCACCCCGTTTGGTGACATGAAAAAGACATGATTAGATCCTTCACAGTGTTCTGCTCGAAGAGGTTTTCCTCTCTGGCTAACTCAGAAACACCAGAACATGTGTTCTCAGTGGTTTTATGCTTGACCTCTAAGACTGCTTTTGGGTGAACCGAGTTAAGGAGGATTAGACATTATGAAAACGAACCACTTGCAGATTCTAATCTGCCCTCAATGTAAAGCAACAATTTGATGGATTTGTTCCAAACCTCAAGCTTTTTTTCCTGCACTTCATCTTTTGCACCAGGACCACACTACTCATTAATCCATTTGAACAGGAAAACAACTACTGAAGAAAACCTTTTACTTTATAAAAAAAAAAAAAAAAAAAAAAGACTATAAGAAACTCTAGGCTCCTGTTACAACACTAAGCAATGGTAAACACTGGAGGTGTTTTGTTTCAGACCTTTTTTAATTTTGTTTTAATGAAAGTAGAGAGCTATATCGGTTTTGTTTTCATAGTGTGTTTTGAGTGACAGTGTGATAGTTTAAAACACTGTTCTGAGATTGAGCTGCACTCCAATATGAAGCTTCCTCCTTTGATTCATTGTTCCACTTTTTTAATATAATAAAGGGGGGGAAGGGTTGGGTGTAGGGTTTTTTCTCTTCCAAAACTTTCACCACGGCGCCACGCCACAGAGGAGATCGAGTTGTTTTCCATGTAGGGCAGTCTGCAGGAGAATGTCCTTTCATGTGTGCTTAAATCCTCCAGCTAAGTAGCTTACATCTTTGAAGACTCGCGGCCTTTCTCTGAAAGATTCGTTTTGAAGGAGAGATGCTGGACTATACCAATGTATAGTTGAGAGTTACCTATGCTCTATTTCATGAGAGCTTGTTCACAGGAAGTGGAACCTATAGATTGCGCTTGATCCCACACACTAAAGTATAGGCCGGAATGCTCATATAATTGGTCATTTACACTACTGCTCTTTATTATAAGAGCACCATGACATGTTCAAGGATTTAAGAGAAGAGTAATGGAACAACCAAAGATGGTCTGAAATACTGGAAGTTTATAGTCCAAACATATTCCAAGCACACTACATCACATCGCGTTAAAGGGATAGTTCACCCAAAAAAGAAAATTGTCATTTATTCTCCTTTTTTTTTTTTTTCTGCAATGTTGTTTTGGAGCCCATCAACAAAAGAAAATTTGTGTAGAAAATATCTTCTTTTATGTTCCACAGATGAGAGTATGCCATACAGGCTTGGAAGAACATAACAAAATTTTCAATTTGGTGTGAACTATCCCTTTTAAGACTGTGTATCTTTTTTGCTTAGTCACAAAGATCCAGGACCAAAGTGGTTGAAAACGCTGACAAAAAAAACCCTGAAAGGTGTTTAAATATTTCGATTTGTTGTAGCGACTCCACATGAGCACAAGTTTGAATTGTTAAAAAGAATCGAGTAAATGCACATTTGTGTGAATATCAAGGTCACAGTTACATTCGGTAATTTACAAATTGTTCTAAGATGAATTGTAGAGATTAATCCTAGACTGAAACGGTAGCTAATGTATATATTTTGAGTTTTTCTAAAAAATCCTTTTGCTGATGGCCTAAACTGTAACACAGCAACCATAACTCTAATTGTAGATGTGAAGGTTTGAGAAAATTAATGACAGACATAATTAATATAAAAATACTATTAGGATTTTTTTTTTTCCACCAGTAAAAGTTTTGAATGGTATTTCTTTACATGCTGGGCTGCGTTACTTTTTCAGAAGGTGAAATGATGACAATCGGGCATTGAAGCAAAGTATATACACTAGCATTTAAATGTATATTCAGAGATGAATAAATGATGAAATTGAGAGAGTAGCGTTTTATAGGCTCATGTCTATCTGTGAAGTATTGTAGGGATTGTAGATTGTTGTTTAACATCCTCAGTGCACTGAAGCAACAGATAAGTTTAGCATTTCTACAAAGAAAACAATGCCTTAATGCATGAATATCTTTAATGCATAACTGAAAATGAACACATTCTGTTTGGGCAGTGGCACAATTGCTTTGTGATCAGCCATGCATTCACTTTTGTTTATATATTATAAACCTGCAAGGTTTAATGACTATTGACTGTTTTGAAAGAGGATACCTCCTTTGACCACAAGCCTTATGTTATTGGATTGTGTAAATGGAACATGCTGTACTGTGAGCAAAATGGCATAATGCATGATTGTCTCAAAAGACTGATCCAGTGAGCGTGTTGAATGGCTTCCAGAAATTACTTCTCTTTTTTTCTGAATCTCATTCCCAGGCCCAATCAGAGTATGATCTCTTGTGTGGTAAGGTAATCTACTTTTTTGTATTCAGTTTTCAATTTCGTTCCTTAATTGGTGCTCATAAACAGTACTGCAAATGCTCTATGGAAAGGGTACATCATTGTATTATCACTTTGTCTCTATCTCAGATTGTCACTGCATTAAAACAAATGGATTGCCCATATTCTGCTGACGACTTATTTTAAGCCTAATAGGTTTCTAATTAATCTTGCACTGCTTTTTTGATTTTTATCTTAATTTTTTCATCATGTAGATAGTTTTTAAGAAACATTGTTTTGAAGGTGGAATAGAAACATGAACTTTGTGTCCTCACTGGCATTCTGACATCATCTTGATGTTGCCCCATATCTGACGGAGTTACTTTTGTCTAATGTGTTAAAATCATCTTCACCATCCTTTTGGAACTGCTACTGACAGCCCTGCATTTTTGTGACATGTAAAATGGTTCATACTGTTCATGTTGGTTCTGTTGTTTTCTCTTTATTGTCATTTTTGGTGGTCAACCAATGTCAGAGTTCCCTTTATAACGTGAATTTTTACTGGTGGTAAAATGAACTTTAAACTGATTTTGTTTTCTTTTGTTTTACCAAATACAGTTTTTAAACGACACCTTCCGCCTCTTTCATTTCACTCTTTAAGTCAAATGTGTTAGTATAATTTTGCTGGAGTCTTCGGAGAACTGTTGCGTTATTTTTTCTGCAGGATGTATCGTAATCATTTTGTTTCGTTGATGTTTCTAGGTAACGTGGTAATTATCTAGATGGTGTTAACTGGGGAAGTACTGACAATGAATGTCATCATTTAATTATAACATTGTGTAATAGCCATTTTATAAAATGTTAATTATGTTATATTGTAATTGTATATAATAATTAGATCATTTTTGTATTTTAAGATTGTATATGCCATTATGTCAGTGACATGAAGAAAAAACAATTAATATGAATCCAACATCAAAAACATTTGAATGCGCCCAGAAAAGCAGTCTAGGTAGGCAGCTCATAAGCTTTTGAGATGCAGCCATTGTCACTGCATATTTCAGCTTTTTCGCTCTCAGGCGATTCATTTATCCACCCTTTTTATCACTTCTGTTTTGTGCGTTTTCCTCTGACTTTAAGCTAAATGGGGAACCGGGTGCTTTAGGTGTGGTCGTGAAAATATTTGTATAAATAATAGTAGGCTACAACCACAATACCGTTTTCCACGAATTGCTTTCGGTTTCCAGAATATGATGGTCAATATGGGCGGGGCTGTCGTGATCGCGCATGACGGCGACCAATCAGAGCTCGAGCTGCTCATGATAACTCAGCTGTGCGGTGAGTCATCTGACAGCTGCTCGGGAATACATGCACTTGTTGAATCAGGTCCCATTCAGGCGGCGGGCAGAGGTTTTGCGTTAAGTTAAATGACATCTATGACGAACCCCTTGTAAATAAAAATACACTAAAGAGCCGACTGGACTTAATCGATTTTATAACCTCACATCACCGCAAGCTGCATTGCCAGGTGAGTTTCATTTTGAATCAGACTAAAGGCCAATTCACAACTAACAGACAATCGCCAACAAACACGTTTGTTGGGGTTGCTTTCACCTGACTGACCATGATCAATCAGTGTTTGCCGGCGTCTGTTGTTGGGGTAGTGTGAACATCCGTTATTTTTATAACATTCTAAATCCAACGACCAACTTGTTTATTGGAATGAACCGAATTGGCTTATAACACACGCATATATTATAACAATATGATGCTACAATAGAGCTTTTGTGCACCTGTCTTTCTTTTCACAAACCCACAGTATGCGTGTGAATGGTGCTATTGAATCACACGGGTTTTGTGCAGTGTTGTAGTGCACAGCAATGACGGATAGAATTAGCATTGTAGATTAATGGCTTGATTTGCAGAGAAGAAGAATCAAAGATCAGTTCTCTTTTGTTGCGTGTCAGTGATGTTTCCCAGCATACACGTTATAGCTTTCTAATGGCCAGTTAACAGAAAAATGCATATTAATAACCTATAGCTGAGCACTTTAACGCCGTTCTTTGATATATACTGCTGTCACGACTAAAATCATTTTTTGTCACAACATCATACACAAATGTAATGGTGTAGTGAAAATCATGTGTGGAGATATTTTTCCCCGACTATAATAATTATTTGTAATAATTATGTTCAATAACCAAAATGTCATATACAGAGTTTTTTTCATTATTGTTTTATTTCTGATTTAATAGTTATAATAACATTCATGCTATTAATTTTCTGCAAATCTAAATTGTTTCATTTTAATTCTTTAGATTTCATTGATTTAGTTGCTTTGCATTTATTCCATTTATTGGTAGACCCAATTCTAAGGATCAGATTAGTGGTCAACTGATGATAATGTTAATGGTCTATTACTAATGTGTAATTACAGCCATGGAGTGACAGTAGAACATATACATAGGCCTACACAATATTTTCCTATGCATAGTGTATAAAAATATACACAATGTGCAATATACACACAATACAACTTTGAATTGCTGTATGCAGCTCACATACAGCAGTCCTACAAAATGCACTGGTAAATGCATTCACATTTAAGTTTAATAATGCATTTAGTAAAGGAGGAGGCAGCAAGCCGCCCACGTTGTGGCCTGCTTCGGAGTGAAAATGTCACGCTGCCAGGAAGGGGCAATCCCTCATGTTACACGGATGACTACACCATTGCAGACATCAAAGCAAGCATTTAGTGTTTGGGGTTCTTGACATGTTTGCGCACATCGTCCCTCAGTTTGCGGCAAAGCCGGCTGTCATTTTTAGACCACTATCGAGTGATGCTGTGACATTTAAAGTCACCTTTGGCATGGGAATTTGCACTCTGGATTGTGTTATTCTAGGGTGACAGGCTGGGTGTGGAGTGTGCCAGCTGTTGCACGGCCAGCTGTTGATACATCCCTCCTCTTTCTGTGCAACCTCATCAACACATGGTTAATGGTTACCTTGGTTTAATCACATGTAATACACTTAAGAAATGAATCTGTCAATGCAGTAAACTCAGTAATAGAGTATGTGATCTGCTGATATGTGAATGGCTGCAGGTTACTGATTCTTTTTGTTTTATTGTTATCGGGACAGGTGTTTTGATGTCTGCACAGCGATTGTCTCTCTTGCCATGTCTGCGTACTGTCCTGAGCTGCGGGGTTCTCATGCTGGCTGCTCTGACAGACTTAACCTCAGGTATGAAGATTTCCTTTCAGCATACCACATCTTCCTCTTCCAGATAACCAGCCACTAACTTCCTTTGAAAGCCGCTTGTAAAGATAATCAAATTGTCCTTTTAGCAATAATCACTTATGAAACTTTGTATACACTATCGTTCAAAAGTTTGAGGGTCAGTAGTATATTTATTTGAAAGAAATTAATGCTTTTATTCATCAAGGATGCATTCGGTTGATCAAAACTGACAGTATAGACTTAAATTCTACTTGTTCCAAACCTGTTTACATTTCTTCGTTCTGTTGAACACAAAGGAAGATATTTGGAAGAATGTGGGAAACTGAACAGTTCTAGGGCACCATTGACTTCCATAGTATTTTTTTTTCTTCCTACTTTGGAAGTCAATAGTGCCCCGAAGCGGCCTGGTTACAAGCTTTCTTCAAAATATCTTCCTTTGTGTTCAGTAGTAGAACAAGGACATTTATACAGGTTTGGAACAACGTGAGGGTAAGGGTGAATTTTTAGGTGACCTATCCCTTTAAACAGCACAACTGTTTTCAAAATTGATAATGTTTCTTGAGCACCAAATCAACATATTAGAATGATTTCTGAAGGATCATGTGACACTGAAGACTGGAGTAATGCATAACAGGAATAAATTGTATATTAAAACCAAAGATTGTCAGGGTTGTACAGCTGTCCTGATCATGTAAAAAGATTCACTGAAATTCTTGAAAAGATAATTATTCATTATTATATATTAGTTATGAATATAATGATTAGTTTGTTCAAATACTAATAAGTAATAATAATTAATATATTTTTTTTGTAAATACAATATTATACCAATGTTCTCCACCAAAAGTCATGTTTGCAACCAACATGCAGAACAAAAACATAAAATAGCAAATTGAATGGTATAAAAGTTGCATAACCATAACATGCATAAAACCAACATGCATACAGGGACTACATGAAAGGGCTGAAATGTACCTTCAGTGTCATTTCAAATTTTTATTTTTATTTTTTAATTTTCAGGCAGGAATTGCTCCCACCCGATCATACCCGAGCATGGAGGTTTCCGCTGTGAACCCTCTCCCTGTCGTGGTTTCCCTCAAAAGAGCATCATTCGCTTCTTCTGCGAGCCCGGCTACACTCTACTCAAACGCCACCATTGGTCAAAGTGTCAACGTGGGGAATGGCATCCGAAAGTGCCCACCTGTACACCCCGATCAGGTAAGAGAAAAAAAAATGAAGTTGCATTTGCTTGTGCCCGAATACCTGGCCCAACTATTGCAATCCAACCTTTTACTGTTTTTGGAAGTAAGAGACTTATGCAAAAGACTGGAAGCAGCGTATGCTGACAACTCAAACTCTTTCGTCTTGCATCAGTTTTTCGAAAGTTCTGCTTTCTTGATGAAGGAAATGTGTTGGAGAAAGACATAATACACAAGCAGAACCATTAATAAACGACCTAGATAAACCCCAGGCGCCCGGATGGGAAGTAAAGTCCTAAACCAAAGGGGGAGGGAGGGGGGAGAAACCATGATGCTTCATTCTCTGCGTTCACTTCCTTATCTGAGTTGAAACGTATCACGAGAGGAAACCAACTGCTTGAGCAGGAAGTTAGCAAAGTAACCAAACTAACCAGTTTGACTTTTTCTGTGATGCATGTAAAGCCTTCGGAAAATGTTTGCATCATAGAATCCGAATCAAAGGATGTAAAGCTGTCACTCAACCACTTATTCCAAAAAAACATGCTCCACATCCGGGCTTAATTTGCATGTCAGTACTTTTTCAAGCTCTTTGACGGGAAATCTTTAAATAGTTTGTGTGTTGTTTTAAAAACAGAGATTCCTGTCGGACAACAAGAAAAAATGGACTCTATCCCAAGTGTGGCTACAACTGCTATTGGAGTGTCCATCTTCCTCTTCACAACAACAGCCTGTTTGGTCATCAAATCCCGTCTACTCTCCTGCGGAACGCAACGGTATGTCATTTCACTTGTCCCAAAAGCAATGAAATGCACACAACAGTTAAAAAAAAAGTTTGGGGTTAGAAATAATTTTTACTTTCATTAAGCAAAAACGTTTTAAACTGATCAAAAGTGACAGAAAAAGTGACTTTACTAAAGCTGTTCGTTTTGACCTTTCTAATAATCACAGAATTCTTAAAAATCTATCACGGTTTCCACAAAAATGTTAAGCAGTACAGCTGTTTTCATCATTGATAATACTAATGTTTCTTGAGCAGAAAATTGGCATATTAGAATAATTTCTGAAGACACTGAAGTTCAACTTTGTTCAACAGTTTTACTGTTTACAGCACTGTTTTTCTTCTAGTTATTTACCTATAGCAGTTCATGAATTCAAAGTCTCGCACATTCAAAGAAAATATCTTGCTTCCGTGTTGCAAAATAAGGTGGATCTCAACATCACATTAACTGTTGGGTCTTTCTCATCAGGCGTTCCTCAGACCAGTTGGACCTTGTGGTGGATGGTTTACCTGTATCTCTTCCCACATATGAGGAGGCAATCTACGGCAGTTGGGGCCAGCGACTCCCGTCGTTCCGTGGACCCACTCAGCTCCTATTGGCCCAGGACGCATCAGAACACAGTCCGCTGACTTCGCTCATACGGTCCGATTCGAATCGTTGCACCGACACAGTTAATCAGAGCACAGAGAATCTGCCGCCACCTTATGAAGAGGTCCAATCAAGATCCAGAGACACTGGGAACGACAGTGACGAACGGGCTTTGCAAAGTGCACTTTCTGATGATAAAAACAACTAATTACTGGACTATAAATATTCTCACCTTTAGCTTTTTGATTGTTCATTTCATTGCACTGGAGTCCTTGTGACTTTTCTTTCAACCTTTGATTGTGGATTCATCCTTTTGTGGCTTAAAATACCCGTGAGAAACTGGTTTTTCAACGACCTTATTGGTCAGATATATTTTGTGTTTCTAGGTGACCTGCTGCAATATAGATTTGTCGATGTTTTCACTGGCAAGCTGAAGACGTGGCTATCATCTCCCCTCCATGAGGGGAAACAAGGTGTTCAAGAGGACTTTTATGATTGATGAATGACTTTATTTAATATTGTAGGTATTGGAGCTATATCTGTGAGGATGAGATGCTGTGTAGTTAACGGTGATGATTCCTTTGACTGATACCTGACCTTTCACCTCATTTCAGTGTTTCTTAGAGCATTTGGATTTCTTGAATGTCATAGCCAGACTGAGATTTTGCCTGCTGACTGATGGATTGTATTATATATGTATAATTATTATTTTGATTCCTTTCACCTGAATAGATCTATCTGTTGTTAAATATTGCGTAAACATGTAGAACAGGGGAACTGACTTGAAGTATGCTTGCTGAAAGGACATTGAATGTTTATATTTTCCAATTATTTTACGATATGTAACATTTACATCTTGTATATAATTCTGACCAAATAGTGTATGTAAAATGAATAATTATACATTTTTAAAATTTTATGAATGGAATGTTTGCTATTAAAAATTATTTTAAATCTTTCCAGGGTTTTTGAGTGGTGTTTAACATGTTTACTTTGAGGTTATCAGAGGTTGATCCTCCCTAAAACCAACATTTTCAGTGATTTATGTGTAATGGTGTGGTCAACAACAGTGGGTTTAACAGCTCTAATACAGTGTCAAGCTTGTTAAAAGATGTTTTCAAACTAGTTTGGGCACACAGATCAATGTTGGATTAGAAGCCAAAACCCATAAGAGGATATCATGAGGAATATGTTTGATAGAAGCAGCAAAGGAGAGCAAGACACCTACGCACTTACATTTGACCTACAAAAAACCCTCTGTGAATAAACTTGTTTTGGGCCTTGTTTCATAAGTAGATCGTGTAAGACTAAACCTGTTTCCTGATTCTGCACTCAAAGATGGCAAGTAGCTATTCAAAAGTTAAATATAGTAAAACAATCAACAAAACATTTTTGGTTCATTTATTAAATCTGGAGCAAACTGAGGTTAAATTGCCCAATTGTTTACAGAATATGCTTGCAAAACTGTTCATGTTGCAAATTAGAGAGCGAGAGAGATATTTGGCAGTAGGCCCTGTCCCCATCTTGAGGTAAAGCGCAGACTGCTTCACACAATGCTGCTGTGATAAACACGGGTGTATTGGGCGGCGCTAGCTAGGGCTGGGCTGAGGGCTTAAGCCCCCAATGTTTTTAGTAAAGCCCAGGAATATTTTGTTACCTTGTCTTTCTCATAGAACAAAACAATTAATCAGAAAAAACAAATGTGAATAAGATTGCAGCTGCCACGATTACGTAATCACGAAAAGTGCATATTACAGTTTTATTTATATTTTTCCCTTTGCATTAAAGGTAGCCTACTTACAACATGATTTTGCAGCGTTGAGCATTGTAGCCAATCACAGACATGTCTGTTGAATGCATCGGCCAATCAGAGGCGTTTAAATGAGTCGCTGTGGTGAAGATGTGTTTAGCCATACTATGTGTTTAGCGCGAGTTAACCGAGTTCTACACTTTCGCAAACCTGTAATTATTATTGGTAATAAACTTAAGATGCAAATAAGAGATTCACTGCAATGTATTTGATATTCTTGATGCTGCCCTGATGCACTCCATTACGCACCGCTCTGTTTGTTGTTAGGATGACTAACGTTAAAAGTTTAGCGGTCTACTCAACTTTTTTTGCCTTTTTGAATTAAAACTATGCTATCATTTTCTTGATTCATGTAGAGAGAATGTATGCATACTTAAAAAATAAATATTATTTGCAAATAGTTTAAATCAATTCACTAATACAATAAGCCCATTTCTTTTTTTATTCCCTCAAATCGCTTTATAATTAATTAATTCCTTTATATAAAAATGCCAAATTTTAGTTTGGGCTAAACCGCCTCCGGGTTTAATATTAAACACCAGAGTTGTTTTTGTAATATTAATCTCCATTAGAGATGGTTGGAAGTGTCTGCTCTTTGCTAAATAAGCAAAATAATACAATCTGTTATGCATTAGCCACATGATTTATTCTACGGAGCCCCAAAAGAGACATCCATGGTGAAGGGGAAAATGTGAGATGAAAGGAAAAAGCCAGAAATCTCCAAGGTCAGTTACATACAGTTTAATTCCTATACATATTCTAAAGGTTTTTACAGAGGGTTTTTCTTGTCATTTACCTGGTTTTATATAACGTTTTTTTTTCCCTTCTAAAAACGTGGTTAAAATGTATTGGTTTCTGTCTATTGAAAGTATTTTAGATTCACTCTATAGATTTAAATAGTGACGAAAAGATATAGATCCAAAATTCCCTCTGTAAAGATTTTAATGTAAACAACAGGTGTGCATATTCGTACTTAAAAAAAAAAAAAATTCTTGTTCGAGACAGTAGAGAAGCCGTCACGACAATATGGGAATTGGGAAGAAAAAAACGATCGCAAAGGTTTTGCATGTAGTGACCGTATCCTGAAAGATAAAATAACAAATTAAATCCTTCATTCCTCACCGCTTCATCCTATATTTTTGAACTCATGAACGCATTATGTGTGACAAAACATGTCCATCTATCTAGAAAATACATTTTATGCAATTAATATTGAGTTGTGTGAAACACTATTTTTTTTTGGCAAACAAGTAGTTTTTAAATAATCAAGATGAATATGTGCTTTACAATATTTTGATGTCCGTTTGCAATAGTACACAGGTTTTAAAAGCATTTAAAATGTTTTATTTCTTTATCAGTCAATACAAGGTATACTGTACATACATTTGAAATAAATGATGCAAAAATACGCAAAGTAACATACACAAAAAGTCCAAGTAATCGAAAGAATTTGTGAATGGCATGCGTCTTATCTGACACCATTTGAATAAGGCCCCCTGAGTCGTGTCTGTCCTAGCTACAGAAATCAGGGGAAAATATAACAATCACAGTCAACTGAAAAAAGCACAACTAATCCTGTATGCCATCATTTAAAAAATGTCTCTGCTGCATTAAAGGTGATCGAGAAACAACAGCAAATAACTAGACCGAAGATGATTGCTGGCTGTGAATGATTTCAAACTATTGACTAGCACATTTGTCATTAGCATTTCATATTATGATTCAAAAAGACATAAGACAAGGCTTTCAGTCAAACACGACTGCAGTGTCAACACCATAGCCTCTTTGAAAACCATTATAGACCATTTGATATACTGGAAAAGATACAAGAACAGAAAACAGTCATATTTGTAGTTCAACACCAAAGACACATAGTATAGATTCACTTACAAGTTGTAACTGTAATAGTATATAAAATGCTTTATAAAAATCAGATGATCACTGATTGAGTATTTGTTGCGTTTGTCAGCTATGGCATCAGTGAATAATCTATTAACTAAAAAAGCATGATCTCATCCACTCAAAATCAGCCTAACCGATGATTCTAGCACCAAACAAGAACCATTGTAAGAAATCACCTCGTGAACTTTCAGATAAACTTAGAGTCAAGTGAGGTTATGCTTGAAGTTTAGATTAAGGCTACAAGTGGTAGAACAATATGTTAACACTATTTCTAACATATCCAGGCCAGTTTAGCTTCGATTTCTGCCCCCTTTTGGCCACATTTGTGCTTTTGAAGAAACTGGACTGAACGCCAGAGAACGAGGGGTGACGAGAACCATTATTTTTCAGAAATGTCGCCATCTACTGACAAAACTAAAATCAGGGTCTGCTGAGAACGGGAAATTCTTAAACAATGACTATATTAAACTAATTCTATTAACTAAAGTCTATTGTAACTACTCTTTATTATAGTATTGGGAAAAAAAAGTATAAATGTATATATGTGTGTGTGTATATATATATATATATATATATATATATATATATACACACAGTAGTCAACATTTGAAGTGGATCAAAACCTTTCATTAAAGTTATACATGAATTTTGAACAATACCCGTTCTTTGATGAACTTTTTGATCCACTTCAAATGTTGACCACTGTTATGTATATATATATATATATATATATATATATATGTATATATATATATATATATATATATATATATATATACACACACACACATTTAAAAAAAAGAGATGGACATATGTAATAGAATGTTTGGACCAATTATCCTCCTGTGTTTAATGCGTAAAACATCACTTTCTGAAATACATGTTAAGTTGATACATGTTGAGCGAGAAGAGGGTTATTTGTAACCTTCCCTGTTAGCGGTCACTGTATTAGCTGAGAACTCGTCCACACTGTTCATTCTTCAAGTAAGGGACGCCATTGTTTCAGCAACAGGTCGCATTAAGTCAGGTGGGCGTGACAGGAAGGTGCCTCTCATGAGAGCTGTGTATGGGAAAACATAGCTAATGAGATAGCTTTTACAAATTAACTTGATCTTCAACAGGACTTTTTAAAATAACGTCACATACCTGCTGTATCACACAACCCCTGCACTCCGCCCAGTAACGGGTCCCTGTCGGTCAAAAGCTGACTTCGCTTTTGAGGTGGCGGTTCAAATTCTTCTGAAGCATCATCGGACAAGCCATTCTGCCATTCAAAAAAAAAAACAATTCACAATGAAACATTTTCTATACCAAGTGTGTTGTGTGAATAAAGTTTAAAACAGGGTTCGTACAGACTCTGTCAAATGAAATTCCAGGACTTTCAAGGACTTTTCAAGCACTACTTTTTTGGATTTCAAGGACTTCAATCGGCACTTATCAAACAATATCTTGATTATTATTTTTACTTATTGATGTTTCAATTCAGAGAGGTGAATCCATTTACCAGCACTGGCAGGCATTGGAAATCGCCTTAACCATTGAAAGGAAATTGACACTGATTTTTCCCCCCATTTATATATATATGATTGACCTGAAGAATAAAAGTTGTATTTTATACTTATCATATACTTAATATCATGCTCATAGCCATGAGAAATAGCTCTATATCTCAGACGGGCTACAGCGTTGATTTAGCATGAAACAATTGTATTTTTTCAAAAAAAAAAAAAAAAAAAAAAAAAAAAAATCCACAATATTTTGAATTAGGGATGGACCGATACCACTTTTTTGCAGAACGAGATACCGATACTGTAACCGATCCCTGAATTTTCACTGCATTTGTAATTTTTAAATGTCTTAGTAATAATCAGATTAGTTGGCTTAATTTGTTCATCAACTATATATTTCCTTCAATTATTTGCATGCTTAATTAAGCCTGCTAAATTGCATTGTATGAGGTTTTGTTACTGTACATTCTATTGCTCTATCATATTTTATATTTCATTGAATAGCACAGCACATATTTGGACTAGAGCAGCTCCAGAAATGTCAGTGCTGAGAATTGGGTCAGTGGTACAAATGTTTAGACACCAGTGAAATATAAATAATTGAATCCAATTTTGATACTACAACAAAAACTGCCAGCCTAATTAATGTGAATTTAAAACATTATTAAAAGGTAAGCAGTCAGCAACAAAATAAGAACGAATAATCAACTTACAAATAAATACAATAGAACAAAGAAAGGCTACAAATTACTGGATAAATTAAATATAGATGGATCTTTTGAAAGTTGAAAAGGGTAGACTATTTAGTCAAGAGCAGTGAGTAATTTATTTGTCCATTCATTGTTTGATTAACATTAAAACAGCAGTGGGTTTATTGAAGTGCTGCCCCTTTAAGACCGAACGCAAGGACCCCATGGCTACGGTCACTTGATATACCTGACTTTGTTTACTTGGATACTCGCAAATATGGGCATTTTTACATAATTTTGTGTGAATTCCTCAGCACAAGCGCAAGACGTGAAAGACAATTCAATTCAGTATTCGCGCGCTGAGACGCTGGTTTCCGGGGCACGCGCTTTGGATGTTTGCGTTCATGGAACTTATTGACTGCAAACGTCCAGTAATAATGTAAGGAATCGCTCGTTATACATAAATCAGGTAACAGGTCATGTTTTACTTTACTTGATTTAGTTGTCATCCAAATATAATAACAATCAAGAGCATTCAACAGAACTGCGCTCTCTCTCGTCAGTTAACGTTAATAATAAGCTAGGACATGCCTTGTTTTATTTTCTTTGCCATTGACATCCGACTAAACTACAAACCTTCCACTGATGTCGGTTTAAAGAGATGTGCTCGACCAGCTCGCGTGTCTGTGCTGCTGCGCGCTCAATCCACTGCGCGGTTTTCTCTGATGATCAGCTCGCGCACCACAGCTATGCGTTACTATACACACGCTGTATGGCAAGCCGTTTTAACTTTTATTCATTTCCAGGATATGAATCCTTGATATCAACAATTACATTTTCACTAGTTAAAATGATAATTATTGATATCAGGAATAATATTTCTACTAGTAACAATGGCAATTTTGGATATCAGGAATTACATTTTCACTAGTAACAATGCTAATTCTTGATATCAACATTTACATTTTCACTAGTTAAAATGATCATTCTTGATATCAACAATTGAATTTCAACTAGTTAAAACTATAATTCTTGATATCTGTAATTGTATTTTCACTAGTGAAATGTCACCATAGGCTGCCATTAAAAAACCAATTCTTGATATCAAGAATTGATTTCTTACTAGTTGAAATTCCAATTTCACATATCAGAAATACAATTCTTACTAGTAAAAACCTTTATTTTTGATATCAAGAATTAAATTGTCACTAGTTAAAATGTCTATTCTTGATTATCAACAATTGAATTGCTACTAGTAACAATGTTCATTTTTGATATCAATAATTCAATTTTCACTAGTGACAATGTTAATTTCTGATATCATGAATGTGATTGTTACTAGTAAGAAAGCCATTTTAGATATCTGAAATAATATTGATATCAGAAATACATTTTCAGATATCAAAAATGAAAATTTTTACTAGTAGCAATTCAGTTGTTGATATCAAGAATAGACATTTAGACTAGTGACAATTTAATTATTGATATCAGGAATTCGCATTTTTACTAGTAACAATGCAATTATTGATATCAAAAATTATATTTCTACTAGTAAGAAATCAATTCTTGATATCAACAATTGATTTTGAATGGCAACCTATGGTGACATTTCACTAGTGAAAATACAATTGTTGATATCAAGAATTACATTTTTGATATCAATAATTCAATTGTTGATATCAAGAATTCAATTGTTGATATAAAAAATATAATTGTTGATATCAAAAAATTTAATTGTTGATATCAAAAATGTAATTCTTGATATCAACAATTCATATCCTGGAAATGAATAAAAGTTAAAACGGCTTGCCATACACGCTGCCTGGTAGGCCTATCGGTTATTGGTATCAGAGCATTTTTACGAGTACATGAGCTCGGTATCGGTGCATCCCTATAATAATTCAAGCACTTATCAAGTACCTCTTCAAAAATATGGCTGTTTTCAAGGGTTTTCCAGGACTTAAATTTCAAAAAGTCAAATTCAAGTACTTCAAGCACTTTAAGCACCTTGTACGAACCCTGTTAAAAGGTGAAGGCCCAAAAATAACAGATCAATCCTTTGTCTTTACCAGTAATGTGTGGCTGAGCAGAAACTGTTCCTCTATGGAGCTGCTCAACTGTTTCTTCTCCCATTTGGCAGCCAGAACAGGAATGTCATCTTCCTCCTCATCTTCTAAACATCTATTGTAGATACAGACATAGAATGGGACATTAAATATCTGTCTTATACACTACTGTTCAAAAGTTTGGGGTGAGTAAGATTTGTTTAAGAAATTTTATGCAGAAAATATGCATTAAATTGATCAAAAGTGACAGTAAATAATTTATAATGTCACAAAAGCTTTGTATTTAAAATAAATGCTTTTCTTTTGAACTTTCTATTTATCAAAGAATCCAAAAAAAAAAAAAGTGTTTCTTAAGCACCAAATCAGCCAATTAGAATGATTTCTGAAGGATCATGTGACACTGAAGATTGGAGTAATGATGCTGAAAATACAGCTTTGCATCAAAGGAATATATTCAAATAGAAAACAGGAATTATAACAGTAATATTGTGAAATATGATTACAATAATACTGTTTTTACTGTATTTTGTGCAAATAAATACAGCCTTTGTGAGCATAAGAGACAAATTTCTAAACATTTTAAAAATATCATCAGACCCCAAGCATGTTATCATAATTGAAACAACCAAACCATCTGAAAGCCCTTTTATTTTGATTTGATCTAGACAGTAAAAAAAAAAAAAAGCATAACAAGATGCCATCACAGTGACATTATACATTTATCAGAACTGTCGAGGATAACACAATAAAGTTACAAACTTATTTCCATTGTGGTCCTCGTTGTAGTCTGATAAAGATGGCCAGGCAAGCTACAGATGACTAAAAAGTACCTTGTACACTCAACCACATCCAAATACAAAATAAAATAAACAAATACATACACTAAAATAATAAACATTCCTAAAAACTCAATCTAATTAGCATTTAGCAACCATTCACCACATGCTCGATTAAAACAGCGATCTGACTGGCTTAACTTAATCTCAACTGGGAGTTTATTCCATTCCATTCCATTGCTGCCATGTTCAAAAAGGTGTTTGTCTTTGGTTCTTTGGTTCACTTTTGTGATAACCAGATAACCATTATCATCCTTACCGTTTCCTTGAAGTGTTTGTTATCTTTTCTGAAGATGCAGCCATTTCACTCTGGGGCAGGAAGGTCAACTGGAAGTCATCATCCATGGAGATATATGGAGCTAGCATGTCCAAATCAAGCTCATCCATAGCCTGTCAAAGAACGAAAGCATTAAACACCCGCGACTTCTCTCTCAAACACGTCTAAAACATCTCAGAAGGTATCTGAAAATCATTTTGAGAACTACCTCTGACTGTCCTTTCAGAGTTACGCTCTCTTCAGGTTTGAGGGTGAAGAACTTCTGTACCACTTCCATCTCCACGGGCAGCTCTTCAGCGGGGCTCTAAAACAGACCCTTAAACGTCAGATAAACCACTCAAACCAACAAAGACACCCAGACAAACATACAACCTCATGCTTACTGCGGCAGGTGGAGAGTTGGAGGGCCGAACGTCGAATATCGGAGAAAGGAGCTGGCGGAGTTCAGGCGTACAGAAGTCCTGAGGGCATTCTGGGATACTGTTGGGACTAGGTGGACGGCAGAAGGACAACTCCACACACTCTGTGAATAATAGGCAATATTAGGATCACATTCGATTTTTCTAAGAATCCACAACCATATTGATTTTAGAGGACCAATCACAAACGTTTCTTTTCTGTAGGATGATTGCGAGCACCTGTTAGGGAAATGATAGCATCTCCAGAGTGAGGTGCCAGCTGCAGTAACTCCTCTGGGTTCTCCTTCATCTGGAGGAAGAGCTCTGCAGTGCTGCTCTCCTCCATGTCGGAGTCCTCCTCCTCTTTCTCTTTCTCTTCCTCCTTATCCTCCTCCTCCTCCTCCAGCTCACACAGCCTCTCAACTTTGGGCTTTGGTTTCTCACAGGTCTGTTCCAATGAGAACACAACATCTGCCTCTTCCACGCCACTGCCAGAAAGAAGAAACAAGAATTACTCATGCTTTCACATCAGGGTTATTATCGTTAACTAAAACTAAAACCATTAAAATATTTTGTTTCATAAAATGAAATATAAAAATAACTTAAACTTAATATAACATAGCCTGTTAATTGTCACTTTATTGTGTGTTTATTTTTATTCAAAAGCATAAACACTCAAAAGTCGTCCTGTGAAAATTATTCGTCCTTTTTTGGCCCCTAAAACACCATTGACGTGTAAATGAACAGCCAAAATGCATAAAACCATTTTCCATTTTTAGTTGTGTAAAATGATATCTTAAAACATATATTTTGTATAAAATAAATGTTTAGTTCAATACATTTGCTTTACAGTAAATTTAGACTTTAACTTTATTACACTTTCTTTTTTTTAAGCTGCTTTCTCCTAAGGTTGGTCTCTTTTTAAAGCATTCATGAATTACAATCATTTAAGCTCAGATCAAAATCAAAGTGGGGTGACCGTTAACAGGTTCAACAACATTTCTAATTATTGTTTATTTTAAGTTAAATTACTAAAACTTAAATTAAAAATTAAAAACTATTTAGACAAAAAAAAAAGATTAATAAAAATGACAAAATTACTAATACAAACTAAAAATAGAATTAAAATAGAAAATATAAAAACAACAACTAATTCAAAATATTAATAAAAATAACAGTATATTAATAATATTAAAATAACACCAATTTACATTGGCCAAGCAATGATAGACAGTGATCTAGCAAAAAAAATAGGGCCCAAGAAACAGATGTTACACAGAGTCAGAC
This sequence comes from Rhinichthys klamathensis goyatoka, assembly GCF_029890125.1. Lineage (NCBI taxonomy): Eukaryota > Metazoa > Chordata > Actinopteri > Cypriniformes > Leuciscidae > Rhinichthys > Rhinichthys klamathensis. The sequence goes on from NW_026606731.1 coordinate 3,360,028, forward strand.
TGAGCTACCTGAGGATAAAGTTGAGGCAGACCACAGCCTCGGGTTGAGACGTCCTGCTGTTGTAGAGGACAGTGGCTTGAGTCTCAGTCCAGACAAATCCTCCATTCTTAGCCAGAAACCGGTAATGGCTGGTGCACACCTGGCCCTTGGAGAACACTGCAAGTACAGAGGAAAAGATAAGGAATTAGCTTAGCCTAGTTTAGTATCGGTAATTTTTTCATTTCGATAAAAGAAAACATTAAAAACAAAACAATGTCATTGTGGATATTGTCATGGAATTTACAACAAATTAAGTTGTGGAGGTGAGACTAAATCCATTGTAAAAAGATGGATTCACAGAAAAGAATGAAGAAAAACTTACAGATGTTTAAACTCCTGGTCACATGGTCAAAATCAAGGGCGTGAAAAAACTCATAGGCAGACTGGCCAATCAGATCCTCAGGGTGGTATCCAACAAGCTCAGTGACTCTGTGAACAGAGGGCAGTCAATCAATATTTTAAGTCTCCTAACTTATAAAATACAATTTATTATAGCGATACACCAAAACGATTTTTTTTTTTTTTTTAATAAAACCAAAACTAAAGTTTTAATTTAGCAGAAAACTGAAACGAAAATTACGTTTGGCCAATATTATATTCCTGCAATACCAGAGGCTGCAGTTTTAGGACCATAGTTTTTTGTGACAGCGCCACCTAGCCAATTCTACTCCAACAGAGGAGACCTGATTAAAACTTCAAACAAACAGATGAAAAGACTAGACGGAAATTATTCATTTTTTATTATCGTTACACCCATTTTTAACGCTAGAGCGAATGCGGCCATTTTAAACTTAAATGTGTGAGGCTTTCGGTGTCAGCAGTCTCCAGTTATTATTTAGATGGGCAAAAAGAGTTCATTGTGCTGCTGGATGTTGTAAAATTGTTTTTGTTTTCAAATTATTTTAATTTATTAACGTAGTAATAAACACACTAGTTTGTAGCGCAATTGTTTTACCGTTTACTGCACTTTGTTAAGTGTGTCACAGCCATGCTACGGCTAATGAAGTCTTGCACATACACAGAAAAGTCTCTTCCCAAGAAAACTGAATTTAAAACCAGAATATAGGGGCTCATTTATTGAAAAATTAAACCGAGCTTTGGTTGTCGGTTATGGGAAAAAAAACTAAATGATCATATCTAATATGAACAACTAATCAGTAATTACACATTTGAACATCATGAACCATTTGACATGGAAGCAGTTAATGAATGAATTTGTAAGTAAATGAATTTGATTCAGTAAGGATTTGTCACTCTGAATAAGAAACTTGTAAGTTTCTAAGTCTTTTATGAGCTGGTTCTTTTAATGAATCATTCAAATCATTTGTTTGTGAGTCCAACTACATTGTTCTTGCGTATGCGTTTGTGTCTTTATGTTTGCTTTTGCGTGAAGCTTGTGAGGACAATTCTTGTCAGTATTTTAGAGTCTTTTTTTAATCTTATTATATTCAATTAAAACTGCAATTTCACATTCACTGTTGTTGTGTCCAAAACCAACAGTGAGACTATAAATATACCGTGCTCCAAGTGCAAGCTGAGAGAAAAAGACAGGAAACTCGAGTCACATGCTTTCTCACACCATGAATGAAATCTGTCTTCAGCTGTCACACGTACACACTTCAAAAACAGCCAGTGAGAATAAAAGGCTAATTAGGTTTGCAGATTGATTGAGTAATGTTAGATTCGCTCACTGTGGGTGTGAGTAGATTACACTGCGAGTAGGAAGGTGAATTTGGACACCTTACAGGCTGCTTCAAAGAGGTGAACAGAGCACACTCCTACACAGAGAAACTCTGCTGACCCTCTGGAGTCATCGGACACTTGGTCATGAGATATTTGATCTTTTACGACCTTTGAGTGTATGCTGCTTACATCTAAGAGAATATGCATGAGCGTGTATTTCTGCATTTCTAAACATCTTACCGTCCGTCACACTGTGTGAAAGTCAGGTCCATGTTATGGCGTGTGAGGAAAGTGCTGCTGTCCAGTGGGAATTCAACGCTGGAAGGGTGAGGAATGGGCTCGCACAGCAGTGTCAGGAAGCTGCCAGCAGGGAGCGAGTTCTCGTCATCACCGCTGAACGTCTGCATGTGTCCTGTGCAATGAAGGACCTGGAGAAGACATGAAAAAAAATGATATTTAAAAAAGAATTTGAAATTATAAACTTAGTCCAATCTGCACTTTGGATAAATAAAGCAAGGATGCATCAAATTGATAAAAAAGCGACAGTAAAGGCATTTCAAATGTTAAAAAGAATCCATATCAATCAGTATAACATCGGACATGAACATTCCTCCCCACTAAAGCCTTTCATGCTGCCATTATCCTGTGAGGTTCAGAGGAATTGCCATCACAGGAATAAATAAAAATAGAAATGTATATATAAAAAATGTGGTTTTAAATAGTAATTTTATTTAACAATATTCCTGTATTTTTGTTAAAATAAATGCAGCCTTGGTGACCATAAGGGATTGCTTTCAAAAACATTTAAACTTACAGAATCCAAACTTTTAGACAAAAGTGAATATATTCTGAGTTCAGAAAGTTTACAACCCAATCAAAGTTTCACACAGACTGTTTGTTCATTTCTCAACAAAATACAGATGACAAATATGAAAAACACAATATTGTGTATAACATGACGTGCGAAGCAAGCGTTTAAGTTGCAGTGCATTCTATCTTGGCACTGAATGTAGTTGGACCTCTGCCTTCTGTGTATTTGTGTCCTGTTTTATGCACTCATGGGACCTGACCCCATAGTTCAACAAAGAGCCAAGCTGATGTAAAGCAGGATTACTGATACAGTCCTGCATACCCCTCAGAGCAATCTATACCCGCTAAAGATGAGCTAACAGGTGCTGCGTATGAAAATAGCTAAAGGAAGTCCAACACCAGTATTGATTAAACCATGTCACGCCATCAAAATTTTTATAAAAACAAAACTGGTGCACATGGACATACACTGTACATTTGCTATTCTGTGAGTTTGGAATGAAGCTTGGGTCATTTACAGACCCCTTCTTCCTACAGTTTAACAGTCTTAACACATTGAAAAACATTTTAAACAAACAGTTTGTGTACCTTCCAGTTTGCAGACTTGATATTAACTGTTCTTCCTGTGTGGGTGAGTGTGCTCTTCATCCGAAGGAAAAAACTACGTTCAACCGACTTCTCTGTCTTTTTCTTTGAAATACCTGAGGATGAAAAATTCTCCTGGTCAGTCCCAAAAATGTTCAGTAACACATAAGACTTCATAAAATAATTCAATAAACAGTAGGTCGCTGCATAGCAGCTAAAATCCAGCCAAAAATATCCTTTGGGCAAGAAATCTTTTATTACCTGGTCTTGTGGTGAGGATGTCTCGCAATTCTTCTTGGTCACAGGGATGAACAAACTCATACACACTCTGTCCAAGCAGCTCCAGCTGTACAACACCACATCAAAATAATCAGGAATTTAAAATGCCTTCAAAACAATACCATGACACTAGAGACATGATAAAAAAAATAAAAAAAAGAGAGAAAGTATTTACATTTATGTATTTCGCAGATTAATTTATCCAAAATAATGTCATACATGTGACCAAGCGTGCCTAATAAGCCCTGAAAAGTGAAGCCAAAACGTCTCGATCGCCCCCCGCTGGCCGGTCCTAGTATAGGTCATAAACCCCGCCTCCCCATGTTAATCAATGGCTCGTGAGACCAACTAAACAATTAAATTACACTTCAAATATAATTTTTCCAAATATGGTTTCTGTCATTTACTGTAGTTTTTATCACACTGATGTAAAATAAGTTTGTTTTTAGTTAGTTATTTGATGCGATGGGGGTGACGTCATGATTGACAGCTGTGATTGACAGGTTCTCTGAGCGAAGTAGTCACTGAAGCACCAACAGACTTTTTTTCGGGATCTTCGGAGGACTGAGGAGATTGGAGCTTTAAATTTAATATCTAAATTTCTATAATTAATTTTTAAAAAGTGCAGGAGCGTGTTCTTGCGATTGATTCTGCGAGAGTGAGGGCGGGGCCTTGATTTCACGGCTTTACTTCCTGCTCACTACTGCGCATGTCTGGTCCCGAAATCGCTTCTGCGCAGACTCAAGTTCCAAGATGTCAGCGCCATATCGGGATACTGGCGGCTTCACTTCTGACCAATGGAAGAGAGCGAAGGGGCGTCGTCCATCTTTTTTTACAGTCTATGCATGTGACCAACTGTTTTGCACTTTAATTTTTTTTTCCATTTTCTTTAATGACTGTTTGGAATATGCATTTGACTGACTCCCAGAAATGAATCACTTGAACATGTTTCAATTTCAGTAAATGAACTCTATAATTGCATACCTGCCAACTTTTGAGTTTTGCTCGGCGTGAGATTTGTTGCCGGGGGGGGGGGTGGTAGAGACGAGTGAGATTTGTTGACGGGGGGGGGGGGGGGGTAGAGACGAGTGAGATTTGTTGACGGGGGGTCTCGCTCGCGCAAGGTCTCTCGCTCGCTCTACGCGGTTTGGAGCACAATCTCTGTCTCGCATGCACGCTCGCTCTAGATAACGGGAGATTTTTAACGAATTTGCGGTATAACTAGTCGATCACGAGTGGCTCAACAGGTAGATATATAGATAAACTCATCTTCCAGGCATTTGACCGCCCGGGTTGACACTTCAGCGTGAGAAATCGGGAGTGTGGCGTGTGAGCGTGTGAAACCAATCAAATGCGGGTGTCTCACGGCCAATGCGTGAGAGTTGGCAGCTATGTAATTGCAATTCAAAGAGTGAATGTAGGTCATTTGTATGAGATTTCAAGTCATTTCCATCAAGTCACCCACTACTATCATTCTTTAAATGCCGTTCCTATAACACAATTATTTAGACAACAAAAAATACAATTAAAGGTGCTCTAAGCGATGTCACGCGTTTTTTAGGCCAAAACTTTTTTTGTCACATACAGCAAACATCTCCTCACTATCCGCTGGCTGCCTGTCCCCATGAACACACTGTAAAAAAACGCGGTCTCTGCAGACACCCCAGGCTCCACAAACGGCAACAAAAACAAACTGGGCTTACCCGCACCACGAAACATAACAAACTGTTCCAGCCAATGACTGACAAGAAGGGTTTGGGGGGTAAGAGATTATAATATTACTATATCTTATAATAATATAACATTACATTATACACTCCTTCAGTGTCATGTCTGTTGGATTTCAGTACAAATCAATCTCTTATCACCGCATTACTCAATACTAACCTAGATAAAAACAAAAACTCAAGAGCTCAAAAACACACTGCATGTGTTCCCTCAGGAATGGATCTATTCTAAGGGGTCTGGTCACACACGTAACCTGAACATTATGCCTCGTACCACAGGGGAGGAATCCAAAGTGACACTATTCTTGAGCCATGTGTTACTCTACTACGGCCAGTTTGAAATGTTCCACATTGTGAAATTCACACTGAGGTTCTTATGCAGTACTTCAATATCTAGGGACAACACTCACCTGTGTTATGCCGATGTATTTGCTGACACTCTCTGAGAGGAAGATCATGTCCCCTTCCTCGGTCATCACCAGAATAAAGCCAGCCAGTGCCTGCTGATAAAAGCCATCAGTGGGATTCTCCATTTCCTCCGTCTTCGTTTCTGTTGGCCCCGCTGGATGCGACAAGAACCAAATATTAGCACTAGCATATATTTGCCAAAGGAAAAGTATTTGAACATGCTCCTACATAAATATATATATATATATATTGTACACACAATGTGCACACAAACACAGTACCAATATTATTTATAATGCAAAACAAAAAGGTCCATACAATGAAACACTGAAATTTATTATACACTGAACTATATTTTGATTATTTGAACAAGTGTTGGTTTCAAAATGTCTTTAGGAGTTCAATGTTTTCATGCATCTGGCATCCATTAATTGCCTGGACAAACAGACTGTGTTCAACGCAAAACAGATTTATTCTACTTGAATTTTAAACAAAAATGAATGAGTTAATCTAGGCTGAAGTTTTTGAGCAAGTTTTTCTACCATCAAAACCCCCAGCATTATTATATTTAGATGCACTTATTACTGACATTTAACATTGTTTTCCCCCTGCTGTCAAACTATTAAAACAGTACCGAGAGCCATTTTTGGGTTGAGCAACCAATTGAGGACCACTGCTACATTACACAATTTCCTGCTTGATTTCAGCAGAACCCACCGGTTTGGATCAAGCGGTTCATGCGCAGATAGCTGAGCGCCACCCTCATGATGGCAGCTTTGTCCAGGTGGGAGGCGATACGTCGTGGAAGGGGTAGCGAGTGTGCCAGCTCGTAAAACACCTCAGTCTCCTGACTCCTCCTACAGCGTGCCGCGTCACGAGAACGCACCTTCCGCTGCTCCAAACTGGGCCTAAATAAGGAAAAACAAACTTATTTAACGTCCATATTCAGAATATCCAATCCTTGTCAAGAAACCAAATTTAGAAAATAACGTTTTTGCAATGACATATCTTTGCATAAAGCTTTTTAAATTTGTGGGAGGTTTTTCTTCCCGGAGTTTTTTTCCCATCTAAAATTAGGACACCAACAGAAAAAAACAACAACATTGCGTCCATCTTACATCTTTGCTCTCTGTTCCTCCTAAAATAGAAATGTCCCAGCTGTAATTGGTGTGTTCTGGTGCTCCGTATATCCTAGTCTTGCCAAAAGAGAGTCCCAGATAAACTTTTTTAAATGAAGGGGGGGGGGGAAGCCCTCACTCTGTGCCTTTCACTCCCGTTCCCCTCCTCCACATGCCTTAAGTAAGTAGAAGAACTCGTTCAGAAGGTCGTTTATGACATTAAAGCCTGTCCCACAGCCCTCCCCCTGGCTTCCTATCTGACAGAGCCCCTCCCAGCCCCTCAGTCTGTGACCTCCTTTGTGCTCTGAACAGGACTGAACTGCCATTACAAAATGACAGTTGCCAATCTCTCAGCACAGACTTTATGAACATACAGAACATAGTTAGCACATCTATCTGAAACTATCAGCACTGATTTATTGTTTTATTGTAATTCATGTTATTTTTAGGTAAAACCGAGTTACATTTTTTTCCCAGGATTCTTTAATGAATATTAATTTAATGCATCTTTGCTGAATTAAGTTAATTTCTTTCAAAACTGACCCTAAACTTTGATAATGGGGGGGCACGTAGTCTGTGGTCAGTCAAGTCAGGCTCTGTGCACTTTGGTAAAGAAAAACATTCCTCTCCCAAATCATACTCGAAAGACGTGTAGAGTACTAAAAAACTTCAACACACAGGAATAAGTCTGTATGGACTCACTCAGTCATGTTGCAGGATTAGGGTTGCAAAATTACAGGAATTGTCAAAGTTGGAAACTTTCCATAGGAATATGGGAATTAACGGGAATAAACTGGAACTTTGCAAAATTGCAGGTTAGCCAATAACCTGGAACTTAAATGTAGTTGGAACCCCCCCCCCCCCCCATTTCTCAATCACATGCACACAACATACTGCAGGGCTAATGCGGCCACACCCCCTGCATGCACTGTGCATTCCTCTATCACATGCACAGACCATTTCTAAAATCCTGGGGCGTCATTTACACAATGTGCCTATACATAGATTTGAACAGAGTGTGTACGCTAAAATCCACCGCAAAAAAAAAGGCTTTGACGTGGGAAAAGTGCTTAGCACCACATCAGGGTCAGGGTCTAAACAGTCGTACGCACTTTTCCTTATGACAGAGAGAGTCGGAGTACGGCAGGTATTTAGAAATGTAAGCAATTCTTACTGCTCGCCATTCTCAAGTAAAGGATTTAGATGTTGACTGGTGCTCTGTTATATATTCAGATGGGCACAATTTCAAGATAATTTGCGATTTACATTTTACATACGAAAGAGCGACGATTTTTTGTGTGCGTAAGTTTGTTCTCTGAATAACATGTACGCACATTGAAGAAATGATCGTAAGATCAAATGTATGGATAACATTTTATAAATGAGGTCCCTGGTCCCTATGGAAGCAGGTTTTTTTTTTTTTTTTTTTTTTTTGGATTTGACTTTTTTAATTATTTCCAAAATTCCCTAGCTTAACTTCCCTGAAGCTTAAGTTTCTGAAAAGTTTCCGGAAATGTACAGCCCCTTTGCAACTAGGGATGCACCGATATGAACATTTTGGTCGATACCGATAACCGATAAATCTTTATATTTGAAAGCCAATAACAGATATATTGGCCAATAAATCTAAATCCAATTTTTTTTTTAATTTTTGAGAGCCTGTTTACAAAAACAAGTCTCACCATTAAAAGCCATGTCCATGTTATCATCATTTTATGTAGCCTATATGACACTTGCGGTGCACATGTTGCACTGAACTGTATTTTCCTTTTTTAAGTGATTTAAATAATGTTTCAAGCAATTTAAAACCATCATGGCAAGTTGCAACCAGTGAGCATCTGAAGTGTCTCAACTGAAGGAAATAATCCATTATTTATCGGCTTTTAATATAGCCTATTGGGCAAATTTTCTAATCGGGCCGATAACGATAACATTAAAAATGTACATATATCGGCATATACCGATATGGTGGCCGATATATCTTGCATCCCTATTTGTCAGGATAAACATAAACCATCATCCATCACCATCCAGGATCAAAACGACTATTTGTAACCATATGACTTAATAAAACAACGGGGCATAAAACCAACCAAATAATAAAATATATTATTGTAATCTTAATTCAAAGACCCACATTTATTCCTAAATGTCAGCAATTCGGCTACATCTATTAAAGAGAGCAATTATCATGTATAGGTATGGAACAGCTTCACAAACCATATTTTCAAACACACAGTATCATTATCTCTGTTACAATATTTTAAATTATCACAGAAGTACTGGGATAACAGTTTATAGTTTGGATATAAACACTGATGCCTACAGTAGCGATCAAAATAGAGTAAATCACCTTTTGAATGTCTATTTTAAACAACAAAAAATCTTTATTCTCAATTTATCCAGAATCATGCAGCTCTATAACCATATCAACACTAGGGCTGTCAATCTTCCTCAATAATACTATTCGAATTCCATTCCTTATTTTATTTAATATTCGAATAATATTCGAATATTAAATGCTCAAATTCATCCTATTATTAATATTTACGACATTACTCAGGCTTATGGATCGCCAATGCCACTATAGCATGTGGTTGTTGTTACACGTTCTGTCCACTAGAGGGATATCTAACATTACAATAAACATTTTATTCGTGCTGAATATGGTTGCAGCGCTACCGATGGTTTTCGGCTAATATCTCCGCGAAAACACCACCAAAAATTCTGAAACTTATATCGTTCTTTTCAGTTCGACTAGACGGTTCCAACGAGTTTGGTGCTCGCCGAATCCGTTGAGTTTTCACCAAGATATTTGCGCTTCACGGGCGCTTTTTTACGTTGTTAAACATTTACCATTTTTGACAGTATTGTTATGATGATACAGCGTGGATAACGTGCACAATTGTGTTACGATTCAAAAACGTTATTGTTCATCAGACGAAACAAAAGCATTTCATTTTCACATGTGTGTAAGTCAAGGTGGCGAGAAAGGCAAGATTCCATAAAAAAAATTTAATGAATGGGAATAGGAGCAGGCTTCACTCAATGATTAAACTTAAACTTTAAGAATGCTGGCCTGATGATTAGAATATATAACGTTAAACAGGAAAGAGGCCGCACTATGCATAAATTGTTTTATTTGCACAAACGCGTTTCGGCGCGTGCCTTCTTGAAACGCGTTTGTGCAAATAAAACAATTTATGCATAGTGCGGCCTCTTTCCTGTTTATGTATATAAAAAAATTAAAATATACATAAAAAAACAATATTCGAATAGTAACTTCAGCATTCGAATAGTATTGATTTTTTTAATATTCGAATTATATTCGAATTTCGGAATTCGTTCCAACAGCCCTAATCAACACTGCGATTGGCCGCGGTATATGAAAAAGGAGTACTGAAGAACAGATTTGGTGATTTAGTAGGTGTTAATAAAATCATCTCACAGAAATATTATTCAAACTTCAAAACATAAAACATTCAAATATAGAGTACAGTCCTAAAGCAGAACAAGCAATGGAAAACTGCCAATGCTAGTATGTGGTTTTATGCATTTACACACATTCAACAAGCTTTTAACAAACACCTATACGTCTTTATTTCACCTATAAAACAGGATTTTATTGTAACCAGCAATAATCGGAACACAGTAAGGGTAAAATCTTTCCGTGGCAGGGACAGCTGCCACCGAGACCTGTCACTCCACCCGTCACCGCTATTGGCAGCTGTCACTCCACCCGTCACCGCTATGTGCGCCTGCCACTCGACCTGTCACCGCTATGTGCGCCTGTCACTCCACCCGTCACCGCTATATGCGCCTGTCCTGCACACCGACACCGCTATATGCGCCTGTCCCGCGTCCAGTCACGGGTATGCACGCCCGTCCCAGCGTCCGTCACCGTTATATGCGCCTGTCCCGCGTTCTGTCACGGCTATACACGCCTGTCCCGCCTTCCGTCACCGCTATATGCGCCTGTCCCGCCTTCCGTCACCGCTACATGCGCCTTTCCCGCGCCCTGTCATGGATATACACGCCTGTACTGCGACCCGTCACCGCTATCTGCGCCTGTCCCGCTCACTGTCACGGCTATGTCCCGCTTTCCGTCAGGTCTATATGAGCCTGTCCCGCGCCCTGTCACGGCTATACGCGCCTGTCCTGCGAGCCGTCACGGCTAAATGCACCTGTCATTCCACCCGTCACGGCTATACGAGCCTGTCCCTCAACCCGTCAGGTCTATACGAGCCTGTCCCGCGACTCGTCAGGTCTATATGCGCTTGTCCCGCGACCCGTCAGGTCTATACGAGCCTGTCCCGCGACCCGTCACGGGCACGGCTATGGCTATGGTGTCTTTTTGTCATTAAATCTAACAATGTTTAGGCTAGATTTTTTTTTAAACATCAATGTTAATGATAAACAGTTAGGCTATTATATTGCGTTAAAGAGGCCATATTTGTCTAAAATACACAGTGATGTAGTTGCTTTGCAACCGAGTTATAACAGTAACCTAAAATGCTGCAAAAAATGCAATATATGTATAAATACAAAGAATGTTTATTAGTTTTTCACTTACAATTTCTTGTAATAAAACTTCAAAAAAGTCCCCTATTGAAATATGCATGCGTATAAGAAATATTTTATTTACATACATTTTTATAAATATATTTGTAAATATATATAAACATGTATTTAAATTAATATTTCAATAACAATCTTTACATAAATATGGATCTTCTTTACAAAAACATAATTTGGAAACAGGGCATGAAACAGATTTTGTACGTTTGAATGGTCCAAGGTAGTGCGCACGCACTGTAAATCTCTTGGGTAGGATTTGGGGTGTGGAGTGCGTGCGTATTACACGCCAAAAAGTGCGTATCATATGCACGCGAAAACTGCGTATCATATACACGCAAATACTGCGTATCATATAGGCCTACGCAAAAACTATTTTTGGCTTATAAATGGCACGAGAAATTAAATTCGTGGTATACGCACTTTCATAGTGCAACATTAGTGCAAGTTTACCTTAAGATAGCATGCAGTGAGGTTGGCTTGACATAGCCTATAATAATAATAATTATTGTAATAATATAAATAATTATTAATAATTATAGCAATAACTAGCCCATAGCATAGATTTATTTAACCGTGAGTGACAGGCGCGTATAGCCGTGACAGGTAGCGGGACAGGCGCATATATCCGTGACGGCAAGCGGGACAGGCGCATATATCCGTGACGGGTCGCGGGACAGGCGCGTATGGCAGTGACAGGTCGAGAGACAGGCCCATAGCCGTGACGGCGCGCGGGACAGGCGCGTATAGTGGTGACGGGTCGGGGGACAGGTGCATTTAGCCGTGACGGATCGCGGGACAGGCGCGTATAGCCGTGACAGGTCGCGGGACAGGCGCGTATAGCCGTGACAGTAAACGGGACAGGCGCTTATAGCCGTGATAGGAAGCGGGACAGGCGCATTTAGCCGTGACGGGTCGTGGGACAGGCGCGTATAGCCGTGACGGAAAAAGGGACAGGCGCGTATACCCGTGACAGACCGCGGGACAGGCGCGTATAGCCGTGACAGGTCGCGGGACAGCCGGGTACTGCCGTGACAGAAATCGCGGGACAGGCGCATTTTGCCGTGACGAGACCCGCGGGATAGGCGCGTATAGCCGTGACAGAATGCGGGACAGGCGCATATAGCCGTGACAGGTCGAGAGACAGGCGCATATAGCGGTGACGGGTCGAGTGGCAGGCGCACATAACGGTGACAGGTCGAGTGGCAGGCGCACATAGCGGTGACAGGTCGAGAGACAGCTGCCAATAGCGGTGACGGGTGGAGTGACAGGTCTCGGTGGCAGCTGTCCCTGCCACGGAAAGATTTTACTCCCTCTCTCGGAACATAAAACAAATAAAAGTCAAATAAAATAATAAAACACCTTTTTGTTCTTTGTGTGATAATAAAAAACTGATTACTATGATGATCCTTGTCCAAAACATAAATCGTATCAAGATGGAACTCAGTCAACATGCTTTAGGTCAGAACAAAAAGCTAAATATCCGAGACAAGCTGAAGCAGGGCCCAGCATCACATTTCAAGCCCCAGGCGACCACATCTGACTCCACAATAATCCGCTCTCAGCCAGTGGTCACTGTGGGAGAAACTCGTAAAGAATGACCATTCCAAACCCCTTCATCAACCCCTTCTAAAAATAACTCACAGAAAGAGCTCACCCATCACATTCATGACAACATCGGAGATTATTTGTTCTGTGGGACAGTTTAAACTAAATAAAACGGACGGTGCATTACCCCTTTGGGCTTTGCATATTCTGGGAATGTATTAGTAGGATAAACTGGTTGTACTGCACATTGCAAATCCAATCTGTGAGTAATAAGATCTAGAGAGCGAATTATATTTAAAGTCCTTAAATCCATCCGAGATAAACCTAATCATAACAACGAACGCCTAAAGAGTGACAGTTTTAAGTCGACTAATGCTAAGTGCAAACAAATGTAATCTTCAGAAAATCTCATATAGAATATCTACTTCATATTGTACATTATAGGCTATTGTTGTGAATGTGATGCCTAATCTTTTTTAAACAACTGTTTTATGCTCACCAAGTCTACATTTAGTTGATCAAAAATCCAGTAAAACAGTAATATTGTGAAATATGCTGATTTGGTGCTAAAGAGACCATTCTTATTATCATCAAGGTTGAAACTGTAAAAAAAAGAAAAAAAGAAAATTAAGGAATAGTTTGATGAAAAGTAAAAAAAAAAAAAAAATGTCTTCACTGATACTTTTGATCAATTTAATGCATCCTTGCTAAAAGGATTAGCATTCATTTCTTTCAAAACTGACCCCCAAACTTTGATAATGATTTTAAAAGCCGTGCACGCAGTCTTGTGCAAAAGCTCCAGTAAACAAATGCAGGAACACTGTGTCTTTCAGCCACGTCACAACACTCAAGCCCATTCCTTCTGCTGTTTGGATGGCTAGGGATTTACAGCGAGTGTTGTTATGTATTCTGGTAAAATATCAACACCCCATATCAGCGTAGGGGGGACTGGAAGTGTAACCCATCCCAGCCTGTTCAAATTAACTCCTCTGAACCTCACAGGATAATGGCAGCATGAGTGACAGGCTTTAGTGGGGAGGAATGTTCACATCAGATGTTATACTGACTGATATGAATCTGGTGGTACATCAGGGTATGAATATGAAGCTGTATGACCTGTGACATTTACACTACAAAACATTCCCTATAACTATTTCTACACTGACCTACACTACAGGTCAACCTTACTGATCCTTGCAAAGCATCAATACCAATGTGCCCACATCATCCATATGAGAAAAGATTTTGAGAGGAACACTGTTTTCTTTGTAAACTTTTAGTGGAAATGCAGTAGATTTACTTAATTGTAAACAGAAATCTAGATGAACATATCTTTGTACACTAACGTTCAAAAGTTTGAGGTCTGCAAGGCTTTTTAATGTTATTAAAGTTTCTTATGTGCATTAATTTGATCAAAACGTATGGTAAAATAGAAATAATACAATTAAAAATAACTTTTCTATTCAAATATTAGGCTATTTATAATGTAATTTATTTCTGTGATTTACTACAATCTTCAGTGTCACATGATCCTTCAGAAATCATTCTAATATGCTGATTTGGTCATCAAGAAACATTTCTTACGATTATCAATGTTGAAAACAGTTGTGTAACCTAATATTTTCGAGGAAACCATGATTTAAAAATAAAATAAAATAATATATATATATATATATATATATATACTGGGTGGTATAAATGTATATATACTATATATATATATATTTTTTTTTGATGATGATAGGAAGTTTATTTAAAATAAAATAAAAATCCTTGCAAAGCAACAATATCAATGTTTCCATATGAGAAACGTTCTTGAGAGTTTGTTTTCTCGTATAGGTTGCTTCAGGAACACTGTGTTCTCTTTGTAAACTCTTAGTGGATAATATGCAGTAAATTTGCAGCAGATATTCTTTATTGTCACTTGTCAACCCTGTGGTTCAAGTCAGTTTGTCAGACAAGAGCCATGGGATGTTTGTTTTCTAATAAGATTGCTTCTATAAGACTCTTTGGACTCGTTCCAACTGCAGTTCCCTGGACTGACTGAGCGAGAGGTTCAGCTAAGTTCGTTTAAACAGTGATGGGAGGGGGAGACTATGGTAGCTATGCCAAGAGTTAGGTTGAACACAGGCAGTAAGACAACAGAGAACAAAATGTACTCGGGACTATTTACTTCATTCTGAAAGTGTTTGCATCATTTCCTTCAGATATGTAGGTGTTGACAGAAATACATTTGGGAAGTCTTGCGGTGTTATGTGCAGTACTCCTTTTTAAAGAGCATTTTGATCATACCTTTATAAATATTATGTAGGTTCATGACTTACTTTACATTAAGTGTCTTTTTACTACTTTACATAAGTGTCTTTTTACTACTATGTACTAACATATTGATACAATGCCTGAATGTACTTACTGTCTGTAATTAATCTGTAATTAACTTCTGAACACAATAAGTACATTGTGCAAAACAATAAATGTATTTTTGATGCAAGTACATAACACCTATTAACCTAAAATGTTTCTAAAATTGTTTAGAGAAGGCATAATGCTCAGCTGATGACAGATTAAAGTTAGTTATGTTAGTTTTAATCAAATATATTAAGCTACAATGTCAAATACTTTTACTAAGGAACTTACAGTCTTTTGCATAAAAGAGGAACAACAGAAGTTGATGTTTTGGCACAGACAAATCTTCTATTTTAAGCCCACCTGATGAGAGATTAATGTATTTTTGATGGATTTCCAAGCATTATTTCACTAACCTTATAAAAAGTAAATTAATGCAATTTGGTCACTCTTTGACGGTCATATTAATGTCAATAAGTGACACAATTTACCTAAGTCACCATTTATGTGTCCTTACGCCATTAAAAGAGCTCATTCAGCCCACTGAATGTTAAAGTGTTGACCAGATTTCTTAATGAAACATCAACCATTATAAACAAACAGCTTACGATGAGATGGATTGTGCAAGATTATAGTATCCTAGAACAGAGGTTACAGGACTTTATCATTCTTAAGACTGTTTAAACAAAACCCAAGAACATTGCCTTCACCAGTTCAAGCAGTTTTATTGACCATGTGGTCCTAAAGACCACTAAGGTCCTGTTTTTATTGTCTGAAGACATTACTAAAACACAGCTGGTACAAAAAAAAAATCACTTTAAGAGTTCAATGCCTCTAGTTTATTATTATAAATGGTATATTTGGTATCTGTATACAATAAAATCGATAGCCTATTGTCTTTACAAATATGATCAAAACAAACACTCAAACCAAATCAAGCGCAAAACACACTCACAAGCTCACATCAAGATAGATATGAAAATGATAACACAGATCTATTTCATGAACTAACACCAGTGCCAATAAATATCAATGACCGACTGCACGCTCATGAGGCCATGCATACAGCCATCGACTGGAGGAACCCATTTCCCCTTTTATCCCTTATTTATTAAATCCACACGCCATACCTTCTATGAAGGCTGTTGGGAGATAAACGCCTTACCTTTTCATCGCAGAGTTCACCATCTCTCAAATGAAATCACTGCAAATCCGAGTTTTGAGTTCTGTAACTGTAAAGCTTGATTGGACGGCAGACGTCGTCTCGTCTGCTGCTTGTTGTTTATCTCTGTTCTTGTAAAGAGGCTCGACTACTAATCTTTGAAAAAGAGCTGCGTGTCAAAATAAAAGCCACGGCGGGCACGAGCAATCATAACAAACAAAATTATCGTCGATTGGGTCTGATATGAACATTGGTAAAAGCAAGTAATATATAGGCCTGGTTTCACAGACAGGGCATAGATTAAACCAGGATTAGGCCTTTAATTAGGACATTTAATTAGCTTTTATAAAAAGTGCCTTAGAAAAAAAACGATTTATTTGCATCTTGAGACAAAACAATGGCACTGACATATTTTAAGATATGTCAATGTCACTGAATTTGCTTTCGATTAAAACAGCTCAAAAACAGGGGGGACAATAATACACCCTCTTAACTATCTTCATTAATCCAGATCTATCATATACTATAGAATAATGTATATAATATTAATATTTTTTTTATAATCTGTGATACTTTTTCAGGATTGTTTGATGAATAAAAAGTAAAAAAAGAACAGCATTTATTTAAAATAGAAAACTAATGAAACAATATACACTACCGTTCAAAAGTATGAGGTCAGTAATTTGTTTCTTTCTTCTTTAAAAAAAAATAAATTAATACTTTTATTCAGCAAGGATGTGTTAAATTGATAAAAAGTGATAGTAAAGATTTATATTGTTAAAAAAGATTTCTATTTTGAATAAATGCTGTTCTTTTTTACTTTTAATTCATCAATGAATCCTGAAAAAAGTATCACAGGTTCCAAAAAATAAATAAATTAAGCAGCACAACTGTTTCCAACATTGATAATAAATCAGCATAATTAGAATGATTTCTGAAGGATCATGTGACGAGACTGGAGTAATGATCCTGAAAATTCAGCTTTGCATCACAGAAATAAATTATATTAAAATAAAAAACCATTATATTATATATACACTATTATACATACACAGTATAAATATACAAATCATATATATATATATATATATATATATATATATATATATATATATATATATATATATATATATATATATATATATAATACTATACTCACACGCAGCAGTTACAGCAGCAGAATGCAGAAAATAGAAAAAGAATATTTTTTAATATATATTTACTTATATATACTTAAAATATTAGAGAGTTCTGCTAAATGTCAGCTCAATAAGTGAAAAAGCTGAAAAACTACTTTTCCCTTTATTTCCTTTCGAATTTTACACAAACAATATCCGGGTTACCGGAGGCGAATTTCCGCGCCTTTTCGCAGTGGAGATGGATGAGAGAGCAAAACAACCTCCAATATTTCAACTAGATTATCACATTATGGACTAATTTAATCTTTAATAATAATCATACTTCAAATGCAGACTGTTTGCTGACATAAGGTAACATCGAAGAATGTTGCTCCCGTCTGACGTCGCCAGACTTGTGCTGGGTAAGTTCACACTGTTTTGTTGTGTCCCTCTCAAGGAGAAGCTAGCGAGCTAATACCCTGTTTCTAATTATAGTGTATATAATTATGTGGTTTGTCTCCAATACTGCGGTGTTGTTGTAAATATTCAGACCATTATGAAATAGAGACACAACACTGTGCCGTTCTTTGTGATGTGTCAAATTGCTGAGATGACCGATAACTTAACCGTAATGGCTAATTCAGAGTCTACCATTCGCAAATGAAGATATTTATTTATCTGCGAAATGATGTAAGTTATCATTTCTCTTTCAACTTTAGGCTACCTGCAGCAAGAAGGGCTCACTGCCACAAGTCGAGCCTTCATCTACGAGAGTCCAAACCTGAAGGAATATGCCGAGCACAGCTCAGAGGATGGGATCATCCCTGCCTGTGTGTTTGTATGTGTCAAGTTCATGATTAATAACAGGGTCCTAAAATCACTGCATTAGAGTCTGTTAAGAAGACATGTTTATTAGATAACAATGAATTATATTTTTGTTTATTACTCTTTTTCAGTCTCTATTTGGAAAAAACCTGATCACGATTTTAAATGAATATGTTGCTGTCAAAGCAAAAGGTGAGTTCCCACAAAGAAAATGAAACGTTTTGGGATACACAGTGAATCTGTTTCCATTATAACATGCTTGTGTCATTTCTTCTGTAGAATCAATTCTAGAAAATCAAATCCCTGTACTGATGACATCATTATGGAAAAAGCTTGACTTCACACTCAACCAAATCAAGTGAATGAATATTTGTTTACGCTGTTACATTGGGTGTTTTCATTTAAGCACGGGTCAGAATAAAGCGTCTTTATTAAAATCTTTCTGTGTTGTCCACAGGTCTCTGCAAAATTCTCCTGCCGTGCAACTGAATCAGCGATGTGAGTTTTGCTCTTTGTTTAAGAGTAATTGTATTCGTGATGACTTGGAGTTATTGAAATTAGCCAAATACAATGCATATATAATACAAGTGTAATGCATAGATATGGCATGATATATCATGTCCAGTGAATTAACACAAAATATAAGAAGTTGTTTTAAAAAAGAATTATAAATATAAATGTTTAAAAAAAAAGTCTCATGTTCTCTAAGGCTGCATTTATTTGATCAAAGATAAAGTATGAACTTAAAATATACAGTTAAATGAAATATACAATTTAGTATAAAATTTTTCTATATGATTTGTTTAAAAAAATGTGATGGCAAAGCTGAATTGTTTTTGAATGATAATTTTTTTTAGTCTAAAGTTCAAAAGAATTTAAGCATTTATTTAAATAAATGTCATTACTGTCACTTGATCATTTTAATGTATCCTTGCTGAATAAAAGTATTAGTTTCTTTTACAAACCCCATTTATTTAAAGGTAGTGACATCAGTGTTGTTTTAGTATCATTGATAATATAGTATTATAGTTAAGGTTTTAGTAATTTTGTTATTTAGGTTAATGATTACTTGAAATATAAGAAACTTTTTTTTATATGGTTTTAGTTTGAGTTAACAATAATAACCCTTGTGTAATTTTTTTTTCTGTCATTAAGTGCGCACTCGGAATAGCATTCAAAACATGAGACGTCAACAGAGACCCGTGTTGGTATCACAGTCTCCCATCTCTGGGCACCCTCCAGTGACTCCAGTCGGCCAATATGTCCCCGGCTCTGTGTCCACCCCTCAAGGCTTGCTGGGACATTCTACCCCAATGTCTTACACTTCTCAGCATACCAGACCCTCTACTCTCTGCCTTAGTCAGCCAGGTGAGTCCTGAAAAACATGTTTAAATCACACTGAGATTTGTAAGTACCCTCTTTCCATTTTGCTATCTTACATGTTTTATAGGGGAGTCACCGTTGCAGATACTGGTCCCTGATAATAGACTGAATCCTGGACCTTTGTCTCCGGCCCGCAGAAAATGGTAAGGTTAAAATGATGACAACACCAGCAGCATGTTACAGTTTAGCTCTTTCTACCTTTTCCAGATCAGTCTGTAACAACAATAATTTACTTTAAAGTGTAATTCTGCTTTCTGCTGCAGTGACTCTCCGAGGCGGCGAGGAGGTGGTCAGTTGGGTGCCAGCGGGCCCAGCAGGGCCACAGTAGTGTCCAGCACTCTCATCATGGAAGCTCAGAGTGAAGAGACTGTGACGGAGAACTTATCTGTGAGTTAGGCCGATTCATTCCTCTGTTTGTTTTAAATGCTTTCAATAATTTTCTATACACTCCTGCATAACTGAAGATTACATTTTTTTTTTTTAACAGCAAATAGTTATAGAAAATGCCAGAGATAAAATTCTCAATGATAGATCCTTACAAGAAAAACTTGCTGAAAACATCAACAAGATCTTGGCAAGGTAAATTCTGAATAACTGGGCAAAAAACTAGTTAAAATAATAAAGAAAAACTTTGAGGTCTTACATGTTGTAATGTCACTTTTACAGTGATAATAGCCCTCAGACATCAAAAACTGCCTGCAGTGCTATGGAACAAGAGCAGTCGATCGATGAAATCCTGGGCCTCCAGGTGTGTGAATGCACATCTTTTACTCTTCCTTTGTTGTTTGTGAGAATGTAATATTGGCAGCCATATCAAGACTTAACCTGCAAAATTGTTTTAGGGGGAAATTCATATGACGGATGTTGCCATCCAAGACATACTGGCACAGACGGAGTCAGACCCGGCATTTCAGGCGCTCTTTGATCTCTTTGACTATGGTGAGCAATTGATCACGCAGAACAACTAATCGTTATACAAGCTGAACTGATTTTTTCTTTCTAATGATAACCTTTCATCTCTTTTATAGGGAAAAGTAATATGGCTGAAGGCAGTGAACAGGCTGATGGGAGTTTCAGTACCAGTACAAGTGCACCGGAGAGTGATGAGACTGGGCTTGTAGACAGCGCCTCTGAAACGGGTAAGATGGGTCAGCTTTACATCATAAAGCAGCATTGACCATTTAAAAAATACAGTAATATTGTGAAATATTATTACAATTTAAAATAACTGTTTTCTATTTTAAAGGTGCTATATGTAACTTTTCTTCCAAAATGAATCCTTTTTTTTATTGCCTGTGTGTGAAGGGGTTGTAATCACACATTACAATGATTCACTTGTCGGGTTTTGCTATTACCTCTGAAGGCCAGTATTCCTATTTCTATGTGAAGTCTCCGGGTCGGATTTTCTGCAAAATCCATCGGATGTGACATGCATGCGCGCTCCCGAGCCTCTCTCCTTTTTATATACAGTCTATGCGACGGCACTGCAGCTGACGACATGGAGTCTGATAACACCCAAAAACGACCTGCCTCCAGCACATCACACACTCCAACACAAACTCCACATAAATATAAAAAACAAAACAAAAATGTATCTGCTGAAGCTCGTCAGGCCAAACGTGAATCGGCTCGACTTAGGACGAAAACCCGGATCAACATCGGCAGAGCGTTTGAATTATGGAGAGACCTCCGCTATTAAGTTTTCAGATATGCTGAAATAAATAATGGTAAACTGTAATGAAATAGCCAGGTAAACTACAACATACATGAGATATGAAATTAATACAAAAGATTGTTCCAGGATAACAAAAAGTAGGTGCTTTAGGATGTAACTTTTATTTTATGTACTAGATCTACTGTCTAACGTCACTCATCCCACTACTATCATATTGTTTATAATACACATTTCCAGACACGTTCAGTAATGTTACTTCCTACGATCTTACTGTTACACTGAAATTGTTCAGTCTAGTCACTAACCGTTTTCGTTATCATATTATACATTCATCTATGTTGACATTGCTGCCTGATTGTGAAAGACACGAATAGTTAGGGAAATGCCTTATGCTAACACCACATGTCAGCTAAAGGCAGTCAATGTAACGTTATCATGGTACGAGCATGGAGCATTAGTTCAACGTCAAGCTGATAAAAGTAGCCTATTATTGTAACGTTGCAGTGGGAGTTTAGATGAGTTTCCAGCATGTGTGATGCTTTCTCCGGTGTGTTGAAAGTCTTAGTGTGGCCGTGTACCATGAGTGCTCGCTCTTGTGTTCGAGCACGCGCAAGAGCACGAGCGCTCTTGTAAAAGTTGGTTGCAATCTGAAACATCACCGATGGAGGCCGCTAAAAAATACATATAGCACCTTTAATATATTTTGAAATGCAATTTATTCCTGTGATGCAAAGCTGAATTTTCAGCATCAGTCCTCAGTCTCACATGATCCTTCAGAAATCATTCTGAATCATTGATATGCTAATTTGGTGCTCAAAAAATGTCTAAATATTATAAATGAGGAAAATTGTTGCGCTGCTTAATATTTTTGTGGAAACCATGATACATAATTGAAAAATTATTTGAATACTAGAAAGTTTAAAAGAACAGCATTTATTTGAAATAAATTTTGTAACATTACAAATGTCTTTACTGTCACTGTTGATCAATTTAATGTATACTTGCTGAATAAAAGTTAATATTTAAAAAATAAATAAATTACTGGCTCCAAGATTTTGAACGGTAGTGTAATAACTGTTAAATGTATTGTTATTTTTTAATACAAGGTACTGGACAGGAGGATTCCACAACAGGAGGAGAAAGTAGTGCACAAAACTTAAGCATCCAAAATATGTCTGAGTCAAAAAGCAAAAAGAAATCTTCCGGCCTTCGTAATGTGGCAAAGTCTTCTTCTACAGCTTCGCAGCCACGTATTATAACCAAACAAACAGCAGAAGGATCCACAAATTCTAAGACAGGGGTAGTCAGGGCTAGAGTTTTATCTGGCAATAAACAATCCAGAGGTGCGCCTTCAACTTCTCCAAAGTTGAACGATAAAGCGGATTCACGTCCACCTGACCAAATCGTATCAAGTTCCTCCTTCGCTGAAGAAGGAGTTGGCATGGAGATAGATGAACCAGAAAGTGAAACCTCTGAGAGAGTAAATGTTCAGAATCAACAGCTAGTTCATCTGGAGAGCTCTCACACAACTGAAACAATCAATGAAAATGCAAGCAGTCACGTTCTTGTGTCAAATAAGACGCCACAAACCACACTCGCTACTGAAATCTCAGATAATACATCTGTAAATGAGTCTGGGAGAGTAACAGGAATGACCATCGGACAGAATGTGGATATGGGAACCTCTTTATCCATTCAAAGTGAGGCTGTGACCTCACTTAATCCACCCCAAACTGACATGGACACATCCGCCAAAACAGCTTCTCTGTCCTCCTCAAATAAAACGCCTTTAACTCCTTCCTGCACACAAACTCAGCCCAGCACTATCAGGAACAATCTCCCTACAGCAGCTTCTTCATCTTCTGCCACTACGCCGATTACCTCCACGTGCGTTTCTGATGCCCAGGCCAAGGAGCCTGACCCCAGTAAGATCGTGTCTCTGAAAATCATCATCAGTGATGAGCAGGACGAGCTCACTACTGATGCAGCACTGAACCAGGCTGTTTCCAGCATCACCAGTGACCACATTCCCACCATCTTCCTGTCCTCCCCTGCCAAGACTTTGCCTGCAACCTCTACGGTCATAACACAAGATGAAACGGCTCAGGCTGTGAGCTGCTTACAGGGGGCGGAGGGTGTTGGATCATTTGGAACACCTACGAGGAGCATGCAGAATAATGGACAGGCTCCTCTGGCACGTCCCACAGGTCAGGAAACCGGTTTCATTCAGCTGTTACAAGCCAACACAGCCTTTGGGTCTTCAGGTAGCTATTTTGTCGTAACAGATCCGGCTGCTGCCGAGCAGCGGGCAAATGTCATGCTGCTTTCAAGTAATGTGCCTCAAGGGACTATGTCTTCATTGCAACATGTGGTAACTACGCCACCTCGCCAGAGGACTGTGGTGTCCATGGGACCAAATGTCTCTCAGACCTTTTCGCCTGGTGAGTGAAGAGTTAGTTTGATTATATAAGACACTTTATACCTTTATTTGGTTTGTATGTTTCGTGTTTACGTTGAAGCACTCATTTACAGACTTTTAGTCTTCCTCAGGATTAAGGCTGCATCTTTAAAATTCCAACTGTATTTTTTAGGCTCCACAATCATTATATCCTCACCAGTTCCGCCCATGTTACAAAATGTAATGCTTCCATTGTCTGTAATGGGGCAGAATACTGGAAAACTCACAGTTCTTCCCAATCAGGTTAGTAACTTTGACGCTTACAAGCATTGTCAGGCTACGTCCACATTAATCCGGATACATTTGAAAACGGTGTTTTCGTTTAAAAAGAGCGTATTCCAAAAGCTACGTTTTCATTGACTTAAAACGCCGTCTCAGTGTGGACGGAAGGCCAAACCAGAGAGAAAAATATACGTTTTCAAACGAAAACGTATTAGTGTGGACATGGCCTCAGTTTTCCAACACAATCATAGTTTTGTTCTATTAATAACCACTACCTTTTTATATACAGATGGCTTTGCCATGTTCACCCACTGTAAGGCAACCTGCAAAAATTATTTCTCAACCTAAATTGGCACCCAAGGAAAACACTGACATGGGTAGGACATCTTTCATTTACAAATGTATTTTATTTTTATTTAATTATATTAATAATATTTTTATTACATAAAATATGATGCAGCACAACTTTTTTTTTAGAAAGGTAATCCTGTAACATTCAATTAAGTATGTCAATGAATGTTTTTACTGAGATTTAGTAATTTCTTTTTATTAGATTCCTAGATTTTAGTAGAATTGTTATTTTATTTGAAATTAACATTAGCTTACATTCTTTAATAACTGTTTTGTTTTAATCTCAAGGTTACAGTTTCTGTAATGCATTTTTGTGCTTATGCATCACTGTAATTCAGTGACATGATTTGATTTACTGATTTTCAGGCAAAACTGTCACATCTGGGTCCGGCCAAGTTTCAAAAGTACTTCCCCAGACGTCTGAGCAACAAAAGTGTGTGAGTGGAACAAGTCCCAGCCATCGACGAATACTTTGCTTTGACGTTACACCTGAAAACTCTGCAGTCGGGCAAAATTCCTTACAGACAAACACACCCGCGTCCTCTGCTGTTACATCCTCCCCGACTCAGCAGATTCAGAAAGAAATCACACCCACTAAACCGAAACAGCCTTTAGTTTCTGACAATTGTAAAAGAAGAATAGAAACGATAAGATTGCCAGATGTACATCCCAATGCAGTTATAAAGAACTCTGAAAAAATCACCATATTTCATCAACAAAAAGAACTCCCAAAAAGTAAAGTAACAGAAAAGGGATTAAATCTAATCATTGTAAATACCAAGTCTTCCAACAAAGCTGCAACTGAGCCAGAGTCTCACATTAGATCAGAATCACCGAAAAAATCACAAGGATCACAGGAGGATGGCGGAGTGGTTTTACAGAGTTCAAAATCATCTGCTCCGGGGCCAAAGCAGAAACCAGTAGGCAACACAAAGGACAGCACACAAGAAGAATCTCGTGAAAGAACGCTTTTAAAACCAGCAGAGAGTTTCTCAGAGAAAGCTTCCTTACAGGACTCTCCAGGCATCACTGCAAATAAAGAAAATGAGCTCGAGAGCTGCCATCATCAGACATCTGCACGCCCCGCTGAGGATCTTATATCTTCTACAGCAAAATCGCCGGCACCCGTATCGAGCACTTCCAATAAAACTTTATGCAAGACGAGCCCCCTAACTAAACAAGCCGCTGAGATGCTGCAGGACATACAGGGCCAGGCTCCTGCGGACACTCCGCCGAAGAGGCCGGCAGCGAGAGGTCCAGATCTCCCTCTCCCAAGAACACCTGGACCAGGACGTGCACAGGAGGAGCAGATGGATGGTTTGAGAACCCCGTCACGGCAAAGACTTAGGAGGGAGGGTGAAAGCACGCCGAGGCATCTCCCCCCTCCCGCCACACCTGATATCCCCTCCTGCAGTCCTGCCAGCGAGGCGGGGAGTGAGAACAGCATCAATATGGCCGCCCACACTCTCATGATCCTGTCACGCGCCGCCAGGACAGGAGGTCCTCTGAAAGACAGCTTGCGTCAAGAGGAGGCCAGTGCTGGGAAATCCGCCATCCCTAAAGCAAAGAAACGAAAGCAACTTGAAACAAGCCCTCTGGCAAAGAAAGAGCTACAGCTTTCCAGCTCCTCAAGCAGTAAAAAGAAATCTAAGGTGAGTTGATATTGTATTGGCTGTTTGTGAAAAACCATCAAGATTGACCACGTCTCAACCTACCCAGCTGCCTAGATAGCTTTTTTAAAATATCATAGCCATGCAGCAATAGTGGCAAAATTATGCTTTTGAAATAGCTTATTTATGCCAAATCTGAAGCAACATCACATATCCTACATTTTAAGGCAATTTCAAAATATGATGTGAGAAACTTAGTGGATACGTCCGCTGCCTTGGATCAAAATGTGTTATTTGTTGTTATATAAATGTTTGTTAGATATTTTATTATAAGTACTTTTATTTTACAAAATATTGATAGGGAACATTTCTTATGTTATATTACAAATTAAATAAAATTTTACTAACTTAAATTTAGTTTTTTTAAACAATGGTGCATTATATATGTATGTATGTGTGTGTGTGTATATATATATATGAAATTTCAAAAAGCATCTCAGACCAGTTGTTTCATTTGTATACCTATACAGGGTATCCGCAGGGTCTTGAAAAGTATTAAAAGGTGATAAATCAATTTTGGGAAAATTAAGACCCTTAAAAAGTATTATTAAGTCTTATCACGGCTTTATAAAGTATTACATTTTGAAAGTATTTTTTCTGAATTAGCTGTCCAACAGTTTGAGTCCCCAAAACATCGTAAAAGTGTGTGAATTTAGTCATTTTTATTAAAAAAACGAAGAACTGAGGCACATGTCAGCATGATTGTTGTTGAGGGTGGAGCAAAGTTTTGTTTTGTTTTTTAATAAACTTTACTTTGATTTACTATCCCAGCCTATTTGATTTTTTTTTATCAGAGTGGTCTATAGTCTTTATCACAAACTAAAACTGTTAAGTTAAAAGTATCACTGATGTAAATGGTTACAGCTTGAAGTGGCGGTGAGGTATTAAAAAATATTGAGAAGGTCTTGAAAAAGTCTTGAAAAGGTATTAAAATTAACTTCAGGATTCCTGCATATACCCTGCTATAGCATTGAGTTAGTATGCATTCTGTGTAGACAATAATAGGCAGTAGTAGACAGTGTGTCAGGTCAGCTTACTGTAGCCCAGCCAATCAGAGAAGTCGGACTCATTTCTGTCTAATTCTGTACCTCAGCATGCATTGTCTGTTATGTTGAAATTGTCCGGCTGAATTCGAATTCCTTTTTCTTTTTCAGAAACAGAAGAAGCTGCTGGACTCCTTTCCCGATGACTTAGATGTGGACAAATTCCTGTCATCCCTGCATTATGATGAGTAACGACGCTGAGGACAAGCCATGCTGCTCGCCAGCATATCAGGGACATAACAAGCCATGTGTGCTACTGAGAGTGATCTATTCAGCAGAGTTACCGAATCTAAATAGCTGCTTTCTGTTTTACATCCAGAATGTGAGATATTGTACATATACACCATGATAGCCTAGTAATCATTTGCATACTTTAAAGATGTTTATATGCTGGCCCCGACTAATTCGGCACTCTTCAAAACAAAAAAGGAAATAATTTAAGACTAAACTGTAATTATTGACTATGTATGTGAAAGAGTGTCATTTCATTTGTTTCACTGCACCAGCTGTCATTTAGTTCATTGCCTTTTTTATGTTTTACTTAACTGGACCTTTTCCATCAGCTGCACAATGTGACTACATTTCTGTGAACATAATTTCCTCTGTACATCCTCTAGGTGGTATTCTTTCTTTACAGTACCGAGAGGGAAGTTAAATGTTATTGTTTTCTGTCCTTTAGATGGTTTATTATTTTATGTATTTTAATAAATCACTATTTTATTGAATATGTCATGTCTAATAATTGATTTCTACACTCACCGGCCACTTTATTAGGTACCCCATGCTAGTAACGGGTTGGACCCCCTTTTGCCTTCAGAACTGCCTCAATTCTTCGTGGCATAGATTCAACAAGGTGCTGGAAGCATTCCTCAGGGAGTTTGGTCCATATTGACATGATGGCATCACACAGTTGCCGCAGATTTGTCGGCTGCACATCCATAATGCGAATCTCCCGTTCCACCACATCCCAAAGATGCTCTATTGGGTTGAGATCTGGTGACTGTGGAGGCCATTTTAGTACAGTGAACTCATTGTCATGTTCAAGAAACCAATTTGAAATGATTAGAGCTTTGTGACATGGTGGAAGTAGCCATCAGAGGATGGGTACATGGTGGCCATAAAGGGATGGACATGGTCAGAAACAATGCTCAGGTAGGCCGTGGCATTTAAACGATGCCCAATTGGCACTAAGGGGCCTAAAGTGTGCCAGGAAAACATCCCCCACACCATTACACCACCACCACCAGCCTGCACAGTGGTAACAAGGCATGATGGTTCCATGTTCTCATTCTGTTTACGCCAAATTCTGACTCTAACATCTGAATGTCTCAACAGAAATCGAGACTCATCAGACCAGGCAACATTTTTCCAGTCTTCAACTGTTCAATTTTGGTGAGCTCTTGCAAATTGTAGCCTCTTTTTCCTATTTGTAGTGGAGATGAGTGGTACCCGGTGGAGTCTTCTGCTGTTGTAGCCCATCCGCCTCAAGGTTGTGCGTGTTGTGGCTTCACAAATGCTTTGCTGCATACCTCGGTTGTAACGAGTGGTTATTTCAGTCACTGTTGCCCTTCTATCAGCTCGAACCAGTCTGGCCATTCTCCTCTGACCTCTGGCATCAACAAGGCATTTCCGCCCACAGAACTGCTGCTCACTGGATGTTTTTTCTTTTTCGGACCATTCTCTGTAAACCCTAGAGATGGTTGTGCGTGAAAATCCCAGTAGATTAGCAGTTTCTGAAATACTCAGACCAGCCCTTCTGGCACCAACAATCATGCCACGTTCAAAGTCACTCAAATCACCTTTCTTCCCCATACTGATGCTCAGTTTGACCTGCAGGAGATTGTCTTGACCATGTCTACATGCCTAAATGCACGTAGTTGCTGCCATGTGATTGGCTGCTTAGAAATTAAGTGTTAACGAGCAGTTGGACAGGTGTACCTAATAAAGTGGCCGGTGAGTGTATGTGTTACTCTGTCCAACTATAGCATGTTTAGTTGGAGCAGTCCTCTTCTCGTTGTGCAGCATTTTTTGCCACACTTTTTCCTTCCCACAGACTTCCCACCGAGGTGCCTTGATACAGCACTCTGGGAACAGCCTATTTGTTCAGAAATTTCTTTCTGTGTCTTGCCCTCTTGCTTGAGGGTGTCAATGATGGCCTTCTGGACAGCAGTCAGGTCGGCAGTCTTACCCATGATGATTGCGGTTTTGAGTAATGGTAAATGGTTAATAGCTCGTTTAGAGGCCCTTTTCATGATATGCTAATTTTTTGAGATAGGAATTTGGGGTTTTCATGAGCTGTATGCCAAAATCATCAGTATTAAAACAATAAAAGACCTGAAATATTTCAGTTGGTGTGCAATGAATCTAAAATATATGAAAGTTTAATTTTTATCATTACATTATGGAAAATAATGAACTTTATCACAATATGCTAATTTTTTTACACACACACACACACACACACACACACACACACACACACACACCATTAATAATAAATAATAAATGTTAGCAAAAAGCAAATCAGCCTATTATAATTTCTGAAGGATCATGTGAAGGCTGAAGTAAAGATGCTGAATATTCAGCTTTACCATTACAGGAATTAATTACATTTTAAAATATATTCAAGTAGAAAATGGTTATTATAAATTGTAATATCTAACAGTATTGCTGTTTTTACTGTATTTTTGGTCATGAATACATCATTGGTGAGCATAAATGATCTAAAATGTTACACAACATGTTTTGGTGAGCCAACATAATGCATTTAAATGTGATATGTATTGTGGCTTGTATGTAAAATGTGGTCACTGAGAAAGTCAGGGCAAGCAAGGTCCTGTTAGAGCTACAGGCTACAATAAATCATTTCCCCAGCTCTTTAACATTCTCCATACTCGTATATGGTCTGAGCCCATGTTATTTTGATTACTAAGCCAAACTATTTAGGTCAACAAGCCATATCAGTTTAAATCAGAGACCCCATGTCTCTGTGCTTTTAGTTCAGTTACGTCAGTCTTTTTTGCCTATTTTCTCATGACTTCCAGGCCAGGACTGCATCATCTTGTTCTTTTTTAAGTGTCCAATGTAAAATTGAAATATAAACCAAAATCAAAATTGAAATAGCAACATAATACTATGGGCACACCCATGAACTAAAAGTCAAGTGAAAATGAATATGGTTTTGCTTATTTTCTCACATGATGTTGTTAACTAAACGAGTTTACCGCAATGATGATGCTTTATGTTCAAAGTTATTTAAAAAGCACTATGCATGTGTGCATTTAATTTTAAGTAATATAGTCAATCTGAGATATGCAGATATGTTTTCAAAGATATTGAATATATATAATTCTAGAAAATGTATTAATTCACTGATAATTCTGACCACATGGCATGAAATAACTCTTGATACTGTACAACTAAACTTATTTAACATTTGATATATGAGGCACAATAGTCAGTCAAACATTTCCTTCCTGTACTTGTGATCAGTTGTTTTCTTCTCATTTTTCAATTCTTAGCAGCCAAGCCAAGCATTAGTGTTGATAATGCGCAGCAAACGTCTTTTCTGATGGCTGAAGATAAATTGACAAATTGGCCTGTTGACAAAAACATGCATATAATTCCAAGGGAACATGTTTTACAGAGAAATGATACTATGTAAAACTGTCCATTACCACTGAGTTCAAAAGCTGCATCCACCTTCCCAAAAATGCTAGGCCAATCCGGATGAATTTTCCTTGGAAATCCAGGATCCATCACACTTCTTTTCTCATCATAATAGGGATTAGTTAAATTACACGCACACCCTGCATTATTTCCTAATAATTCAACAGACAGGAGTCAATTATTCCACAATTATACTACATTTACGTCGTAGCGGGTGTGCATTATTTCCTAACAATTCAATGGCCTTATTTATTATTTACATATAGGTGGGTTTTGTCTAAAATGAGAGATATCTCAGATATATATTGAATAAAATATGTTGAATTTAGCTGTTTTCTAAATGCTGAACAGCAGCGTCTATTTGTTTTACTGTTTCTGGAAATCCAAACTCGTAGATGGAGCCATAATAGCTCTTTGACTCCAGTTTGTGAACCACACAATATTTAGGACCTAATAAACAGAAGAATGAAGGAAAAACAGTTGGTAAGATTTTTTTTTAATGATTTTGAAAGAAGTCTCTTGCTCACTGCATTTGGATAAACAAAAATACAGTAAAAACAGCAATTTTGTGAAATATTATTACAATTTTAAATAAATGTTTTCTATTTTAACATATTTTAAAATGTAATTTATTCCTGTGATGACATAATGCTGCATAATCATCACGCAGTCTTCAGTGTCACATGATCCTTCAGAAATCATTAATATGCTGATTTGGTGCTCAATATTTCTTATTTTTATTATTAAAATAGTTGTGCAGCTTAATATTTTTGTTAAAAAAAGAGTTTAAAATAACTACTTAATATTCCTTAAAGAAATCTTACTGAGCCTAAACTTTTGAACGGTATAGTGTTAGTGTACATGGAAAAGAACAATGACTGAATCGATCAATTAACACAACTATATTATAATAACACAATGTTTAAATGAATCAAGTTTCAAATATTCAATACATCAGAATTATCAAATTCAGCAAAGTCTTCAATTTATGAAAATTCTTTGTTGATTTGGCAGAATGCTATTATTTATTTGCATTTATTTATTTTTACCTGTGAAGACCAGTCGTTTTGAAGGAATGTCATAGGCTGCATCTACAGGCGAGGTGATGCTCGGTAGAAAAACACTCTGAGGACCTTCTCTTAGTCTGTTCCATATGTCTTCCAGTTTGTTCTCATCCACATATAACTAGAGACATGTACAAGACTTTATACCTTGAACATTTATTTTTAATTTGTCAGTAGAGATGATTAAATGCTTCACCTGTTTTTAAAGAAAATAATTTCTTTTCCGAATATTGTCACTGCATCAACAGAAAAGTTGGGATCACACTTATAGGGGATCTCAGGTGTCTTCTGTTGTTTTGTTTTCTTTCCTTTCAAAAAAAGAGAAAAAGGGAAACAAATGACCATTTCGTTCAGTGTGCCGTCTCTTGGCAGTTTGTGTGTTGCAGCGTTGATGAACTTGTACTTGGGATACATAAGAGCAGTGGGGTCCCTCGAGTGAGACAGACCCAAAGAGTGACCGAGCTCGTGTGCTGCCACCGTGAACAGACTGTATCCTGGAGTGCCATCCACATCAACACAATTAATGATTATTAAATATTATTTACAGAAATGTATTACAAATACATTTATTTATATAAAAAATATATATTTAAAAAAATAGATTTTTTTTAGTTCAATACAATAATAAAAATATTATCATTGTTATTATTAGTTAAATAATAATCTGTTTTTATTTATTTATTTATTTATTTATAAAAATACATTAATAATAATACGTATTATTATTATTTAATTAAATAAACTCAGTCTATTTTTTATTTATCACAATAATAATAATTTATTATTATTGACATTATTATTATTAAATTAAATTAAAATCAGCCTGTATGTTTGAATTATTTATAACAACAACAACAATAATAATAATAATATAATTTTTTATGTTTTACTTAAATAAAAATCAGTCTGTATTTATTTATTTATTTATTTATAACAGTGCTTTAATAAGAATACTTATTATTATTATTTAATAAAAATCAGTCTGTATTTATTCATTTATTAATTTATAACAACACATTAATAATAACACTTTATTATTGTTATCATTATTATTATTTAAGTAATTAAAAATCAGTGTGTAGTTTTATTTATTTATATCAACAATAATACAAATTTACAACAACAACAACAATAATATTAATAATAATAATTATTATTATTTAAAAATCTGGACCATCATTCTTAAATCATGCTCACCCACCCATGGTTCTGCATTGCTATCGCAACTCTTTACAAATCCCCTTTAGCTAATTCAACAGTTGCATTATGTGAATGATTCAATGTTTACCGTGCTGTACCTGCTCTGCTGTGTCCCGCTGTCCATGTTTCATCCTCGTCAAAGTGAACATCTCCTCCAGTGCCCTCTCCAGGCTCAAAAGCGTGAGCTAGCACCCCTCCAGGCCCATCGAAAGGGAAAAAGTCTCCATGTGCTATAGGTGAACAAAATTTTAGGTTTTTACATGTGTTTCCAAAGTATAAAAGTGAAGAAAATACATTAGATTAGTTTAAAATGTACCTTTGGAGAGAAAAGAGAAGGTAATGTCTGCCTTGCCATGGTTTACTTGGACAAACTTCAGAGGAGCATGCAGCATCACTCCATATTTAGAGCCAAACGCAAGGAGTTCTCCACCTCTTCTCGACAGAGATCAGGGGTATATCTCGCAATCCTGCGGGATTCATATGAGCCACATTTTACAAAAGACATGCTTCAACCTGAGAGACTCCATGGGAGGAATAAAAACAAACAAAATCCTTAGGCTTTACTAGTCACTAGTTGACTATTCTCAGTCAATAACACTAGAACCTATTAAATACTAAGATACTCTTCAAGACACAATCTTTGAAGGAATACTCAATTTGGATGATAACACTCTTAAAGGAAGTAAGAGGTAACTATGCCGGACCTGTAAGTGATGGTGTTGCTCTTCCATTTGGACCGTCCATGATAAACGCTGAAGTTCTCCACATCAGGTACTCCACATCTGGCCTCTTTCATCACATGCACAGTTTTCTGATCCAGAAGAGCACTTTCCTCCAGGTCAAAGAAATGCTGCATTACTCTGAGTTCTGCATGCCTTTTACTGCGACTGCGCATCTTCAGGTGATGTTCCTGTGGGAATTATTACAGTCAGATATTCAGAAAATCAGCTTTAGCCTAGATTTTCAAAATTAGCATTTCAAACAAACACAGATAATTATTATTAACTTTTAATAAATATATTAAATTAGGCTTAAAAATAATTGTTTATTAATTATTTTATTTACTTTACTTTTACTGGCCAGTTGATAACATACTAATACTAATAATAAGTAGGCTATTACATGAATATGTTCAATTAATTAGAATAAAAACATGTTATAATTAGTATGTATTTTTAATTGATAAATAATTATAATCACTGATATTGTTATGAAGTATTCATGTACTTGTCTTTAAAGTACAACTTAAGAAACTTACTGAGATGATGTAAAGCACATTGGTCAACATGTGTTGTTTTAAAAGTGCTATACAAATAAAAGTGACATTGACATTGACTAAAGGAATTTTTTTACATGATGTTGCACCATCTACACCAAATGTATCTTTGAAACATTAGTTATATGACTCAAACACTAATGCAATCTGTCTAATGCCATGACATGATGCCAGACAAACCTCGGCATGTTGGATGTCCTGTGGGCTGGGGCTATGATGAGTCACACAAGAAGTCCTTACAATGTCTGTATTCACCATCCAACACAGCAAGATCCAAGGCCACAACCAGCTCATCTTGACCACGGCACACTCATGCTCTCGCTTTTATGTCTGTGTCATACAACTCAAGCATACCTTAAGGTAGTAAGCGATCACGTGGGACCCGGGCCCTCCTGCACGTGGGACCCGGGCCCTCAAACAAGAATTTACTGTCAGGCTTTTGTCATCCACAAAATAAGATCACGTCTAGCTTTTCATCAGAAGTCTTAGTGGGGTTTATGGAGGAGTGAAGAGGACTATGATTGTGTCATGATTTGTAGTAAATTATTTTATATACTGTTCATTTTGGATATTCTTAAATGTTAATTTAGCATGAAAAGCAAGTACAAGTACTTTTCTTTATTGCAATCATAAATACACGCCGATTAGTGCATATTCAGGCTAAATACTTTGGTTTACCTCAGGCATCCAAGTGCAGAACTGAATGCAAACAAGTGTTTTTCTTAAGAAGTAATGATACAGTCATACATATTTTAATTATCATTTTGTCAGATGAAAAATACATTTTAATTTATACCACATTCGGACTCTTTTGATACATTTGCATATTAAAAATAATCCAAAGACAAACAGTAGATGCATTTATCACATGAAATTCAATGCTATACAATTCAATACAACATTATTAATCTCGTCTTTACAGGTGAAGTGTGTCATTTCTAAACCACTTCAGCGGCACTAAACACAGAATCGCAAAAGTAGATTTAGGAACAATAGGTCTATAATAAATATCCATTAACATCCAAGCCAGGAAGTTGTTTTATCTGCTCCAATAATTTCCTTATGTTTGACGTCATATTTGTACACATCGGAGCCAACAAAGAAATGAAGAGAACCTGAAAAAAGTACAGTGATGGATAAAAGTTATGTGACAGAAAATACAGATAAATTATAGACCAAGTGTAATCAATCTAATACGCACCATCTTTATAAATGGCTGCACTTACGGGTCCATTTATTTCTGGGAAATCATGAGAAATGTTCCGCGGGCTTGAGTCATGCATTGTCTTGTTGTGTTCGTTATACCTGAGAAAAAACATTTATAATGTCATTCACGTTAAAGCTGATATTAGTGATACATTGCTGTGGTATCTCTATGGTTCACCTCCAGTACTGATGTTGGGTGAAGAATAGGGTGTGTACAGTTTTGTGAATGTGGACCGCAGCATCTATCTGCTCTACCCATGACGGGAACCCCAGACTACTGATGTTTTTCGCTCTGCCTTTTACTTGGGATCCTTTCACTGTCCAGAAAATCGTACCTGTGTTGAAGTAGCACTGAGAATTAATGTTGTTTTAAATCTTGAAGACAAGATGCACAACGTAAAACCATGTGTGTACCGTTGAACAGATATGCTGTTGACCGCTGTGGGACCCAATAAGCAGCGTCAATCTGACAATCAATTTTTGGCATGAAATTGCTGATGGGGCCTTCCTTTATATCATTTTGATTGTTGTGCTTGATCCACAAGTACCTAAAATGATACAAAGAGTTATATGTAATTTAATAACCCTATTAAATAAAAAATGTACACGTGATAGCCTATAAGCAAGTAAATATTCTAAAGAATTTATTCAAGAGCATGATAACCTTTATATATATATATTTAAATGTATTATGCCATCCAGGAGTCTTAAGAAGTTAGGTGGAGATATTTGACACACTGTAATATTATGGCACCATGGACGCTTGTTTCTATTAAAATTTTTGTTTAATTGTGAGCAGTTTAAAAGTTGTTTAAATAGTCATATAATTGTGAAATATAAAGTCACAATGGTAAATACTTGCAATTGACAGATATAAAGACAATAGTGAAATAAAGTCTCAGTTGTAAAAAACACTTGTAATTGTAAGAAAAAGTTGCAATAGGAAAGAGATGCAATTACAAGAAAAACGTACAACTGTGAGATATAAAGTTGTAATTATAAGAAATAAATTTGCAACTGTGAGAAATAGAGTCATAATTGTGAGATATAGTCCGAATTGTAAAGAAGACTTGATCTTCACAATCAGTCACAATTATGAGAAATATAGTAAAAATTATGAGATAAAGTTGCAATTGTGAAATATAAAGTCGCAATTATAAGAAACAAATAAACTAAAAATCTCTCTCTCTCTCTCTCTCTCTCTCTCTCTCTCTCTCTCTCTCTCTCTCTCTCTCTCTCTCTCTCTCTCTCTCTCTCTCTCTCTCTCTCTCTCTCTCTCTCTCTCTCTCTTTTTTTAACAAATGGATTTTAAGTGGCAGCCAACACTATGTGATCAACATACTTGTCCCTGAAGAAGAAAATAGCCTCTCCTACAGTAGTCACAGCATCAAAAGTCAGATCGGGATTACATGTGTCCTTGAATGACACAGGGAAATATGAACCGCTGAACCATGGGTTGCTGGGATAGCCCCAGCTAAATCTTGAAGATGGAATGGGCCTTTTGTCCCTTGGGCCTGTTGGAGAGAGAAAAAATCACAGACACGCGATCTCTCATATAAATGTGGAAACTAAACACTGCCTCTGTTCCCACAATATTACAATTTCACAGTCATAGACTTTGAAACATGATTTATTTTTACCATAGAGTGTGTTGATGTTTATGATATCTTCACTGGAGAGCAGATTGTGTGTTTTACTATGTTTATATGTCGGATACATCACCGATTCTGGGTTTTGCGAATGTTTCAAACCAAGTGCATGACCAAACTCGTGTGCAGCTACCACATACAGGTTAAATCCTGAACGAAAAAAAGAGAGAAAACAAGTTAACTGTTTTCTTTTTAATACCAAGCCCTATATTATTTAAATATGTCTATAAAAATAATAAAAATAAAAATAAGTAAAATGTACATTACTTTTGAACCCAGCTGTCCATGTTTCAGCTTCATCAAAATGAACGTCCCCACCGACGCCTTCCCCTGGGCCAAAAGCATGGGCCAGTGTGCCGTCTGGACCATCAAATGGGAAGGAGTCGCCATGTTCTAGATATTGATCGCAAAATAAATGACATGGCAGATGAAAAACGTTGTCTTCAAGAGTAGCCTAAATGTGCATATATGCTAACTTACCGTTTCCAACAAACTCCACCATGATGTCCGCCTGGTGAGAATATGACCGCAGGAAAGTGAGAGGGCTGGCCTTTGCCCATGCATCCAGAGCCGACGCGATCAGAGCGTCCACTGTATTCACTGGTAAGTCACTGGTGTACCTCCCAACACTGTAAGATTGTGCCGCTTACATCATCACCATACATGGTGGGTGATCAAAATGAAGAGCGTTTTATGTAACATATACAAGTTAAATATGGTATTTACCCATTTATTTTATTTATTTATTTATTTATTTACAGGGTCAATGCACATTAATAAACAAGTGTAAACGTGCCAGAATTAGCCCAAAAGGCTATTTTTCATCCGTAGACCCTTGACAGAATGTTAAATAGTCACCCTAAAAAACAGAGACAGAGCATCACACATACACATCAAAAAAAAAAATACCCATAAGTGATGAGGTTTTTCTTCCACCTGCTTCCACGTCTGTGACTGTAATCCTCCACATCTGAGACACCACATCGAGGAGTCCTCATGACAGCGAGGGTTTCTGGGTTCAGGATTCCTGTCCTATTCAGCTCAAAAAAGCTCTGCATATCCTTCAGTTTGGACGAGAAAGAGGGACGACTCCTCCTCCTGCGGCCGGCAGGATCCGCTTGGAAACTGTAGAAGTGCTGCAGGTATTTCTGCAAGAAAAGGTGCAAGAACCACCATAGGAAGGATCAACTATTGTCTTTTCCCCCTCCGTTACTGTGTTTAACCCACTTCATAAGCTTCGTTTTAACTTATATATGCTTTTAGGATTAGGGAAAAATCTGTTGCATTTCATTTGTATATTTTCATTGTTTTACACCAATGTGTTCTTTGACATGTTCAATTGCAAACATTCACATTAGACAAAAACAAATAAACATAAAAAATGATTTGTATTTTAGCTCATGTATGCATGAATAGAATGATTGAATAAAACACACCCGTTACTAATTAAATACTTGATAGTGAGAATGGAAGATGACACAAAATCTCTTATAGAATTGTGGATTGTTCCTCCTGAGTTAATTGAGAACAAACAAATAAACATATACATATATATATATATTAGGGCTGTCAAATGATTAATCGTGATTAATCACATCCAAAATAAAAGTGTTTTTTACATAATATGTGGGTGCACTGTGTATAATTATTTTATATATATAAATACACACACATGCTTGTATATATTTAAGAAATATTTTCATGTATATACTGTATATAGATTTATATATAATTTATATTATATATAAATATAAATATTCTATATATAAATAATATTTTTTCTTAAATATACCTGCATGTGTGTGTATATATATATATACAAAATAATTATACACAGTGCACCCACATATATTATGTAAAAAAAAACTTTTATTTTGGATGTGATTAATCGTGATTAATCATTTGACAGCCCTAATATATATATATATATATATATATGAGCTGGGTTACAGTACTAACCCAGTTGCATTAAAAAGGTACAAATGCAGGACTTACTGTTGCCAGGGACAGGCCATTCTGAGCAGGTACCGATCCATCATCTTCAAGTGGTAAAGGTGCTGGATGATACTGACCAAAAATGCCAAAGGCACAAACTAGACAGAGCAAAACATGCATCTCCCCTCTGCAGACCACAGAAGCTTCTGAAAATGGCCAGTCCAAGGAGACATTGGAAGTCTAAGCTGATGTGAACCATTTTTAACGTATTATTATGACTCAAACAGTGCCAAAACCAGGAA
Organism: Rhinichthys klamathensis goyatoka; assembly: GCF_029890125.1. Lineage (NCBI taxonomy): Eukaryota > Metazoa > Chordata > Actinopteri > Cypriniformes > Leuciscidae > Rhinichthys > Rhinichthys klamathensis. The sequence continues at coordinate 3,399,354 of NW_026606731.1, forward strand.
AACCTCAAGCTTAGGGAGTGGTTTGCTCTGGTCAAGAAAAAAGGGATCCTGTGTAAGATGTGTCAAATTATAGGCATCAAAGGAGGCATTTACCTAAAACAAAAAAACAATTCCTAGATTTCACATGGGATTGTCTGAGTGATATCCATAGTTCCTGCAGTATTTCATGGCCAATGAAATGTATCTCCACCATCTGCTGTTTGTTGGCGAGAATAGAATAAATAAATATAAAAACATCTGGAAAATGTTTTTTTCCTCCCCATAAATAACCCTAATATCAACAATGTTTTGTACAGTGGAGTGTTACTTGTAGTATATCTGGTGATCTGGACCATTTATACATGAAGGCAGTTATTTCCTTTCCTTGAGAATCTGGCAGAAGTCTAATTGTGTAAATATTTTTATTTAAACATTCATGTTTTCTTTTCTTTACTTAAAAAAAAAAAAAAAATCTGAAACAGCAGCTTACGCATAAATAGTCATAGTATTCAGTATTCAATTCATAGTAGTCCTGTCTTTGAAGGTTTATAAGTTATAGTTAAAAATCAATTTCCATATGGAGAAAATGAATGGAATCCTGACTATTGGACTCTATCAAACTGCTCATCCCTAAAACAGGTGACACTACTTTCATTGTATTTCACCATGAATTCACTCACTCATTTCATAAAAACACAACTGTCACAAATTTTTGGGTCTGTGTTATCAACTAGTGAAAATGACTGCATTGTTATGATGTTAATATTACTATTATTGTAATATAAATGTTCGTATATACCTTTTTTTGGCAAGTATGCATAACAAGCAGAATAATGTACAGCCAGATATTATGGCAAAATACATTTTTGCCATAAGAAAGAGCTTACCATACATTATTTCTTACAAGCAATTTATGCAAGTATTAGTAATGCTTCCATATGGCCTTTAGCTTTTCCATTTTCCGTTCAATCTCTATTTACTTTGTTTTAGGAGAATGAAGAGATGTGTCTCGAGACATTCTTCAGTGTTGGATTCCAGTAAAGCAGACATTGCATAAATCCCTTTATAAATCCTTTTGAGCTAAAATGGGTAACCTGAATGAGTAGGAGGACAGTATTTAAAGAAACGTGTAATTTTAAGTTACAATCCAAGAAATGTCAGCAAAAGAATGTTTCCAGCAGATTGTAATTGTGGGCTTACTGCCTTTCTGCCATAAAATGCTAAAGTGGCTAATTGTAAAATTGTGTGTGGTGAGAAGAATAAATAAAATAAAATTCCTTCCTTGAACAACTGGGCTCAATTTGTAGCATACAGAGTACAATGTAAGCGGACTCCAGACAACCCAGGGACTGTCTAAAAGGGTAGAAAACATTGTTCTTTCGCATGTTTATCAAACATACAGGCAAAAAAAGGGACAAAGAAAAATACATCCTGAAACATGCAACAGCATTTCCCTTCTTGGACACACTGAGCCTCACATGCCTGGCAAGAGCCCTGCCAGGGTGCCTTAAAGCAAGAAAGAAATAGCCAAACATACAGTATATATACCATCAACAGCTCGTCTTATGTGTCTCTGTGGCATCTTGTTTTCTGCAATGGTTTCACAATACATAGCCGTGAGCCAGTAATCCACAGATTGCGTTGCATTCCTTATTTTGCTTTCAAAGGACTTCCATTGCACAACTCACAACCACTCAAACTTGCAATAGATGATCCTGGTTATCATTGAGGCAATCATTCGGTTAATTCTTTTGAACAGTCAGAAATGACATTGTTTTAGGCCTCATAAGAACTGCTAGAAGATTATTACTAGGATTATTTTCAAATGAATGTGATGAATATCACTCAGGATATCTCTTTCACATAGGACCAATATTAGGCAACAACATTTGTCATCATAGGATAATGTATTGGCAATGTTATTTTGGAGCTTGTTTTGCTGTTTTTAATAGATCAGTCTCTTCCTCATAGTGACTGGATAAGCAAGGTTTTGCAAGACTATATCCACACGATGGCCTGGAGAATGCCTTTATCCTTCGGTGAGAAATCATTGGAAAATGGAATAATGTGATTCACTGTGATCTTTAAATGCACAAAAATGAATAGATACCTGCTGACCAATCATTGTGCTTCCTGCAGAACTTCAGTCTGTCCTTGATGCTTTTCTTGGATAGAAGTGACTTCATTGCTGACCTTCTTGACACCAGGCCATTGTCCAAAGGTCTTCACCTCTCTGTGCATGCAGATTCACTCACAGCCATCTGTAGCCAATATTAATTAGTCCTGCACTGGTGGTGACAACCTCTCTCCTTGAAGTTGATGATCTGGTAATGGTTCTTTCATGTGCAATATTCTTTTCAGCAATTTCCCTGCATGTGAGGCCATTATAATGCAAAGCGATGATGGTCAGCTGGTTCTTAGCAATTATCATGTTAGCTGGTCATTTTGTGCCAGGGCCAAAAAAACTGTGAAATTTGTTTTTGTTTTGGCCAGTGAGGCTTTTTTTTGTGCAATTATTTAAAATGCATCTGATTACTCTACACAATAATCTAGAAACAATGTTAATGAACACCACAACAAATGAAGCAGCAAACTCTGCAAAAACCCTAAATTAGGTCACTGCCAAAACTGCTATGATGTACTCCTTCACTAGTTTGCTTTCTGACCTATACAATTAGTATGCTAAAAACTCCTGAATGAAAAAGCATCTGCTCAACTTTAGTGCAGCGCAGTATTCACTGAGTGCCAGAGGAACCGGAGAGGTCTCTACTGCCACCTCCTTGTGTCAAGTCATATGACACAAAAACCACAGGCATTCTCACCGACAAACGGGGCTATAGAGTAAAAAACGCATCATGTTTTCATCCAAACTTATCACAAGAAGCTTTTAACCCAGTTAAAGGGATAGATCACCCAAAAAATGTCACTTTTTGTCATTGTTTATTCCCCCTCTTGTTGTAAAGCTGTATAAAAAAATTTATTCTGTGGAACATAAAAACTAGGTTATCAACGTTCTTTAAAATGTCTTTCTTTGTGTTCCACAGAAGAAAGAAAGTCTTACAGTTTTGGCACAACATGAGGGTGAGTAAATGATGACAGCATTTTACCTCCCATTAGGAAAAAGTGCAATATTCAAGCAGGAAAAAAATGCTTTAATGTAACAAAAACATTCCATATTATTTTAAAGTTGGCATGAAATGAAACATTTCTGGATGCATGTTAAAGATTGCATTGTGAACAGTTCATCCCTGCATGCGTTTCTTATTTTTTCTTTTTTAGACTTCATAATGTTTAATCAGAATGTCATAACTAGACCTTCGTGGCAAAACGTCATACTTCTCTCTGGAGACGTATGCAGGACTTCTCCGATCCTTTAGTCTGCTTGAACCAAGTCTTGCGTAGCCAGATCTTCAGACTGATGGCAGAAAGTCTGGACTTCATAGCAGCTTTCATTGGCTAAAGACCGCCCAGAGGCCGTCTGACTGACATGTAAAGCAACCAATCACAGTTTGTTTTATTCCGCGTCATGTTTAGGGGCGTGAAAATGTAACTTCAATGTCCCTACACTAACAGTCCATTGGATGCATTTTAAAGAGTTTATGCCACAAACTTTACATACTTAAAATGCTTTTGAAAATCCAGCATTTAGTTGATCCTGATAAGTGCTTATTGTGACAGTTGTTTTCACAAAAAAAGTATTTTCCTTGAGGAGGCTCAAGCGTCATGTCATCTTTTTTTCCAAGTGGACTGTTAAAGAACTCGACATGCATCTCCAGGACATCCTGTAGAATTCAACCAATCAGATGACGACTCTGAAAAATCCTGAAGTGTTTCCAGTTGTGGGCCAAATGCATCAGACGTTCAGCTTGCGTAAAAGGTATTTCTATATTGAATGGTAGTAAAATTACTGTAAACTTTTATCACTTAATTGTGTCACTATTTGAAATACCAGAGAGAAATTGTCTTGTGTAGTTTTGAATGTGTAAACGGACAAGTTCTCTTCAGCTTCAAAATTGAGTTATGAACAGAACAAAATGTATATTTACACTATGAGTGCCACATGATTGGGCAGATATTCCAGATATGACAAGTACAGGATCTGAGAGTGTGTCATAGCTTACTGGGTGGGAATACGGTCATTGTAAGTAATGGGTGTGTCCATACAGATGGAATCAGCAGCCTGCACGGGACAAAAGTCAAATAGCGTGTGTGAGATTACAAGTGTTCACCAATCCTCTCAGCTAGTCAGAGTTCTCCTCATTGCTGGAGTGCAACAGTGCACATTCCTGTCTCCTGCTCTGGCTGCTTCTCCTCTTCCTCCGGCCAACCATCCTAAGCCTTCGGCGGATGATGTCTGGAACACAAACAACACCTCTGTTGAGCCAACATCCATGGGAAAGTGACAGAATAAATGGTTTACGCAACATGAAGAACTCGAGAGAGAGTGTGTACTCACCACCCACGTTCTCATAGTCTTGCTGGTTGTCGTGCCAGTAGAGACTGGTGGAAGATTGGCAGTGGCGATAGAGACGTGTATGGAGCACAGACAGGGTGAGAAGCACTAAGAGGAAGCCCAGAGCGCCTGCTGCCCACACGGCCTCATCAGTTCGTGGGATGGGTATCTTCTCCCCCCTCAGCGGCCCTTCTATATGAGGAGACACTGAGTCTGGGACTCCACACTGTCCAAGCTCCCCGCACTCAGATCCAGATCTCTGCGCCTTTGTGTCAGTCTTGATGCGATGCCTCTTACCTTCCGCTATAGTTTTCTTGTGCGTTTTTCTGTCTATTTGATATTTGTGTCTTTCAGTCACTTTATTCAGTAAAATTTGCTTCTCTGCATCAATTGTCTTTGTCTTCTCAGAGTCCTTTGCTGAACTGAGAGATTGTGTAACAGTTAGCATTGAGAAGGAGGCCATTTCCTTTGTGTTGTTTTGTGGCAGTGTGTCTGTACGATTCAGTTTTGCACTCTCTGTGCTGTTAAGTTTGTCTGGTTTGACGTCATATTTCAGTTCCACATTCTCTGGTGATTGTTTGAGGACATTTCTGATTTTTCTGGTTTTCCTTCTAGTCCTCTGTACCTCAGTGAGACTGAGAGCCTCCATGCAGCAGTGTTTAAGAGACTATCAATTAAAGGAGAAGACGAGCATTGAAGGTTAACATTAGCATTTCTATTTACATAAAACGACTGCATCATACAAATCTTGACCGATATATTGGTCAATGTAAGGCAATTTCTTCACCTTTAATCTCTCCACTTTGGACATCTCTTGACTGGTGTTCACTGGTTTGTGCACAGGTGCTGGTTTAGTCAAATACAGATTGTACTTTGCTCTTTGGCTTGTACTAGCTTGACTAATATTGGAGGAAATGGAAAGCAGCCAATCACAAACCCCAATTGTGATGCGGGACATCTCTAGTGAGCGACCCCACGATACCATAGCTAAAGGCTTAGAGAAAGATAACAGACATGAGATATTTGTCAGAAATGGTGCTTTTTAAATGCATAACAATAATTGGTAACATTTTATAGTAAGGTTCAATTTGTTACCACCAGTTAATGCATTAGCTATTGTGAACTACTGTATCTTGACACACTACAATTCAAAAGTTTGGGGTCAGTAAGATTTTTTAAAAGAAATACATACTTTTGTTCAGCAAGGATTCATTAAATTGATCAAGTGACAGTTCTAGTAAAATTCTATTTAAAATAATCAGTTCTTTTGAACTTTCTATTCATCAAAGATGTTTCCACAAAAATATTAAGCAGCAAATATTAAGCAGAAGTTCTTATTAATAATAATAAAAATGTTTCTTGAGCAGCAAATCAGCATATTAAAATATCAAAATGATTTCTGAAGGATCATGTGACACTGAAGACTGGAGTAATGATGCTGAAAATTCAGCTTTACTTTCACAGGAATAAATTACATTTTAAAATATATTAAAATAGAAAATAGTTATTTTAAATTTGAATAATATTTCACAATGTTACTGTTTTTACTGTAGTTTCGATTAAATAAATGCAGCCTTGGTGAGCATAGGAGACTTCTTTCATAAAAATCTTACTGACCCCAAACTTTTGAACAGTAGTGAATAGTAATACATTTTAAAATGAACCTAAAATGCATAATTGAGCTGTTTTAACTTATTTCTTATTTTAAGATATGTCAGTGCCATTTTTTTGTCTCAAGATCCACACAAACAATGTTTTTTATATGGCACGTTTATAAAAGCTACTTAAATGTCATTACTTAAACTAAGGCTTAATCCTGGCTTAATCTAAGGCCTGTCTGTGAAACCAGCCATAAAGTTGTATAAATTAACATTATTCAATATATTATGAATTATAATGTATTAACAATGATACAATAATATATTTATAAATTAGCCTAGATTAATGAAAGCTCATTATTAGTAAATTACACATAATGCATTAACGTTGATTGAAATTGATTGTAAAAATGTTACCAAATAATTCTGATACTAAATGTAATCTACATTTGTTTGACGTCAGTCACAGACAACCATCCAGTGCTCACACCTGTGTCTACTGTGAGCTACTGTTGTGAATGTTGACTCACTCTGTGTTGGCTGAGCCACGGGTGAGGTGTGAGGATGTAATGAGGCAGACACGAATGAGCCAACAGCGCCAGACTCCTGTGAGCTTCCGCTGAGACACACGGGTGATACAGGAACACCAGCGCTCCATTCTGTCAGAAACAACACGTTCAGAGCTCATTTATAAAAATAGCTTTAGGTTTAGATTTACAGTATGAATACTGTGATTGTTTAGCAATAGTGTGAATACTGTGATTACTTTGAGGTTGTTTAGCCAGCGCTGAGGGGGGCAGTAGAGGTACTCTCCACTCCCGGCCTCAACAGGCCGGTAAGGGCCACTGAAAAAACAAAACAAAAACAAAACAACTTATTTAAAAAACACAACAGTAACACTTTATTTTACAGTGTCCTTGTTACATGTGTAGTTACTGTAGTAATAACTATAAATTATAATTAATAATTCATTACATTTATATAGCGCTTTTCTGGGCACTCAAAGCGCTTTCCATAGAAGGGGGAATCTCCTCAACCACCACTAATGTGCACTTTGTCCACCTGGATGATGCGACGGCAGCCATTTTGCGCCAGAACGCCCACCACACACCAGCTTATTGGTGGAGAGGAGACAAGAGTGATGAAGCCAATGAGTATACGGATGATTAGGAGGCCATGGTGATGGACCGAGGCCAGTGGGCAAATTTGGCCAGGATTCCAGGGTTACACCCTAACAATTTTCGAAGGACATCCTGGGATTTTTAATGACCACAGAGAGTAATTAAAATAATTGCATAATTACATGCAACCAATACTATAATTACACGGTTACACATTATTTTAAGGTGTCAGTATTACAAACACCACAATTTAAACTGATAACGCACAAATACACATTTGAATAAGGTTGGAAATTCTTTACACATCTGAATAGGTTTGGGAATTCTAATCAAATGACATTCGAATCTGTTAACGGCTTACCATAGTGAATAAGGGTAAGACAAAAACACGTTTTGAAAGAAGGGTTGATGATGTATTGACTCATTTAAATTTTGTTAATTTTGAGCAAAAAAAAGTTGATGGACCCCATTGACTTCCATAGTATGGGGAAAAATACTATAAAAGTCAATGGGGCCCAACAACTGTTTGGTCACCCATATTCTTCAAAATATCTTCTTTTGTGTTCAGCAGAAAAAAGAAATTCAAACAGGTTTAGAGCCACTTGAGGGTGAGTAAATGATGAAAGAATTAAAATGTTTGGGTGGACTACCCCTTTAAAAAGGAATCTGAACTAAAACCGGATTAAATTATTTACAACCCTTATATTAGAAGTAAAAACAGATAAGAAATGACAAGTACATGATCTGAGAGTGTGTCATAGCTTACTGGGTGGGAATACGGTCATTGTATGTAATGGGTGTGTCCATACAGATGGAATCAGCAGCCTGCAGGGGACAAAAGTCAAAGTTACAAGATAAGTACTTTTATTAAAAGGCCTACTTTATTAGATACGATACACAGATATAGCATCCTGCTATTTTAAATGTATAATACAGAGTTGAATTGGTCATAACATTGCACAATACCATGCTTCAGAGTGAACAATGTTGTCAACATGTCCCATTTGAGATATCATTTACCTTTATAATATGTTTTGTGTCAATATCAGGGATAATCTGAAATAACAAAAAGGAACATCCGTCAGTCATGTTTTTATTAGGGAAGCACGATATATAGGCCACCATATCGGTATCAGACGATAGGCCTATGTTTTAATGTTGTTGTTATTTGCTCGATAAGAAAACTTGGCCGATATATTAAAGCCGATTAAAAATGGGTTATTTCCTTCAGCTGAGACACTTCAGATGCACACTGTTCGCCATGATGGTTTTGAATGGCTTGAAATATGATTGAAATCACTTCAAAAAGAAAATATACAGTAAAGTGCAATATGCAGCACAAGTCTGTCATAATAGGCTACATAAAATTATAATGAGAACATTATAATTGTGTGCTTTTAATAGTGAGACTTTTGTTTTTGTAACTAATCAGGCCCTCAAAAAGTATATAAAAAATTTGGATTTAGATTTATCGGCCAATATATCGGTTACTGGTTTTCAAATATAAAGAATTATCGGTATCGGCCAAAATGTTCATATTGGTGCTTCCCTAGTTTTTATCAACAGTGTGCATTTGGTACCGTCTGAGTAGTTTAGTTTTGCACGGTATAATAAAAACATATTTTACCGTCTGTGGCTGTGGCCAGAGCTCTCGACACACAAGCTCTTCAGGTCCTGGGAGGTCTGTGACTAGATTTGTCTGAAATAATTGTAATAAGAAAATGAGATCTACCACAGATCGTGCCAAACATAGTTTTAGAAGTCATCTAGCAGGAATGCGGCTGTCACTGCAGGACATTGTAAATTGATTACTATGGTTGGTTAACATTTAATAATTTCTAACGTGGTGTAGAGTGAATTGAGCAAATACCTTGCCATTGTCGCAGTGTGTCAGTCTTGAGGGGCAACACTGTGTCACACAGAGACAAATGAATCCAGACAGGAGAATCACTCGACGGCTCATGACTTCATCTGAGTCCAGTTAAATACATTCAATACGGTAAGGTTTACGGTATCTCTGCCACATAACTACAACACACTGTAGGACTTTGTTAAATGAGATGACTGTGTTTAAAAGCGTCTGATGATCCATGCTGAGCTTGAGGATAAAACACAAGTTCTCTGTTGGAAAGTTATTACTTAAAGAAACACGAAACCAACAAGCTATGGATTCGTTCGACTACTGAGAAAGCCATCGCGATTCGTAATAAAGCAGACCAGAACAGTCAGAGATGTTTTGAAACCAAGTGTTCAGTCTTGGGTTTCCATAAACATCTGAAGTTTCTCTTTTGACAAGTTAAAAGTTGACAATACGGATCGGATTATCGCGAGCTGTAACATCTAACGTTACACCTTCCACGCACACATGTCTTCTGTTTATAATTGTTTCAGTACAGCCTAAGATCACGTAACATTCATACACATAACAACATGAGAAGTGATCATGAGTCTTCAGGGATACACACACATATTTTGTCTACGGTGGCTCACATGGTTAAAAATTCGTGTCCGTCCTTTCGAACTTCTGGGCGTCATACCAACTAGGAAGTCTTATCAGTAAATAATGTTGCAACTTGCAAGATATGTTGTTTATCAATAATAATTAAAAATCAAGAAGAGAAAAACGGAATGCTAAATTTCCCGCAAAGCGAGCACATGTAATTTAAGTGAAAGTATGTGAAACTAAAATTGCGTGGTAAAACCACTGATCTATAATGACTTTCTAATGTCATTATATATAGATCAGTGGGTAAAACCCAATGGAAAGTTGCAAACAGTAAAGTTACATTTTGATTTATTTATTCATTCATTTACCTATTGGTAGTTCCTTTGGAAAAGTGAATACAATTTTATTTATTTTTTTAAATAATGAATATAATATGACTAAATCAGCTTTAAATTCAAAATAGGCCTCTGCATTTCCCTCTGGACACAATCTGTCTCTGATATGTCTAATACATGAATAATTGAACCTTTAAACTGCATCTAAAATGGCATTAAACAGCCATATACACAACCATGTAAAATGTTCCCATGAATTTAAGTATTTTTATTTTAAAATGTTTCAAGTTTTTTTTAGACTTCAAACTCAATTAGTAAATTTTGTCTGTTTTACCGGTGGGATTAAACTGTCTTTAGCTGTGAAACAAAAGTGAAAAGCAAGGATACTATTTTTGAGAACAACATTATACCTAAATAAAGGAGACTGGGAAAATTATTACACTGAAAAAGATTATTTAGGTTCGGGGCTTTTTTTTTTTTTTTACCACATTAAATAAAATGTTCTGGTGGCCAAGAATAAACGATTGTTGCCATTTCATCTAACAAGAAGACAAAAGTGAACTGACATTAGAAATGTAGTGTGTGCAACTTAAGGAAAACATCAAGCTGTCAATATAATAATCAATATTGTAAAGAAAATCTCCATTTGAAATGAGATCTCTGCCCCAGCTGACACATACACTCACCGGCCACTTTATTAGGTACACCTGTCCAACTGCTCGTTAACACTTAATTTCTAAGCAGCCAATCACATGGCGGCAACTCAGTGCATTTAGGCATGTAGACATGGTCAAGACAATCTCCTGCAGTTCAAACCGAGCATCAGTATGGGGAAGAAAGTTGATTTGAGTGACTTTGAACGTGGCATGATTGTTGGTGCCAGAAGGGCTGGTCTGAGTATTTCAGAAACTGCTAATCTACTGGGATTTTCACGCACAACCATCTCTAGGGTTTACAGAGAATGGTCCGAAAAAGAAAAAACATCCAGTGAGCGGCAGTTCTGTGGGCGGAAATGCCTTGTTGATGCCAGAGGTCAGAGGAGAATGGCCAGACTGGTTCGAGCTGATAGAAGGGCAACAGTGACTGAAATAACCACTCGTTACAACCGAGGTATGCAGCAAAGCATTTGTGAAACCACAACACGCACAACCTTGAGGCGGATGGGCTACAACAGCAGAAGACTCCACCGGGTACCACTCATCTCCACTACAAATAGGAAAAAGAGGCTACAATTTGCAAGAGCTCACCAAAATTGAACAGTTGAAGACTGGAAAAATGTTGCCTGGTCTGATGAGTCTCGATTTCTGTTGAGACATTCAGATGTTAGAGTCAGAATTTGGCGTAAACAGAATGAGAACATGGAACCATCATGCCTTGTTACCACTGTGCAGGCTGGTGGTGGTGGTGTAATGGTGTGGGGGATGTTTTCCTGGCACACTTTAGGCCCCTTAGTGCCAATTGGGCATCGTTTAAATGCCACGGCCTACCTGAGCATTGTTTCTGACCATGTCCATCCCTTTATGGCCACCATGTACCCATCCTCTGATGGCTACTTCCACCATGTCACAAAGCTCTAATCATTTCAAATTGGTTTCTTGAACATGACAATGAGTTCACTGTACTAAAATGGCCTCCACAGTCACCAGATCTCAACCCAATAGAGCATCTTTGGGATGTGGTGGAACGGGAGATTCGCATCATGGATGTGCAGCCGACAAATCTGCGGCAACTGTGTGATGCCATCATGTCAATATGGACCAAACTCCCTGAGGAATGCTTCCAGCACCTTGTTGAATCTATGCCATGAAGAATTGAGGCAGTTCTGAAGGCAAAAGGGGGTCCAACCCGTTACTAGCATGGGGTACCTAATAAAGTGGCCGGTGAGTGTATAAAGCTTCAATGCAACCATCAAACTGCTAGTAATCATAATTCCATGAATAAAAAGTCAGACATAATGTACTAAATTTATATTTATTACACTGACCAGTGTTCCTCCATCAACACAACAGTAATTACAGAACAGAAAAAATAGTTCATTTATCCCTAGACTTTTGTCTCCTCTGATTCATGAATACTTTAATACAATTTCAAGCCATTTATTCTGTATTTTTAAACTTTTGTATACTCTTTTTAGACATTCAATAACATGATACACGATCTATACATTTTGATACAGGTTACATATGAGTTATAGTGGTGATGCTGAGCCAGAGGACAATGGGTGCGTGTGAAAACAGCATACTAACATACTACTTTTAAAAAGGATTTCAGTATGGAGTACATTAGTATGCCATTTCGACCACAGCAATCGAATACTGATGTTCTTTACAAGAAATGTAGCCCTTCCCCGTAGACCAGCCCCTCTCTATCGCTCCGTTTCATTTCTTTGTAGTGTTGGCGATAGGAGTGTTCAGGTCCATCAGAACTGAAATAACCATCACTCTTTCATAGCCTGTCAACAGGAGAATGCAGTAGTGACCGGGCTTGGCAGCTGTGGGATGGCACAGTGTTTGACCAGAGGTTTGAACCTCCATTATTTAGAAAATAAGTTTGCATTCCATTCTAGTATTTCTCATATATCAGTATTACTTACATATCCCCTAAATTCAGTCAGTAGGACAAGTTTAAAACTAGGATAGAATAAAAAATAAAATGTGTAATCTATATCGGTGGCAGGTATGATATTAACACCACAATTATAAGTAATGGCAACCAAATTCAAACAGCCCTCATCCAAAAGGTACTAAAAAACAAAACAAAACTGATCATTTGTTGGGAAGAATAAAACTAGAAACATTTGCCTGTATCCTTTTAGAACTCTTTTCTGTGCCTTTTATAGCTCTTATGCGGCACCTTCTGACATTCACATGAATGGAGGGTTCAGAATAAAGGTGGCGAGAATACAGAGGACCCGAAACGTTCCTGTGAATTTCAAATACTAATGGAAACACAAAGTGTGCAGAGGTGACATGTAAACACACACTACTCCCTGAAGTTCAACTCTGAGGCCCCGGAGCCCCGAGGCTCCTAGTACACGGGCCAATAACCCCTTTAAAAGCGCAAGGTACATAGTTTACAATTCTTAATATTTCTCTTTTAAAACCTTTTGTCTATACGCATAGAACCTTAATGGGGTGGGTGGGGATTAATAGAATTAATTTCTATTTTAAATCTTTATTTTAAATCAAATATACAATATGAACACTCTCCCCAGACAACGACTCTGGAGTTTGTTAGGTACACTTTATACTTGCTCTTTCACATTAGAGCCGGATCCATTTGGTAATAAGTGGATTTGGACAGTGGGATATTAAGGAAAGGACACGTCCTGCCGGGAGTTTTGTCTTCACCAATGATTGCACAATGGATTCAGAAGGGTGGGGAGGTAACAATGTACTCCATCAGAAGTGTTAAAACGTGAGTAAAAAATTCACAAGGATGAGTCAGTCAACGTGATTCCTGCAGTCAAAGTGATGTAACGCAAACCAACTAGACAAACTCGCTTGGGGGGGGGGGGGGGGGGGGGGGGGGGGGAGTTAGCTTGAAAAATTCCCCGAAAAAGTGCATTCAGGCATCCGTGCGTTCAAACGCTGGATCCAGGTGGAGCTTGGCGTGGGGTGATGGCATGTAAAGCAGAGGGGGAGAGCGAGGGCAGGCAGGGGCATCGGAAGCACAGCTCAAATCCTCACAATACTAGGCACTGACACCTGTGGTACGGGCGGCACAGAGGACAGAAAGAGAGCAGGGGGAAAGGGTTAAAAGATCCCTGCCTATATGGGATGAAATTCTACTCACCGACTTGGTCATCTCAGTCACTTATAACAGCCAACAAATGAGGGAGGAAATGAAAATATATATTTTTTGGGCTAGGAAATCTTTGGGGCAGCTATTGATTTAATAAAATACAAGTAATTACTGGTACCGACACTACCAGTCAAACGTTTGTTTGGACACATCTGACTGAATGCAAATGTTAACTTTTTTAATACTATTTAAAAAGAATCCCAGGATGCACCTCATGAAGTTGGCTGAGAAAATCTGGACATTAACTTTCCTAAAGACCATGTAAATCGAGAAGATATGATTTATTCTACCAAAAATGGAAGAGTATGTAAGTTTGATTCATTTCTGTGAATCATTTTCAGAGAACTGATTATAAACTCAAAATCGAGCGAGTCATCACAAAAGAATCTTCATGAAAGTCTCTGCATGGCATTTCTCCTATGCCTTTGTAAACATAAATGTAGGTAAAAGATAAAAGATAGGACAAAAAGATTTTGTGTGACTATTTTACTTTACAGCATAAAACATTCTGAATCTACTTGGCAACAGCTGTTTGGTTGAAAAAATGCTACTCTCCTCTGATATACACTACCATTCAATAGTTTGAGGTCAGTGAATTTTCCCCCCAAAGAAATAAAGAGCCAGAGGACACATTTAATTGATAAAAAGTGGCAGTAAATACATTTATAATGTTATATATATATATTTCAAATAAATGCCGTTACTTTTATCAAAGAATCCTGAAAAAAAATTTATCATGGTTTTCACAAAAAGCAGCACAACTGTGTTCAACATTGAAAGTAATAAATGTTTCTTGAGCACCAAATCAGCATATTAGAATGATTTCTGAAGGATCACGTGACACTGAGGATGATTCTGAAAATTCAGCTTTGCCATCACAGAAATAAATTACTTTTTAAAATACATAAAAATAGAAAGCAGTTCTTTTTAATTGAATAACATTTCACAATATTACTGCTTTCACTGTAAATGCAGCTTTGATGAGACTTCTTTTAAAAACATAAAAAAAATCTTTCTGACCCCAACTTTTGAACGGTAGTGTATACTCAATATACTAGTATTTAAAATATGGAAAATAGTAATAATAAATAAACAGTAGATGTATCCAAATGTATGACTGGTAGTGAATGAGTGTGAAACAGTGCTATTTAGTGTGGAGGTCATGAGACCATCAAGAGTGTTTGCCTGCTCCTATTAAGTGTCACAAAACTAAGCCTGCTGTCACGACCTTGCGAGGGAAAAAAAAAATCAAGTCATTCATACTCATTACATTCCTAGAGTGCCAAAAACACAACATAAACCTGTCGAAGGTCAGGATACATTCAAACAGGTTCTACATTGTTTTCCTTATGCATTGACAAATGCAGACAACACTAGTAAAAGCGCCAAATAATTAATATCTACCACTTTAAATTATCTAAACTAAAATTACCACATAGACCTTTTGAAAAGAGTAACAGTAAACATACTGGACATCCGCCATCACACACTACAGTTTACGCCTGCATTAATCATTGCCATAACTGAGAACGCTTGTAAAAATATTCCTCGAAACATGACACACTACATAAAGTGCTTCTGCTTGGCAGCTATTAAAAGGCACCTCAAAAGTTTAACACAAGTATTTAGCGTTACATTAAGCTCATTTTTATAAGTACAACCAAATATATTCATAACAAAACACACTCATGATCCAGACCTTAAATGGACCTTCATTACATTGGTGGAATATGTTTAGACTCTAAATTTGGGAGTGTTTTTTTCAGCTACATGAGAACATTCATCTTGGCATGTCTCTACTTAATATTTAAATTATTAACGCATTCAAGGCACTGAACATATATCTGATATCTTAAAGCTGGCATTGTACGCATAAAACAGCACAGATAATGAATAATCAAGAAAGCACCACATCTTAATGTGTCTGGACACCTGATCCAGATGAAAGCTGGCTGACCTAATAAAATGTAGGGTATATCGAAGGCTAAGAAGACTGAAGAAGCCATAACTAAGTTTCTTAATGCAAGTACAGCCAAACAAACAAACATGCTGGAGATATGAAAAGATTTGTGCTTGCTTGCACGATTTAAAATCCTAAACTCGGCAAAAACACACTGCTTGGGCAACACGGCCCCATTGACCTTTACCTGCCGACTAAACATGACAAAAAGGTCTGTAAGGGATTGTCAAAATAAAACTAACGAAAAAAAGTGTATTTTAATTCACATTATTCTCTGCAAAAATACAGTACTTGATGTAGGCAAACTCCTAAATCTTCTCTGCAAATGAATCGTCAAACTTAAAAAATCTAAGAACGAAAACGCTTTCCCTCAAATCAACAGATTGGCCAACTCTCTTCCTAACACAGGCATTACGTATACTGCGCAAACTCAATCCATCTTGATTTCATTCTTTTTTTAAAACCCAAATTGTTTTTCCTAAGAGCATGACAGCAGGCTGACAGCTTAGATTCTATTCTTACATAATCATTACATGCAAATGTTAAGAATTATGGCCAACATCTCCTTTCAACATCCTTTTGGTTTATGAATCCACACATGAAGTGGAGTAAAGCTAAACCAATAAAATATTTATTTTCGATTTTATATATTTATATTTCTTTATAATATAAGCATGAAATTAATCCCATCAAGTGAGCTTTAAATTAGACTAGTGTTTTTGACTCAAGCTCTGCATGGCTGTCAAACAAGCTTCATGCAAAGTTAGAATAGCTATTGACCTGAGTGATATTTACTATAGTTTACCTGCACATCTGCATGTGGGAAAGTGAAATGAGAGAGAAAGAGAAGGAGAAGAGAGGGAGGAGGGTAGATGAGTGCAGTTAGCTCTGCTCTCTGTGCCAGTCTTTAGTGTGGGCCAGTGCGTTCCCCTACCCTGTGTGTGTTTGTGTGTGCAGGGTTGGCACAAACGCACTGGTGTCTATGTAAAGGACAGGTGTGAACCGTTGGATATCTGAGATGTGATGCTGGTGCTCCTACTCATGCCCGGCTCAGTGCGCCCCGCTGAGGTGGTCCTCCTAAGCGCCTGGGGGCTGTTACGCATCCCCACACTGCTTTTTGGCATGGCCCCTGGAGGGCCCGAGGGAGAGTGGCCCCACGGAGGAAGCCCACCTCCTGGGATGGCTTGGCCCCAGCCCTGCTGGGCCTGTGGTCCTCCCTGACTGGAGTGGTAGTGGTGGCTGGGCCCTGAACCAGTGCTGCTGCCCCACTGTGTCCCCTGAGAGCCATCTGAGTGATGCTGATGGGGGATCCAACTGGCCGGGGCCCCAGGAAAGCTGTGGCTGAGGCCCTCAGGAGAGATGTTAGCCAACACCATGTTGCTAAAGCCTAAGCGCATGCTT
This sequence comes from Rhinichthys klamathensis goyatoka, assembly GCF_029890125.1. Classification (NCBI taxonomy): domain Eukaryota; kingdom Metazoa; phylum Chordata; class Actinopteri; order Cypriniformes; family Leuciscidae; genus Rhinichthys; species Rhinichthys klamathensis. The sequence continues at coordinate 3,416,451 of NW_026606731.1, forward strand.
TCTGAGTCGAAAGCCTCAATCTCTCGGGCCTGGCGCTCCAGCAGGCTACGGATACGCTCCGTGCGCTCGTTCTGCAAGGTAAACATCTCCTCTTCGATCTGCAGAGGACAGACAGTCAGGTTTAATTATTAATATGGTTTTATATAAAGTTTCATGTACGGTAGCCCAAACAATCTGGACACTTAAGGCTTGATTATATATAAATGTCAAATCATTAGTTTTAAATGATAAAATAATTTTTTCCCTGTTCAACATTAAATGAATTGTCCAAATACATTTTGGGACCACTGTAAAAAATAAATACAAGTTTAACTCTTTTTAACAATGTCTGTCTAAACAGATCATACAGCACTTGTGGAGTGGAAAATTGAAACACAATCAAAATTTGAAGCTGGATTTTTATTTTTTCATTTCTCCACTCCACAAGTACAGCTGGTTTTGTGTTTGTGTTGTATTTTTGTCTTTTCCACGCACCTTGTTGGTTTTGTGAAGTTGCACCAGAATAGCCCCATAAGACTTATTATAGAATATATCCTACTCAGCTGCATGACCCCAATATGACAATACTAAATTGGACATATTTTACAAGAACATATAGGAATTAATTCAAACAAAGCTTTTTGGTTGTCTGTTTAAGTGTCCAGAGACCTTAGTCTCCAGCAGGGCCCTCCGGAGAGACACTCTCTGCTCCAGCTCCTTCCTCTCTCGCTCCTGCTGGGCGTCCGTCTGCATCTTGATCTTACTCTGATACGCATTCAATAGCTCCAACTCTTGCTGCAGCTGCATCCTCAGCACCTGACACTCCGCCTCCTGCGCCTCGTCCAGGCGCAACTGAGAGAGAGCGAGAGCGTCGTGTCATTAGATCAGGCATTGATGGTCAAACAGTTTTAGCTTATTGTTTTCTGTCTTGTACTCACAGCCTGTGTGGAGAGCATGTTGTTGATGGTGTGGTCGTACTGCTCGGCGAGGATGGCTAGTTTCCTGGTTTGCTCCTCCTTCAGTCTCTTCAGCATGGTCTTGTGTTCGGGTTTTGGCGTGCTCTCCAGCAGGTGGTTTCGCAGGGCTTTGTACTGCCGGGTCTGGATCTTACATGTATCCTGAAACTGTTTCTTGATCTGGAGCTCTTTGGACTGTCAGAGAAACAACATGATGGCAAAAACATCAGTAAACAGAATTAGTTAAATAAATCAAGTAATTAGACATGTGCAAAGGGTTTCCTCAGGGGCATTCAAATAGGATGTGTTAACGTGTTCAAAAACAAATGGATTGAACACAAAAGAATGAAATCGAATGCAGCGGTCCTCACTAATTAACTAGTTGGTTGGTGGAAGGTTCGCTAATCAGGTAACACTTTATTTAAGGTGATGTAGTTACACGTTACTACATGCACTTTCTATAATAATAACAGTTAATTATGCATAATTACACGTTACTACATGCACTTTCTATAATAATAACAACAGTTAATTATGCATAATTACACGTTACTACATGCACTTTCTATAATAATAACAGTTAATTAATGCATAATCACAAGTTCCTAGCCCTAAACCAAAGTCTAACCCAAACCGTAACTCTATAGTAAGTACATGTAGTTCATTAATAGTACTCAGTACTTATTTAAGTAAGTACAATGTTACTATGTTACCATAAAATAAAGTGTTATTTAAAAAACATTGTGACCCGTTCATCTAGAAGCAATCGGCTGGATCAAATTTTTCATGACCAAACTAATCTTATTTTTATTTATTTAATCAGTTCGGTTGCCATCCCAGTTCAACCACTATGCTATACACCCACCAGACTTCTTTTCAAGGACTTGCAACTTACAACCTTGACTAAGAAAGCTAGAGTGATTTTACCTTGAGGCTCTTAGGCTGCTGTCGGACCTCCATGACGTGTTTGCGTCTGAGCTCCCTCTCCCTGCGCTTGTTGTACTCCAGCTGGTTGGTGAGCTCGGTTTGGTGCTGCAGGCGGATCTGCTCCGCACGCATCTTCTGGATAGTGCTCAGGTGCCTGAACTCCAGCTCCTGCATGGACTCATGGTGTCGGAGCAGCATGGCGTGCTCCAGATCCTTCTGCGTCTGACGCTTGTTCAACTCCTGAGAACAGACACATGTCAGACTGATTAATGTCACTAATTTCTGGCTCGGTTTAAAGCCCAAAACTGGAGACATAAGGAGTCCTAATTTAGATTTGTGAGTTTATGTAAAGCTCTCTGCCTGCTGACCTCTCTCATGAGATCTTGCTCCACGTTGTGACGTGCAATGAGAATGCGCCGTTTGAACCTGCGGCACTCGAGCTCTAGATATTGCCGCTGTCGGCGGAGTAGGTTGGCCTCCTCCTCTGCCTGGAAGTGCTGGAAGTTCTCCTTCTTCTTGGACAGCCACTCCTGCTTCTCCTTCTTTGGTGTGGACTGGTTCTCATTCAGCTCCTGCAATGAAAAAATGCAATAAATGGGAATGTGTAACGGAATATAACGAGGATGAGAGTGAGGCTGTCCAGAGTGGCTTCCTGACCTCTTTGAGCTGTTCCTTGCGCAGTTTGTACTCGCGTTTCTGAGACTCCAGGAAGCTGTTGAGCTCCTTCTTCTGCTGGCTCTGAATATGCTGCATAAATTTCTTTTCATCGTTGGTAAAAGTCTTGGCCTGATAGGCAGAATAATGCATTATAAACAGATCATTAATTCTGTCAGTTCAATGTTTTTAAACTATAAACATCAATAATTGATGACGTTTCAATACATCTTCAGCTCTTTTATGGTTTGGTTTTGTATGATAATGTTTCATTACATCTTTCTCCATGGTGCCTTGGTGCTTCTTGATGAGTTTGTCCATCTCGGCAGCAAAGCTGTTCCTCTGATTCTCCAGTTCTTTGTCTAACTTGAGTCTGTGCTCGTCCATCTCACCCTTCAGCTTGTTCTCGAGGGCCAGGAGGTGTTTCTGGTGCTGCCTGCGCATACGTTTGTAGCCAGACATCTGCTCGCGCACCTCGGAGTCCTGCTCGTGTTCTTGAATCTGACGCGTCACCTAGGACACACAATGACAAGCGCTTGACCAGCAGAACAGAAAGTAGCTTTGTGTAGTAGAAACAGTGAACTGTTCAACTTGAAGTGATCAGAGAGCAAACAGACTCCCTGAATCTGTTCTTGGGTGGTAATCTGGCTCTCACCAGGGAGGCTGTGCGGATGGTGGCAAAGTGCTCTCGATTCCGGTACTGACGTCGTGGTGTCTGTGCTGGGGGAGACTGGGGCTCCGTGGGCTGTTTCTGAGCCTCGGTTTCTTCCTGGTAGCTTTCTTCCTCCTTCAGACACATTAAGCGTATTATTACCAAATAGGCCATGCATATGTTCAATGTACTTTAGAATTCAAAGACAGTCAAAGAGCGGTTACAAAGGTCTCACTTCTTAAACTTAAAGTTTTGTGTCCTGCATTAATACTTCAAGCATTTTAGTACTCAACATTAACTACTAAAACTTTCATTTAACTTTTAGCGGTTTTGACTTAACTAATAATTTAGTTAAGCCATTGACCAAACTGCAAAATCCGGCCCACAATGCAGTTTATTCTGTCAAAAAAAAATGACTGATTGAAAAATGTAATTGTTTTTTTGTAATGTTTAGCGGTCTGTAACTACAATACGGTGCTAAAAAGAAATGGGGAACATTTTATTTAAATAATGATGTAAAAGGTTGTACAGAAAACACTGAAAAATGCATGTAGGTGATCAGAATTTTTTTCATCCAAAAGTAACAAGTACTGTTTTTTTTTATTTTCACATATGTGAAAAAGGCAGTACCTTGTAAACAACTTTTTTTTACTATAAAAACATGAATGGTGTCAGCCAATCAGATTAGAGCTGGCCAGATCGAGAAAGTGGTAAACAGTCTGTAGGAGTATCCTTTGTGACTGATCAACCTATGTCTTACGTGCTGAAGTAATGGTGACTGAGTGATGCATGCACTTTGCATATAATACAAGCAAGAGAATAAATGTGAATGTAAATACAGTGGACGTGCACGAACCGGTTTGACGTGGATCATGGAGCTGTTGGGTATGATGGTTTGGTCTTTTTCCATCAGGTCCACCTCGCTCTTGTTGTCATCGGTGGCGTCTGTGGCGTCAGGCAGGCTGTTAACCGAGCTGCTCTGTGAACTCGCACTGATGGACATGCTAGGGATGGACTGGTTACTGCCCACACTGTTCACTGTGCCCGTGCGGCCAGCACTGTGCTCCACTTCCTACAACACAATAAATAAATAGAAACATCTCTTCAGTAAAAAAGTGTTGAGGCAATGCATGTCTATAGACCAGGACAAAAAAAACGTCTCCCCTCTGCAGGAAGACTGTAAAACACATTTGACAGAGCACCAATGGTTGAAGGAAGACGAGATATGCTATTACAACAACTGACCTCCTCGTCGTCTGGGACCTCTGCCGCAGGGCCATTGTGGGCCTCCTGGAAGAGGATCTTTTTCATCTTGCGGTACTGCAGGTTGTCCAGCTCTCTCACAGCATCTTTGGTGCGCTGGATCAGGTCCATAAGCACCGACTCTGGCCGCTCGCGCTGGACAAATGCATGCTGCACACAACAAGACAAGGTTATGATGATCAAGATAAGGAGGATCAGATGCTTTAAAAGAAACTGAGTGAGAATTTTTACTTTAATGTGTTAATCTACCTGTTCAATTCAAGCTGATCATATTTCAAACACAATCATTTCTCACGCTGTAAATTCTCCTAATTTTGTTAATTATGTACTCTACCGTTCAAAAGTTTATGGTCAGTAAGATCTTTTTTTTTAAAGAAATGAATAATCTTACAAACAACTTTTTTCAATATTTATAATAATAAGAAATGTTTCCTGAGCAGCAAATCAGCATATTAGAATGATTTCTGAAGTATCATGTGACACTGAAGACTGAAAATTTTATTAAAATAAAAAATAATAGTACTTTACATTGTAATAATATTTCACATTATTGCTAGTTTTTTTTATTGTATTTTTGATCAAATAAATACACCCGTGGTGAGCATTAGAGACTGGATAAAAATATTTTATTCATAAAATATTCAGGAAGAACTCACTGAACTCCATACTTCAGTTTGAACAGAGTACTTTCTTTAACTTACTTTCAGCAGTTCTTCAGAGTTGGGTCTGTCCTGGGGCAACTTCTGTAAGCAGGAGTCCACAAAGTTTCTGAAGTAATCCGTCCTGGGAAAAGAAAGAGCAGGATATTTTTAAATAACACGGGATTTCTCTAGTGTTCATTAACCTTCCTCAACTCGAAGCTATCAACTCACCATTCACTGGACTGTAGGGATGGACTCTCATTCTGCGCGATATGGTATAAGGCACTCATTGCATTCATGTTGAAGAGCGGAGGTTTCCTTTCAGCTAGAGGAGAAAAAGACTATTAGAAACTATTAGAAAAAAAAATTAAGTCTATATGAATCATATTATTTCATCTCACCTAATTCAATACAGGTTATTCCTAGAGACCAGATGTCAACCTTTCCATCATACTGACCCTCATCCATGGCCAGAATCACCTCTGGGGCCATCCTAAAATAGAAGAAAAAGCAGATATTGGAGAAAAACAGAAGATTTCAGTGTAATGTAATGCAACCATAAACTATTAATAATACATTTTAGTAGTTGGCAGGCCTAGGCAGAATCTAACGATACAACTTTTAATGCTTAAAATCTGATTAACCAACATTTAGGCTCATTTAGGCACGACAAGCAGACTTGCCTATGATTGATTCATTTATATAGTTTGATGAGGTCTATGAAATTTATAACTGTTGAAATTCTCAGAGATAAATAGGAAAAAATGTGCGACTCACCAATAAGGAGTCCCTACAAATGAATTAGCAGGAGAAGCGATAGAAGCAGAACCGAAATCTGCCAGCTTCACCTGTCCAGGCTCTGTGAGCAGGATGTTCCCAGCCTTGATATCCCTGTCAAACAGCGGAGTAAAAGGGTGAACTTACAAAACTGAACTGAACCCCTGCGATGGCATCATTACTCCAGTCTTCAGTGTCATGTGATCCTTCAGAAATCATTATAATATGTTGATTTGGTGCTCAAGAAAAATTTCTTATTATTATCAGTGTTGAAAATGTTTTTCCTGATTAATCTTTGTGGAAACCATGATACATCTCCATTCAGAAGTTTGGGGTAAGAAAGATAAAAAAAAATAATATATTTTTTAAAAAGAGCACCGACAATAATTGATAGAAAAATATCTATATGTTATTATTATTCAGGTTTGATACTAAGAAACTAAATATTATATGTATATATATATCTAAAAACCATAACCATATATATATATATATATATATAGCCAGATTTGGTACTAATAAACTCTTCACTAACATGAGAACTCACCTGTGAATCATGTTGTGAGAGTGGAGGTACGCCAACCCCTGCAAAGCACCATGAGTAATCGCTGCTATCTCCATCTCTTGTAAAGGTTTTTTGTGTACTGCGAGTAAAAAAAAAAAAAAGTTTATAGAGTTCTCTCTGGAGATAAACAAATACTTCCATAAATAAATGCTTATTTTTGCTCATAACAGGAGGATGTATATAGAGAGCACATATCTTTGCAGCTAATCATCACATTAAGCAAGCATCAAAACATCCAAGCATACCCTCGAGAAGATCTGAGGCGGACCCCAGACAGTACTCCATAGCCAGCTAGAGAGACAGAGACACATTTCAGCATGTAATCCAACAAATATAATTACATCATATGCAGAACTGCCACCGATATAGATACATATGTTCACATAAGGCTACGTGAGCCAGGTCAGGTCACAGGGTCAGGTTTCTTACCCATGCTGTGTGCTCTCGCAGGTAGCATCCTTTATATTCTATGCTGTTTGGATGCTTTATCCTCTGAAGGAATTTCACCTCCTTTATTATATCTTGCCATTTCTAGAAAAAAAGATGAGACTAGATTAGAAAGTAATCAGTTTTGCCAATTAATCAATTCATATGAAACTACACATAATGTAATTAGACCTGCATATACAGTAGTTATGCAAGGAAAATGCCTCTCTGGTCGGCAGGAGCAATATATATATTTTTTACCCTGATTAGAAGTGCAGGTTAAAAAGACATGACATGATTTGTCATCAAATAAAAAAAGAGTTTATTCCTGTCTTTTTATGAAAAGATAGGATTCAGATAAACAGTGATTGGATCCTTATCTTTTTGTTTTCTGTCTACAAGAACTGTCCTCTTTGAGCCATAAGTTACAGTCCTCCAGTGTTATTTTAGTATTATTTATATATTATAATAGTATTTATTCATGTTTTGAATTAGATTTAATTTGAGTATAAATAGAGTATACATTTTAGTCATTTTGTTATGTTCTTTTGTCATTTTATTAATTCTATTAATCATTATTTTTTTATGTATGTCAGTTTTAGTAATTTTAGTTCTTCAACTTGAACTTTTTTTTATTTTAGTTAATTGCCAAGACAACACTTCTAAGTTTTTTTAAAAAAAAGTTTTTCCATTTATAATTAAAAAACACACTTTTTAGTTAATAACAAAATTGTTATATTTTAGTTAACAATAACAACATTGCTGCACATTCACCTCATTAAACCTTTAACACGTCTACTCGTGAATAGAAAAATACAGTGTGCATCAGAGCTCTGGTTAAATAATGAATCATGGGATATACAGTATGCATAGGCTACAGTCTGGAGGGAGACACAATCATGTGTAATCTCTCTTAACTCAGCATAGCACTTATAATAGTATTATAAATAGTATTTATTTTCACCTCATTAGACTGTTTTCCACTATATGACATTTTCTTGATGGCCACCACCTCTGAGGTCCGCACATCCCGTGCCTGTAAAAATAAATAAACACAAAATTCAGTAGAAGAATGATTGACTGTGTTTCCTCACAACCTAAAATAAGCAAACAGAGTTTAAAAGCCATTTTCTAGGGAGATGCAAAAGTACTCACAAAGTATACAGCACCGAAGCTGCCATGACCGATCTCCCTCAGGTCTGAGAATAGTTTTTCGGGGTCTTCTTTAAAAAAGAGATCTGAGATCTCGGGGTCTTTCAGACTCCCCGCGCGAACAGCGTTGGGCATGCTGGGAGGGGGCGGGGCCGCAGCCGCCAGTCACTATCTGGGTCTGCGACACGACAGCCCCCACTGATGGCTCATCTGCAAGACAGTGGCCTCATATGGACCAAAACCTGACAGAAAGAGAGAGAGACAGACAATCATTAGCATTTCATTGATAAAAATAGGGATTCAAAATATGCAGAGGGATTTATATGAGAATATTTGTGAAAAATCAGTTTGTTAAAATTCTGAATCCCAAATTTTCAATGGGGACTCAGACGTTTGGACTTCACTGTATATGTCAACACTCCTGTGCTAAGAATTATGAATGAACAGAAAGGGGGGATCATAAAAGTTCTGTGCACTAGAAAACTCTAAGAGAAACTATGTGCTTAAACTGCTGTTTAACTGCTCCGGGTTTGCGCATTACAGCAGATGTGGTCACTGAGCTTGACAGTGAGTTCCTCTTGTGAGCCTAAGAGAGAGGGAGAGAGGAAGTGTGCGGGAGACAACCAAGAGCTGCAGTCATAACACCGGTGGCCCTCCCATTCTTACAAACACACCGCTCCCACGACACAGTTTTCAACTAAAAACAGAAAACTTTTTATGCATTTTGGCTGTTCATTTACACGACAACAGCGTTTTGGGGGCCTGAAAACGCAAACTTTTGAAAACATTACCGTTGACGTTTTGTAAAAACGGAGATGCTATGAGCGTTACATGTTCAGTCTACACGCGCGTAGTTTCTTTACAAAGTGACATCGCCAACTACTGGCCTGGCATGCATAATACAGCGTTTATAGTCGTTTGGCGGATCGGTGTGAACGGGTATCGTTTTGACAGCGCTGTTGTCTCTACGTGGAAAAACCCAAAGGAAAAACGTTTCCGTTTTAAGTACATTGTTGTTGGGCAAACATACCCAGAACATCAAACTCCTGAATGACACCACAGCCCTCAGCTTCCTCATCCAGCCTTCTGCTCCATTTTAAACCATTCTGACCACAGAATATGTCAAGCCATCCCTTACACAGCTGACCAAGTCAATCATTTTCATTTTCAGTTCAAAATGTGTTTTAACTATTCAAATCTGATTTAACAGTTTTTTTATGTCATCACTCAAATCCCCACTTCACAAGTCTCCACAAGGCACTTTTTATACATCATAATATAATATGAACATGCTATAACGCAACTGTTATCAACAATAAGAAATGTTTCTTAGGTACCAAATCGGCATTCGGCATTGATTTCTGAGGGATCATGTAACACTGAACACTGGAGTAATGATGCTGAAAATTTAGCTTTGCTATCAAATTAATAAATTAAAATATAGATTAAATTAGAAAACAGTTATTTTAAATTGTAATTATATTTCAAAACATTAGTGTTTTTACTGTATTTGTGACTAAATAAATGCAGCCTTGGTAAACATAAGAGACTTCTTTAAAAAAATAAAATAAAATAAATCGCCATCCATTTAAAAATCTTACTGACCCCAAACATTGAAGGTTTTGGGATTCACACGGAAACAAACTTGATTACTATATTTATAGAGTACTAAAGTTGAAATAAAATTGTCTGATAGAGATGATCATGATGTATATAAAAGAGACAGAGACGGAAATATCCATCTTCCTCTGATGCAGGTGGAGTGGTTTATTGGCGAGAGGCTGATGTTAATAAGCGGAGTGTCAGAGCAGTCAAGCACACTCCGGCCAAAACTCAGGAGAGGGATCGCTTCCAGCACCGGCTCCCATCTGAAGCCCAGCAACAACTAGCACATCAGTTTCCATGGCAACATCATCTCTTAGCCAATGGCCAAGAAGCTGCAAACTACCCTCTCGAACGATGTTTATCTGCTTACGTGCATGACTGACTAACTGACAGAGCGATATAATAAGAGACATCATGACACCTGGTTCACAGCTGTACGCGTCTGAACTGAATCATTCCAGATAGACGCACCTTATAATCTTTCTGTTGAGAATTTCTTCAGCTCCGCTGCGTCACGGTTCCTAACATCCGTCACTATTCAAAATGCGAACCCTGGGAGTTTGCATAACTATTTCACCACCTTGTCCATGAGTGAACAGCTAAAATCTACACATAAAAGGAAATATGCCATCATCATAAAACACAATTATTATTATTACATCAGTTGGTTTTGGACTAGAAGTTGCTGGCTCATACATAAGACTGAGTTGTGATGAATGAAATTGACTTCATACCCTGAGGCTACGGTTCACACTGTCATTCCAAATCCGATTATTTGTATCCGATTGGAATCTGCACTACATTTTGACAGTCCACAGTGTGAATCGCAACTGTTGAGATCCGATTTGAGTGCCCCATGCCGCTCTTTCATTTTCTGGAATATCTGCATTGGTTTATGGCAATGAGCGTTGGTGTTAGGTATACACCAAAAACAACAACAACAACCACAACATGGAGGGGTTTGCAATACAGATGTTGTCTTAGTTTACAACATGTCAATGTGTAGCCGCCGCACTGGACTACTGTGTCTTATCAGGCAAAAGCAGAAACGTAGAAGGCTGGTATGTGTGGCTTTAATTTGTGCTGTCGTTTCTGCCGGTTTCAAAACATATCTCCTTTATACTGTAATTTTCTGCTCATCCAGCACTTTGCAACAAAACAACCTTGCTTCTGCAAAGACTTTCAACATGTTTCCTATAACAACATCTGATGTTTATGTATTACGTGGCATGAGAAAGACACATAAACCATGTGAAATTCGTTCAGAGCGGTCAGACTAGAAACGGATTTCCAGAAATGCGATTTGACTAGGATTTCGAAACATATGTATGTAGCTCGAAACGAATTTGTAAAAATTTTATGTGATTTTTGGCCATTCACAGACTTGCTAAATCTGATCGGATTTCATTCGTATATGCACAAAAAAACTCATTTGGATAGACGGTCTGAACGTAGCCTAATCTGCCAATATTTTAAGGAACAGTTCACCCAAAAATGAAAACTGAATTCTGTCATCATTTTCTCCCCTAATCATGTTGTTCCAAACCTGAATGACTTTACTTCTTCTTTGAAACATAAAAAATATTTTGAAGAATATTAAACTGTTTTTGCCCATAAAATGAACGTCAGCGGGGTCAAATCAAACTTTAGCTGTAACTATTTTAGGATATTGCATAAAAAAAAAACACTGAATAGAAACACCAAGATGGGCATAAATTCTAAAAATTACACATACAAAACTTATGTGCTCAATCAAGGTGGATACTTTTTTTCCGATAAGAAGACATGAGCATAAACTAAGATGGAAACACACACTATTACTGAAAAAAAGGCACATCCTTGGGATTCATAATTCATCTAAACTTTAACACTGACCATGTGGTCATAGTTATGCAAACAGCCTGCATTCCCACTGTGTGCTTTATTAGTAAACACCATCAAACTATAGCCACATAGGAATGACCTCATTCTAAAATAGCGCTTTGTTTGTTGCTGGAGCTCGTTGGGTTCTGGACGCCTCTCCCCCCTCAGAGAGACGCTCAGATGATCGGCTGCACAGACACAATGCTGAGAGCTCAGGGCTGATGTCTCAGTCACAAGACCGGCCCGAGTGCCGTCCTCCCACCGCACCAGCTGCCTCACACTCTCTCTGCCCACACACACACACACACACACACATCAACCCACTCAAATCACACCGTCCCGTTCACCTTTACACAAGCGTGAGCACTATATGCAGAGCTGACAGATACACTAACTATATCTGAAAATGCTCACTGTCACTGGGCCACACATCATGCACTATTTAGGGTGTCAGGCATTTTGACAGGCTGTTTGAGCTTGAATTTATATTTGTTTATATATTATGACACCAAATAACCATACGACACTGATGAATGAGTTAAGTGTAATGATAAGGTCCACATAGCATGAAGGTAAATGTGATCAAGGTCACCTTAAGGAAGTAAATATCTACCGTTTATGATTTCATGATCCTGGGTGGCAGTGGCACATCCTCGGGATTCATTTAAAAAAAATGACATCCTTAATTTGAGATGTTACCTTCTTGAAATAAAGCCATTTAAGCCCAATATTTTTTATATTTAAATATTCTTAAATACATTTTTTATAGTTTAAAATAAGTGTTTTCTATTTTTTTATTTTTTTTTATTAAAGAATTGTTTTTATAGTTTTACAATATCAAAACCGTGGTACAGGTGTCTTATGGAGGCAATCATCCATCAACTGGTAGTTCAAGGATCGGGTGAAAAACCCCCAAAACAAAACAAAAAACAAAACAATAAAGACATTCAACATACATTCTCAAGAAAAATCCGAAGAGGGGACCAAATACGCCAGAAATATTTAGACCTCCGGCGTAAGTCACAAGTTAGTTTTTCTAAAGGAAGGAAAATGGCAATTTGATTCATCCACATTAACAGAAGGGACATGAGGAGTGGACCACAACAGAAGCATACATTTTCTTGCTAAGTAGGTATACAGATGTAAAACACATTCTAGATCATGGTTCAGGGTGTAATTCAGCTTTACAATTCAAGAGATAGCAAAAGGCTCTAGGATGTTCTGTGATGCATCCAATTTGATACCTCAATTCATATTCATTGACATGGAATTTAAGAAATTAAATCAGTGATGCAAAGCAATCATGCTAGCTGCCAGATGCTTAGCATGTGACACAGGCTGTAAGGGCAGGACTTCGAAAGACAGAAAGAGATGACACCCCATCATCAACAGACACACACAGAAGGAATGTGGCAGGACAGGACGACACAACAGGAGGGCAGGAACAGCCTACATGATGTCGTTTTCTTTCACTCACGGTTTCTCTACTTCCTGTTCACTCAGCTCATGTGCTACTGGCACTTCAAATCTCCCATCAACCGTTTCAGTGCTAATCAGCTCTTTAAGTCAACATCAACATTCTTCACTCCTTCACTCATTTCCTTCGGACTTTATCTCATTTTACAATGGACTGACAAGTTTAAACAAAACTCAAAGTCAACGCAAAGCCGAGCCACGCAAATGGAGAAATGCTGAGTTGCTATTCAGGAATGTGTGAAAAGCTAAAAAACAGAACTGCAACTTGGGTCTGCTACCGCAGAGATGTGAAATACAAGAACATATCTATATCGGTCCAAAAACCCAGCTTGTTCATGCATAATATTATCAAAAATGTCATTTCTAACTTACACTTTAGATATTACTATTACTGTCCTACACATCTATATATCCCCGTTCATAGACACCGTCCGGTTAGGACTATAGCTTAAAAGAATCGTCAGGATATCAAACCCTCTCCTTAATCAAGTATCACAACATCCTTTAAATTCAGATGAGGAGGAATGTCTAGGAAACTCCTCTGTCCAAGCAGGGAGTTCCCCTCATTTGCCAGACAAACAGCAGCACAACTCTGAGTCTGACCCAGTCCTTCTCCACAGGGAGAGCTTTAGAGATGCTGTCCCGTGCCGGCGGTGCACCGCTGAGTATTTATAAACACTGAGTATGACCTTGCGAGTGATTAGGCCCTGCATCCTAGCTGCACCTGTGGAGATCATTTCATCTGGAAATAGTACCATGGCCATTATTTTGTAGACCATTCTAGCTGCTAAGTATTTATATTATTGTTCTTTCCAAGCAAAACATCTAAATTAACGTATAATTAGTCTCTTGCACAAAATCAATTTTACTTTTCAATACATTTTTGAAAAAGCCCTTGATGCTTCTTTAGGATACATTTGGCCTGGTTTTTTTTAAAACAATAAACAAAACAAAAATGTCTTTATAATATACTTCCAGAAAACAGGCCAAATAATAGCAAAGCTGTACACATGACGATAGTACAAAGTGTTCACTGCTGTAAATATTAATAATTTAATTGATATAGTATTTCATTATTATAATAAAAACAAACAAATATGATCCTTTGTGACAAATATAAAAATATAAGTTTATAATTTTGTGATGGTCCCAGTGAAAATATTGGGCCAGCAATAATAATATATTTTTTAATAATAATAATAATAAAAATAACAAACAAACATAAATATAATAATAATATGTAAATATTACGACTAACAATTTAATAAGTTATAATAAATAATATAATAAATGTAAAATGTATACATTTATTATACTATAATATGTACAATTCTGAACTACTGTGCCAGCAATAATAACAATAATAATAGTAGTAATAACAATAATACACATACATAAAAAGTATTCTATGCAAATATTAAGACTAACAATTTATTTATATATTTTTACATTCGTAATAATAATAAATAATATAATAAATGTATAATTAATACATGTATTATACTATCTACGCAAGTAAAATTCTGAACTAATGGGCCAGCAATAATTCTACTACTACTAGTAATAAATAAACTGTTGTTGAGCACTTAAATATAATAACCATAATTAATTGCAATACTCAGGAGGACAAAACTCAAATCTGGTCAGTGCAACACCAAAGCTCTCACACTGCGAGAACAGCTATACATTTAGGATATTTCAGACAATTACAATCCTGCATGGAAAGAATCAAAACTGATAGCCCAAACTTGTGCTAGTCACTTGATGACATCAATGATAATCAGAGGTCTGATATCAGATGGATGTGGGAGTGGAGACCCCGAGGGCTCAGTGTAACGGATGCTGTGCGGAGAGAGGACAGAGGCAGCAATGAGGTCAGAGAAAGACAATCACGGTGGAGAAAGCAGCCAGTGTCTCTCAACAACAGAGGCACTATTCAGACTCTCAATCACATACCACCAGTTTGCATGTTTATGAGCAATGCAAAGCCATAAACAAATGCAGCAGAGTTTCACTGCATTACAATCAGAGCTGCCATTTCCACTGTGGCAGGGCAAACTCAGCATACGGGCACCAATATACAAGTAGCAGAAGCAATGATAATGTCTAAGAGCCATTTATGAATCATCAGATCTATAACAATAAAGGCAGCATCCCGCTGACAGACAGTCATTATGGAAACTTCAAAATGTAAACAGTAGGTCCATCCATCATTATCATTCAGTCTCAACTGTACAAATACATCTAATTAAACGGCTGTTTACACACGGATACATCAGCCTGGAGATGATAAACTGCACGTTCACTTAACATGAACAGCATGTTTGTATTTCAGATCACAATAAATATACACATCTTAATAGATATGACACATATGATCATAATGGACAGAAATAACTTAGACAAGCTCTCCTGGTGACATCCCTATTACTCACAGATTACACACCCCAGAGCTACAATCCTAACATACACATGCATTTCTACATGGCTGAATATGAAGATGATTTGTTAACTGCTTCATCACCTGCAGCCAAACTTCTACAGTCAAACCCATGACTTGGGTGGAAACTAATAAACTTAGATCAAAACAGTTGCGTTATAATGTTAATTTACTGGAATCGGTTACAGTAAACCGACAAAGGTTTAACTAACCCCTTCTGTTGTGTTGAAAAACAGGAAGTGTTTATTTTGACATGAACTTAAGTTAGCAGAAGAGCTAACAGCTCACTTACCCTCCCAACAGGCCAGGATGAGCAGCCAGCCCGAGAAAACTCCTCCGACCGCAACAACAACAAACCCAAGAGACAGAAACACGCCTACCGACCCCAAATCAGTCCCCCAAAACGTATCGATCGCTGTCAAGCATGAGAGTTCGCTGAAGAAACTCCTCCAGCCCGGGTGCTGGTTAACGGTGGCCCAGCAGCTCTTCACTCTCCCGGGCTACTGCTGCTAAAGATGGCGTCCGAGACAGATCCACTCCCTGACGGCTTAAAAACAGAGATAAACACGGTCCCTTTTCAGACCGACGGCGGGACCACTTCACAGATTCGGTCCGAAATTCTCGAGACTGTTGTTTTTTGAACCAGTGTGTTTGGGCTGTGGGGTGATGATCATGTTGTGATGGTGGCTGTGATTTTTCTCTCTCTGCCCTCCTCTAGTGATGTCCGATTCGCCAACGATTCATTCTTTTTGAACTGAATCATTATTTGACTCGCTCGAGCCGATTCGCAATGCGCTTGAGCATCTTATCATGGTGCGAATTATTGTTCTCTAAAGTTTCTTTTTTCATCCCCTAAAAACATATTTAAAATAGGTTACATATTATCTATATACAGTAGTACGCGTTTATAGCGTTTTCAAGCAACGTTGTGGTATCCATTCCACACACTTTTCTGTACATAAGTCGTTTGTGGAGGTAATCAATGGTAGGCCTACTACGTAGCTCTATATTTTGGCTAATTAAACAAAAGTTAATACAAAACAAAACAAAACACAGGGATAAACAGGTACACAGTGGTATACTTTTAGAATCGTTTTTAGAGCGCGTTGGAGTGGCGACTTAAACGATTCTATGATTCGTTTTTTTTTAACCTGTTCAAGAAGAGAGTTGATTCACTTTCGCCTTGGTTCCTGGAACTCCAGTTCCGCCCTCCCAATGTGGAAAACTCCCACCGGCCCCAAGAGACAGAGCATTAAAACCTCAATAGTAAACAACTAGCCTATAGCCTACACATAAATATGTTCTTTATCAATATTTAAGACATTGTTTGCTGGGGCTGCCAAAATCTTTGAGGAATAAGTTCTGTCATGGTCTTACATTCTTATTTTCCAATAGAGGAGCATTAAGATATCCCACCCTGATCCATTATGATGTTAATTGCAGCATGGCAGTTCTGGAGAGGTAAACACAGATGAAATCAGAGGAAAATGTAATGAAACGTGATTCCTGTAAAATAAGCAGCATTATGATTATATTTGTTGGAACTTTTTGAGTAACACATTTTTAAACGTGTATCGCATAAAGTTATCAGTTTAACATATGGGAGTATCATGGAAACATTTTGGAAATTTAGAGATTATAATTATGATATAGCCTAGGCCTACTATATGCTAGTGCGTATGATGATGATGACTATGATGCCTTCTCAAAGAAATGTAAATGATTATAATGATTTTTTCTTGTGTGTCTGAAGTTTGAAACCCCACCACCACTCACACAAATGGATTTGAAGATAACTAGGACAAGCAGAGAACAACTCATAAAAATCAAATGTAAAGGATTACAGCTTGCCTCTGTTGTAATCCCAACTACACTCTATGATGACAATAAATGTTACCACAGTTTAAGCCTAAAATGCACAGAGCTGTAGGTTTTCTTGGTATTCTTCAATATTGGCAATCATTGCTTTTATGGATCAGTAAGAGGTTAAAGTTGATCCCTGGGCAAAATTATTACAGTGATGTCAACAAGCCTGCAAGCAACCAATTGGTAAACAGAGCAGAGAACTAGCGCTCTGGGTTGGTTCTGAAGCAGCCGTCTCTCTCAGCCAATGAGAGCGCAGGATGCTGTCACTGTATCCAGGCGAACAGAGGGGTTTGAGATGTATGGAGCCTGTTTTATGAATGGGATTTAAAGAGCCATGCTTCATCATGTTGATGAGTTAGAGAGACACTGGTGTGTTATAATAATTTAACACAAAATAACAAAGAAATTCTCTAGGGACTAAATGACCCAGTTGACATCCCACTTAATATGGCTAAATGAACTCTGGTGTTTATCAAATGTTTGGGGAAGATCTAAAATAGCTTTTTTTTTTGTGTGCTGGGAATGATTTATTATTTCCTCTTTATAATCTATTTTTAAAATGGACTATGACTATGAATGGAGGAGACATTTGTTTGTTTTCTTATTTTATGGCATTTTTATGACAATATAACATAAAAAATGACATGTATCAGAAAGCTTGTTGAAATTAAATGGCTCAAGAAAATATAAGCTCTGTCCAGCATAGATGGTAATGAGAAATGTATATGTGCTTGGTCTCTCCAGGATTTCCTGAGAAAAACAGAGAATGAACCCACCTAAACCCAGCTCACAGTCTTAAAAAAAAAAATATATATATATATATATATATATATTTTTTTTTATATATATATGGGATCAAGATATGATGCTGGATTAGAACCAGCATGTGAAAGCTCAGTCAGCTTGCAGATATATTTAATGGTGTAAATAACTGTGTGCATTTATGTTTGTTTATTAAGAAACAAAAAAGCTTGAGATATCCTGTTGAAAAGTATTTAAAAAAAATTAATATCAACAACAATAATTCAAATTAAAGCATAAATTAAATTCAGTATGACAAATACTACCATGATGCATACTAACAATTGTGTTTCACAAATGTACTTAATTTGTAAAGTATAGCCTACATTAACAGACAAAACAATTGTGATTTAAAAAAATATATATATTATCACATTGTCTATAACAGTTAAAAAAAATGCTAAAAATCCTTTAAGATACATTTTTGGGAGTAAAAATGTCCATTGACATGTCACCATAGTGAATCTCATGAAATGGGTCCTTGTCTCCATGGCATAATAGTTCCGCTGAACAACAGTAGGTGGCACTCGGGCACTTTATTACTCAGTGGCGAATGCGATTCTGCAGAAGGAAAGCCAGGCGCGTGGATATGACGTCAATAAAGTTTACATGTGCTGCATGACAGAAAATGGCTGCAGCAGATGAACAGCAGCCAGTTCACAGACCTGGAGCTTATAAACAGAAAAACAAACAGCACAAGCATGGAAAACACCGAACTAAAGGCGAGATCGGGCGGGAGAATAAGGGTATGTCTGATGGGTTTATTCACAAATATATATGCGCGAACCGTCACGTGGACAATGCCTGTCTGACTGAACACGTGTTTAAAGGTCCGAGCAGTAATCAGTGAGACTAATGAAAAAATGTATGTCTGTGTGTGAACTGTGAATACAGCTAGCAGACATATATATATATATATATATATATATATATATATATATATATATATATATATATATATATATATATATATATATATTGAGAGAGAGAGAGAGAGAGAGAGAGAGAAAGAAAGAAAGAGAAAGAAAGAAAGTATACGTATAACTTTTACGTTTATAATAACTTAAGCCAGCCTAAGATGTCTGTTAGTTTTAGCTGGTTTAAGCTGGTCTCAGCCTGAACGCATCAAAAGCACCAAAGCCCTCTAAAACCAGTCTGAGAGACCAGCAAACCATAGTCTGGTTCTCATTGATACTATTCTTACTTATAATGTGTGGATCTGTTCTTTTTTTATAATCATTATGCAGTGTATTTGTACATTTATGCTTAGTGTAAGACAGTAAACTTGACCCCGTACATCAATCAAATTAGGTAGAGTTGCTGTCATGGCTCTCACCAAGAAACAGAGAAGAGTGATAAGGAAAATGGACCGCAGAAACAAAGCCAACCAGCTGCGTCGCAACAAAAAAGACTCGGTAAAGTGACATTATTAGACTTCTACTTGGTTTACAGATTGGCCATTAGTTGAAGGACTAAACTCCTTTGGGTTGTTGATGATGACAGGTGCTGACAGAGAAAAGGAAGCTGGGCAGCAGGGATGGACCCCCTCATCTGGTGGCAGTCATAGCCCTTCACGCACGAGTGGATCCTGGAGCTGTCACCAAAATATTGAGAGGTGAAGGACTTGATGGCGTGGTGCACGAGGATCAAGGAGTCACTGGGGCTAAGAACAGTTTTGGTCTCGTTCTACCCCGCTTTAAACAGAGATTCACTTTCTACACACCAGACACAGGTAACACTTTTAGCAAAGGAATAAATGATTAAGCACAATTGAATTTAATTTCTAACTTCTGACAGTATACAGTGGTCACAAAAAATATTTACACTACCTTTCAAATGTTTGGGGTTGGTAAGATAAAAAAAATGTTTTTGCACATTTAATTGATAAAACATACAGTAAGAACACTAATATTTAATATTTAAAATATCAGTTTTCTATTTGAATGTATTTTAAAATATAATTTTATTCCTGTTATGGTAAAGCTGAATTTTCAGCATCATTACTCAGTCACATGATCTGTCAGAAATCATTCTAATATGCTGATTTGCTGCTCAGGAAAGATTTTTTTACATGATTAATGTTGAAAACAGTTGTACTGCTTGATATTTTTGATACATTTTTTTTTTTTGTGATTTCTTTCACGACTATAAAAGAACAGTATTAATTTGAAATAGAAATATATTGTAACATTGATCAAATGTTATAGTAAAAACATTTATAATGTAATGCATCCCAGTTGAATAAAATCTTACTGACCCCAAACTTTTGAACATTAGTGTCGATTTAAGCCATGCTCTCAACTGTTTGACTTTAATTGCATCCGATAACAAGACATTTGAACCAAATACAAAAATTATGCTAATTAAAATTTCATTTTCATTTTTCAGTTGCTTTTAATCCGCTCGTTGAATTTTTAGTGTATGTATGAAGTCACTAACCTGTTTTTGTAAAATGTTTGACCTGAAAAGTATGTTTGTGTTTATGGGATGCACAATATAAAGATTATACTATATTTTGGCTCTAAATCAGTTATAAGCTGATATTGGAGTTTTTTTTAACTTATTTTTTAATTTACATTTAACACTTAACAGTATCAGTCGATATTGGATACCTAATTGAGCATGCTAATATTTTTAGATTAACGTTGTTGTCATCTAATGGTAATTTAATAACAAAAAATTTAATAACATTGTTAAATGTGATCTTTTAGCAAATTTCAAAATAAATACCTATATTTGTTGACCAGTCATACTGAACAAAGACTTTTCTTCTTATTATTAAATATCTTTTGGAAAAGCCCTCATTTGGTTTGATGATATTTTGTTATCAAAGGCAATTTGAACTCTTTCAAGTGTGGTTTAAGCCCTTTTTTGTCTTAAAGGGCTGTACAAGGGGCTAAAAAAATCTTCTTTTGTCTCACTTCAGCTGATATGCATTCACTCCTGGATGTAGCGAAGATTGCAGACAGTTTAGTGTTTGTGTTAGAGTCGACTGAAGGTTGGGACAGCTATGGCGACTACTGCCTGTCCAGCCTCTTTGCCCAGGGGTTACCAAGTCATGGTGAGAACAATCAATTTTACAGTTTACCAGTCATACTGAACAAATATTTGATACGAGTGTCACGATTGACAAATCATGATCAATTCTTCTTCCTCTTTGCCCTGCAGCACTGGTGTGTCAGGGAGTGGCTGATCTAGCGGTGAAGAAACGCACTGAGTCTCGAAGGGCGCTCTCTCGTTTGGTAGAGTCTCGTTTCCCAGAATCGCGTCTCTTCCCTGCGGACAGCGAGCAGGATGCCACACTATTGCTGAGGCACCTGTCGGCACAGAAACAGAGACGGCTGGGTTTCCGCTCACGCCGCTCATACCTGCTGGCTCAGAGAGCCACATATATACCAAACTCCAGCCAGAATGGGACAGGGGGCCCAGCCACAGGGTTAGGAACCCTCTGTGTGTCAGGATATATTCGAGGCTGTCCTCTACAAGTCAACAGGCTGGTGCATATCACAGGTCATGGAGACTTCCAGCTCAGCCAGATCGATGCTCCTGTAGACCCCCTACCCATAGTGACAGCAGCCCCTCGCCCAGCGAAGCCAGGACGAGACGTAGAGATGACGGTTAGGAGGCTACGTTACTGTTCACTTTTGAAGACTGCATTTTTTTGTTGTAATGGTGAATTTATAGTGCAATTTGTAATTAATTAATTCCAAGTTCAACACCGAATCCTAACTAGGAGCAACAAGCATTAAAAGCAGTTGTTCTCAACTTTTTTGACTCCAAGGCCCCCTATTGTCCACAACAATATTAGAAGCCCCCTCCTCACATAATTTGAAGACGTAATGATGCCCATAATATTAATGGTCCTCTTAATTCATGAAATAATAATGTTCCCCTGAAGGAATTATGGTTACACTTTACAATAAGGTCCCATTTGGAATGCATTGACTATCAGTAACACTGAGCAATACATTTGTTACAGTATTTTGTTAGTCTTTGTAGTTAATAAAAATACACATTTTCATTGTTAGTTCATTAGCTGAAGTACATTAAATATTAAAAATACAACTTTTCAATTTAATCGTGTAGTAATTTTAAATAAAAAAATTATAATTCATTATAAAAATGCCTATGGTATTTTAAGATTATATCAATTTACATTACTTGCCCAAGTCTAGAAATCACACTTTTGAAAGGAATTCAAATTTAAAGTTTAAGTCTATGGCCCCATGGTTGAGAACCACTGAATAAAATCCCACAGTGGACCACTTGTTGGTCTAAAATCAAATCCTGTTCCTTACAACTGTTTTAAAACCCAATTGTGTTCTTATTGGCTATTATGTGGCATCATCTTTTCACTTTCATTTTGGATGGACTAATTAATTGATGCTGTAGTGTTGTCACACCTGATTTATGTATTATTTGTGATGTTTATTAAGATACAAGATTGTTATATCTTTGTCTCTGTATGTCCTGTAGGATGGTGGGGATGGAGATATTCGGGTGTTGATGAAAGCAGACCCTGAGAAGAGAGAGAGCCTGCAGGCGGAGGCAGAGGTGGATCCCATGGATGGGGAGCAGACGTGGCCCACAGAAGCAGAGCTGGAGGAGGCAGAAGGTACTGTTATACCATGAGCTCTTGAGCCATGTTCACACCAGTGTGTCCACTGACTATGCAAATGAGCAACAATGTAATGTGGCGGCTGTCAAGTGTTGGCAAGACAGAGAAGTTCATATTAGTGAGCAGTTTCATTGTTCTATATGATTTTCTAGATTGATTCATGGCTTGCATTTATAACTTTTCATCTTGTTAATGATACGAGGCATTATGCACTGCTGCAACTCCCATACAAACTCTTTAGCTCAAGAAATTTAATTTGAGCTAAAAGTATTTAGCTCAAGAAAATTAATTGATTGTCAAAACAGAATGAGATATTTTGTTTGTGGCGATACATTTCATTAATGATCAGAGTTTTAAAAGTTATAGTTAAAGTGTGTGTGTGTGTATATATATATATATATATATATATATAAAATATATAAATAAGTTATAGTGATTGATATGCATTTATCTTTGTTCAGATGGCATAAAGAACAGGAGAGTGATGAAGGTACCAAAGGGGACGTCTGACTATCAGGCCATATGGATCAAAGATGATGCCGAGGAGGAAGAGGATGATGATGATGATGTTGACAGCTGTGATGATGATGAAGATGGGATGATGGATGATGAAATGGATGGTGATAATGAATCTCAGGTGAGTTTTTATTATTTTGACACAAGCTGTCACAAGTTTTTGATGAAGCATTTCCTTTAGAGGAAAATCAAACTACAGCCTCCTCTGCCATAACCAAATACCTACAAATAGGAAGCTATTAAAGATAGTCCACCAAAATAAATCACATGGGTACTGTGAACAAGCATGAATATAGATGAGGGATTTTACAGATTTCCTATTTTTTTCCCTGCCCTGAGATGTATGACACCGGTGAATTGCATAAATCACACGGAGAACCTAATGTACATGTCAAATATACTTTTTTTCATACATGTTTTCAGTGTCTTGTATTGGCTCTGTTCACAGTCAATGTAGCTCCATCTCTGCAAGCATTGTGAGTTTGGGTAGAGTACATTTGAAAACGCAACGTCCGCCTCCCGTAATGAGAATATAAATAAATCTGCGAAATTTATGCAAAAGAGAAGTTGAATGTTAAAATTGTATCGTTGTTTGGTAAAAATAAAAGTATTGTTATTATTATAAATAAATACTTTTTATTTTACAGTAGTATTATTGTAATAGTAATATAATAATAATAAAATACAATTTAATTAATAAAATAATTTTAATTATTATTAATAAAATAATTTAATTGTTATTTTATAGTTATAATGGGGGTGATGGAGTAAGCATATTTTCCTTTTTTTTTATGTTCTTAGATTATCACATTCCTGATTCTAGGTTTGTTTTTTTATAAATATATATACAATTGCACCTCAAACCCTTGAAAGCAAACACGGTTTGTTTTTGTATATCTGTTGTTATGGCAACCTGCGAGGTGGCAGCAGACCTTGGCAAAAGCGCGTTAAACCCAAATACATCTGACTGCCCGATAATGATTGAAGGTCTAAATAAAGTCAGAAGGATGAGATGGAGGGTGGGCACGGCGCG
Organism: Rhinichthys klamathensis goyatoka; assembly: GCF_029890125.1. Lineage (NCBI taxonomy): Eukaryota > Metazoa > Chordata > Actinopteri > Cypriniformes > Leuciscidae > Rhinichthys > Rhinichthys klamathensis. The sequence goes on from NW_026606731.1 coordinate 3,440,661, forward strand.
GGCGGAACACTGCATACGTGACTATGCGCTGTGTGGCGGAGAGGCACTGTTTGTTTTCTCAACGTCTGCTGCTTGGCCTTAGTGCCAGGCATCTCGACGCAACAATAGTGTTTGGAGAGGGTGTCCCGAGAGAAGCCTTCTGTCTTCCTGCTCTTTAGACAGAACTTCCTGTCGAGACTTGTGGGGGGGGCGGCCATTTATTTATACCAGCTGGGCTTGAAAGAACAAGGGGAAGCTTGACACGTATGGAAGCTCTGGTCCATTTATTTTCTTTAATCATAATTAGCATGTGTTTGATGTCTTGGGGCGCACCAAAGGAGACTTTTCAATGCGAGATGTTAACAATAGGGAAGTGGTACTACAGATGATTACGGAGATTATTTTTATTACTGCACCTGCGATTGTTCTACAGGTTGACCCCACAGGGGGGTGAATGCACCCCAGCGGTATGTCTTGTCTTTTCCCCTATCTCAGCAACTATGCTGTCTGTTTAGTGGACTTCAAAGAAATGGCCTGTTTTGTTTGGGTTTGCTAGACTCTGTGGATGTATGTCTGGAGAAATGTTTTTACATTTTACATGCTTCTCTTCCTCTCCAAGGACGCTGGATCTGAATGCGTATCTGAAGGAGATGACGATTTGGAAGAAGAAGAAGAAGAAGAAGAGGAGATCAGTTCCTCCGGACACACCGGAGGCGATCAGAAGTATGACAAAGAAATTGACGAGGCTGAGGAGGGAGAGGGGCTGAGGAGGTACAGAGAAGCGCGTGCCAATGAGATGTTCCCAGATGAAGTTGACACTCCCCTAGACGTCCCAGCCAAGACACGGTAAGAACCACAACAGTTCCAACAATGTATCTGCCAATGTTAGATTTTAAAGGCATAGTTCATCTAAAATTTGTAATTTTTATCTAATTTTACTTGCCATCATGTTGTTCCAACCTCTGTGGGGTTTTTTTCGCCCCATGAAACAAAAATGACTAAAAAAAACTCTTTTCCATGCAATGACTGTTCATAATTGGCATTAGGGATAAGCATATATTAAAATTGGCTGTTACCGATAAAGCGATTAATTATTTTTATGTAATGGCCATTATTAAAATTCAGTAAATGTAAAAATAAAACACTAAATACTTAAATCCATCCTTTTGAATGCTACAATTGAATTTAGGCATCACAGCATTATAATATATAGTATAGAAATATTGGTATTCAATGGGATGACATTTAACAGTGTTAAGTGTTATAGTAAGTGTTAAGGTAATATAAATTTTGCAAACAGTTAAAATAAACATATATGGTACCGATATATTGAATTGTGTATATATATATATGTGTGTGTGATTTATATATGATGTATATGAATTGGCTGGTTTGAATTGTCTTTTAGATATAGCTTTACATTGCTATTTAAAAGAAAAAGACAAAATCTTACTGACGCCAGACTTTTGAACAGTAATGTACACAAGGTTTCTACTCAGCTTACTGGTCTGTTCTGCATATTCAGGTTCCAGAGGTACAGAGGTCTGAAGAGTTTCCGTTCCTCCCCATGGGACCCCCTGGAGAACTTGCCCCCCAACTACTCGCGCATCTACCAATTCCAGAATTTTGAGCGCATGCGTCGCCGAATATTAGCAGATGCTGCTAGCGAGGAGGAAGGAGCGATGGTTTGTATGGGAGAGGGGGTGTGGGCTAGAGTTCTCACAAATATCTGTTTTTTTTTTCTTCCAAAAACGTTGGTGTTTCACTGTTTACCCAAGGAATTTGTTAGGAAATGTCCGTCTTATTCCTGCAGGTAGGCTGGTATGTGACTCTTCATATTGTGGACGTTCCTCCCTCAGTAATGGAGAGCTTTCTGACCGGAAAGCCATTAGTGATGGTGTCGCTGCTACCACATGAACAGAAGGTACTTGCAGCTTCTCAAACATTTTAAGTGATGAACATAAAATTCCCAAAGGGTAAAATTTAGTTGATGTTTCAGTTTTGAAATACAGTGCTACTGCTCAGTTTAAATGCGCTTTCACAAATAATTATAGTCAGTATTGAAATGGCCATCTCTTTGCAGATGTCAGTGATGCAAATGTTGGTGCGGCAGCACCCGAGCAACACAGAACCCATCAAGTCTAAAGAAGAGCTGGTGTTTCAGTGCGGTTTCAGGCGCTTCAGAGCTTCAGCCATCTTTTCACAGCACACTTCTGGTAATAACAGCCTATAGAGAGCATCATGTTTTTCAGAGGACTTCTTTTATAGCAGGGGCTTTCAAACATTTTGATGCCACGGACCCCTAAATAGGATGTTTAGGGATCCGTGGCACCCCTTTCCTAACTAACAAAATAAAAATACAGAAATGTTGAAAATGTGTACAATATATTATCTGGAAAATATTTACATAGCTGTATCCTTTTTTCTACCCACCATTAGTGTACTGTTTAGTGTTTATTAGTGTTATGAAGATAAAATATAAAAGAGTGGTAACACTTTAGTTTAGGGGCCAATTCTCATTAACTAATTGCTTATTAGCATGCATATTGCTATGATATTGGCTGTTTATTAGTACTTATAAAGCACATATTAATGCCTTATTCTGCTTGACCATATTCTATAACCCTTAATCCTACCCAATACCTAAACGTAACAACTACCTTACTAATTAGGAGTTTGAGGCAGAAGGAATAGTTGATAGTTATTTAATAGTAATAATTGGAGCCTAATCTAAAGTGTGACCAAAACAGTTACTGTCATTAATCTCATGAACACAGACTAATCTTTGAAAAACAGTAATGTAATTTATTTATTTAATGATATCTTTTTATTTTTTGTTTATAAATAAATATTTGGTTTTATTAATTGATTTGCATTTTTTTACTTTTCTCTGAACTTTATCAGTCTCTGGGTCTCCGGTTCCCAGTTTGAAAACTCCTGCTTTACAGGACTGCCAAGTCTAGCACTATGGTTGATTTGTATCTGAAAAAAATGACGGGTCATTTGGGTCAACGATCCCTTCAAACGAAGCCTTTTTGTCTGTCCACATGATGAATCTGACAGGGTTAAATTCATTTTTCTTTGTCCTCAGCTGATAAACACAAGTTGGAGCGGTTCCTGCGTCCTGATGCTCCTACAGTGATGTCTGTCTATGCCCCCATTACCTTCCCCACAGCTGGTGTCCTGGTCTTCAAACAGAGAGACAATGGTGGGGAGAATCAGACACAACATTTGATTCAAAAAGAGAACTGCCTTCACCAGTACAGCTTTTTTGTTTTGCTTTTACCACAGGTATGCAGGACCTGGTGGCCACAGGTACTCTTTTGAGCTGCGATCCTCGGCGTGTGGTTTTGAAGAGAATCGTGCTGAGTGGACACCCTTTCAAAATCAACCGGCGCTCTGCTGTGGTCCGTTATATGTTCTTCAACAGAGGTGAGAACGGAGGCGTTAGTCATTTCCTCTGTTTACCTTCAGATGTGTGTGTGGTGTTAAATGAATCATTCTGTTGAGATCTTACAGAATTGCCATCAAATAAGTCCAACATTAAAGCATTTCTTTTTTTTGCAGATGATATTCTGTGGTTTAAGCCTGTAGAACTACGTACAAAATGGGGACGAAGAGGACACATCAAGGAAGCTTTAGGTATGAAAAAAACAACAAAAAAACTCAGCTGTGGAGAGAAACTTTTAGAACTGGTTTCACAGACAGGGCTTAGATCAAGCCAGGATTAGGCCTTAGTTCAATTAGACATTTAAGTAGGTTTTTTTAAAACGTGCCTCAGGAAAAAAACATTACTGGTGTGCAGACAAAAACAATGACACTGACATATTTTAAGATATGCCACTGAAGTTGCTTTCAGTTAAAACAGCACAAAGATGCATTTTAGTCTGGGATTATCTCAAGCCTTGTCTGTGAAACCAAGGGATAATGAACTTAATATTTACTAAAGAATTTACTAGCATTTTAAACTTGACAATACAAACATGGCTCAAAATAAATTGGAACAATTAGATCACAAAATATTTTTTTCATGATGATAATTTTATTATTATTATTAATAAAAAATAAGCTTACAATAATAAACAATATTATCATCATTAGTAATAGTATTTTAAAATATTTAAAATATTAAGCATTTAATTAAACTTAATAATTTTAATAATGATAATAGAAACAACACTAATAATCATAACTATAATAAAATATTTTTTGTGTATTTAAGATTAATAATAAATATTCATAATGCGTATTTTATTGTTGAAGTCTAATGATTCTTTAGTTATATTCATCAAAACCCTGATTTAAAGTCTCAGTTCTGAATATTTACACAAAGTAATGAGTTTTGTTCGTAAATAATATTGGTAGAAATAATACTTTACTTGGCTGAAAATATACATAGGAATGATTGTAACAAAATGGCTAACAAAATTTTAATTGTGGAGACAGAGGGAAAAATACATTCTTAAAAAATGGGTGTTGGGGATGTTTTGAGTATTTTATGACACTTCTGTTTGTGCTTTTGCAGGTACTCACGGCCACATGAAGTGTGTATTTGACAGTCAGATGCGCTCGCAGGACACAGTGCTGATGAATCTGTATAAGAGAGTGTATCCTCGCTGGACTTACGACCCATATGTCCCCGCCCCTCTGCCCTGGGTCAAAAGAGAGGAGCCACCGGCGTTCTGTGACATTGACATGGACTAGAGGCAGGAAGTTATGAACTGAAAGCAATGGAAGCATAACATGACACTGACTGCTTGTGTCACAGCTACTCAGATATTGATTCTCTGTACTTTAATTGACAATTAAATGTCTATATATAATATCTATGCTTGTTTGAGTGTTCTTCAAGCATTTCCCATAGTTTCATTTGATCAAGTCCCTCAGTGACCACTAGATGGCAAACATGTATTAAAGTGAAAATGGTTTCTTTCCACAGAGTAAGAGTTTGACATTCCTTTTTGAGTCTGGGATGTTTTTAACCAATGTCAGTACAGACATAATGGTGTTGGTTATTTACAGCCTCAGGTTGACAAATTAACCCATGAAATAATTTCTCAAACACATTTTTTTTGTTAACCAGTAAAACGCATCCTTAGCAGTGTTGTGGAGGAGCATAGAAAAAAAGTGTAAACTGAACTAAATTCCTGTCAAAACCCAAAGGGAGAGTGTCTTGTGTTTTTATGAGGGAGGCAGTGGCGCAAACCCGCATCTAAACTCTCTGTAAATACTGTCATTGCAATCTTTTATTTCTCATCATTTAGCTCAAACCAAACCTCACGCTGGAATATTTATCTCCCTCAAGTATGTCCTCAACAACAACTGCAGCCCTTACTGTCCTCTGGCTGCCATCGTTCAGAATCGCTGGCAACGGTGAGGGATGATTATCGCTGGTGAACGAATGCATAGCGACTATAATTTATGCTGCCATATGCAGATGACAGTGAGGTTCTATGGGCCTTTCTGGCACAAATGGAGTGTGTATGTGTGCCGTCTGCACTGTTATTCTCCTTCATTCCTACAGACTCTTCCACCACTCCCTCTCCCTGGTGGTTCCCTGACCTGAAGCCCCCTTTTCACCACCATCTACACTCTCTCACACAGGGAGCGTGACCCTCCGTTGTTTTCTCACCGGATCCCCAAATGTTTTACAGTTCTCTTTCTTTCTCTCTATCCCTCTCTACCCCCTCCCCTCGCTCTTTTGCTCTTCGGAGAAACAATGATTTATGAATTGTAATATTTATCATAAAACAGTGCTCTTGCATGCTTGCAGCTACATGATTCATCCCCAGGTTCTGTTGGGACCACACCACAGACGCATGCCAATATGTCTGGGAAAAGAGAAGGTGAAGCTTTGGGCTCAAAAAACACAATGTGATCCAAGAAACGGGGTATCAAAAGTTCAATATGTACATTTTTATCCTGCGCTGTGAATTTGATTATGGTGGAAAAAGTCAAATAATGATAAAACAATCGCACTAGGGTAATACTTCTTCATTGCCTAGGGGTGCACTCGAAGCTCTGGACGGTTTAAGTTGAGGCACTCCATTTATTTTCTCGTTCATTTTTTAAGCCATAGTGCACCGGGGGCATTGAGCGGGGATGTGTTAAACACATCTTGTTTAAAGCTGAATGGGGTGTGGTATGCCTGGCCAAATGTTCATGATCTAGAGAGGAAATCTAATCCTCCCACACTGGAGATTGTCCTTAAAGAAATATTCTGGGTTCAACACAAGTTAAGCTCAATCGACAGCATTTGTGGCGTAATGTTGATTAGCAGTAAAAATTAACTTTGATTCACCCCTTGTTTTCTTGTAAAAAAACAAACAAAAATCTGTTACAGTGAGGCACTTTCATTGGAAGTCAATGGGGCCAATATGTAAACATTAATATACTCAGTGTTTCAATAGTATAGCCACAAAACATAAGATGATTTTGTGTGTGAAAATTCAGTTACTAACTTTTTCTGTGTGAAGGTATATCTTTGTTTTACACCTACACAAGGAAAACTCTAAAACGACCATAAAAATCAGTTTCTGCATTTAAATCCGCCAAAAATTGCCTCAATGTAACCTTGAACGCAGAAATGTGGTGCTTGTAATTTCATAAAAGCACTTATATTAATAATTCTTCTGTTAAAACTGTAAAATTGTTCTCGTTATTTTTAAGTTCGTTTTAGGGTTTTTGTTGTTTTGCCAACAAAGTTGTAAAATTGAAGTTAAGTTTATGCAGAAATGTTTTTTGTTTTTTTTACACTAAAATCATATTGTTTATATTTTGTGGCTTTACTTTTGAAACTGAGTATTTGAATCTTTATGAATTGGCCCCATTCACTTCCATTGTAAGGGCCTTATTGTAACCTTGATTTGTTTGTCTTATTTTTTTTTAAGAAAACAAGGGACATGTCAAAATAATTATTTGTGGTAATCATCTTTATGCCACAAAAACTGTGAACTGAGCTTCACTTGTATTGACCCCTAATTATTCCTCTAAAAACATGCGTGGAATGTGATTGTCGAGTTTTTCCTCCACTTGAGCCCCACCGCGTACCAGAAACATCCGCTTGAGATTAACGTGGAAATGTTGAATTGTGTTTTGGCTGATCGAAAGCAAAATGTTTGTGACAGTGAGGGACAAACTACATGGAGGTATATTGGACAGCGCTCATATGAGCATGTGATTGGTTTCGACCACAGTCAGAAGGAGTTAATGCTGGTGGCTTGGGGCCTCTTGGACCAGGAATGTCCTGTGGTTCCCAGTTCACTGCCACCACACACAGCTGGATCCCACTGAAGACATAATGGGTGAAAGATTTTTTCCAGTGGAAGAGGAGAGAGAGAGTAAAAAAGGAAAGAGAGAGATGGATTGCAGGGGAGGAAGAGATAAGAGGAGAACCACTGAGTGTTTAAATTGAATGTAAAACAGAGATTGTGCAGGAGTATAATTTAAGTGCCGCTCAGTTGGGAAAACAAGAATAAGCAAATATGTTTGAGAGGAGGGGGAAGGGGATGGAGGGGTGTGAGAAGGAGATGGAGAGCAAGAGTGGCTGGCGTTTATGGATAGCAGATGTGGCGCTGTGGGATTTTGGCAGGGGCCAATGGTGCCTGAGTCCTGCACTGGCTGGGTGGCACCAGGGTGAGAGCGAGGTCAGAGCACCGCAGCACACAGCCCATAAAACACCGCAAGAGAGACGCACACACAGAGGGCCGCAAGCTTGGGACGGCAATACGCCACAGAACATGCAGAACTCTTCAATACTGGAGCAACAGCTTAAGATGCAACTCTTCTGCTAGCTAGCAGGGGGAAAAAACAAGAAAACTATGAAATCATGATCTATCCACTCACATCAATAAATGTCATTTCTGTGTCACTAACCCAACAATATTGGGAAAAAATAACAGTTGCATCCTAATGCTGCATTTAAATAACTTTGTTCTTGAGCACTAAATTATAGTACTTTCTATAAATTACTAGCATCAGATCTAGCATTAATTCAATCTGGTGTTATGAACACATTCCCTTTGCTGAAACATCAATTTATTGGCCTAGATAGGGTACTAAGCTTAGTGTGTGATTAGAGGTGTTATAAAATAGCTTATGGTCTGTTTATTCTCAATCATGAAAACTATATTACTTAATGTCTTTTAAATATCACATTAAGTTACCAAAGCTAAAAAGTTCAATTTAAACATTTCGCTTTCTGTTTTTAGTTAGCCTTGGTTAGCATGCTAACAATTTAGCTTAGTCTAGCCTTTTAAAATTACATAGCACATACAGTATGTCAAACATACCACTAAGCTTAGCTCTTTTAATTAGCTAGAACAAGATTTCATGATAACACGCCATGTTTCTAATCGTTGAGGAAGAATATTCCAACATTTTCGAATATAAGGACTTTTTCCTGTGATGGCAAAGCTGAATTTTTAACAGCCATTACTCCAGACTTAAGTGTCACATGATCCTTCAGAAATCATTCTAATATGCTGATTTGCTGAAACATTTGAAGAAACATTTCTTATTATTATCAATGTTAAAAACAGTGCTGCTTTATATTTTTGCGGGAACCCTTTTACATTGTTTCAGGATTCTTTGCTGAATAGAACGTTCAAAAGAACAGCACTTTATTTGAAATAGAAAACTTTTGTAGCATTACAAATGTCTTTACTGTCGCGGGAGGAGGAAAAGCGCTACTATTACACTTCTCTTCTGTTATTTCTGAGGCACCCTTTTCTTGCCACATCTAGTTGTCTCAACCATAACCTCTCAAAATTCCTCAGTAAAATCAAACATCCTGTCATTTTCTGTACACTCGCTCTCCCTTTATCTCTTTCTGTCTCTCTCGCTGTCTTGTTCCCCCTTCCTCTCCCCTTACCCTGGCCCTGACTCCCTGGTTCCTGGGGCCTGGCCAAGGCGTGTGTCCCCGAAGGAGCCAGTGAGGAGATGGAGAGAGGGGGCAGAGCAGGGGCTGAGAGACAGGCTCCAAAACCACAGCTGCGGCAGCCCTGCCTCGCCTTCCTCTCTCCTGTCCTCTCTCTCTCTCTCTCTCTCTCTCTCTCTCTCTCTCTCTCTCTCTCTCTCTCTCTCACTTCACTTGAGTTTGCGAGGAGCTGGCCTGGCACACGCCCCAGCTCTGCCATTAATCAGAGGAGAGGGGTAGTGTGTGTGTTTGTGCTGATAGAGAACTGGCTGGAACGGGGGTGGTATGGAGACCAGGACCTCCCAACAAAGCAGTGGAGTTCACCCAGCGAGCGAACAGGGGAGGGAGTCTGACAGACAAAAAGCCTGGTGCGCAGATCGTGACTCTTCGGCGAGAGAGAAGGAGATGAGATAGACGAGGAGAAGTTGGATGCGTTTAGGTGAGGCGTGAGGGAGTGCGAGGCAATAGGCTAGCGGAAATGGACCTGGGGTCCGTTGAGGAGGAAGAGAGGAGATCCAAGATTCTGTCTATCATTGCATATAAACATGGAAAATCTCATGGTTCAATGCAAACAGCTGTAGAATGTGCACTTTTGTCTCATTAAGGCAACTCAGTGAAAAGAGTTGGCCACAGTGCATTACGCTCATGGTTAATGCATATCCCAGATACCAGGCCTGAACCGCTGCCCAAGGTCTCGGTGCATTACTGTACCACACAAATCAAAGCTGCTATACAGAATGAAATTAAATACAGATCTAGTCAAACGTTTGGACGCACCTGACTAGATTTATGTTCCTCATGAAACCTTTCCTCTAAAGGCGTATGCTTATATTTTTGTAAGAAAATGATAATTATGCTTCTGCACAAATTTCTTTGCTTAACTAACTGTAATATATATATTTTTTAATACATGAAGTGTGGGAAAAAAATCTGCCAACCAGTGCTCAGCATATACGGAAACTACTGTTTAAAACGCGATGCACCTCATCAAGTAAGTGAAGAGAATGAATGGAATGTGCAGAGTATGGGGACCACAAAAACATTATAGAAAAATTGTGTAAAAATGTAATATTATAATTATTATTAAGACTGACTGCACATTCCATTCATTCTCTTAACTTAATTTCATGAGGTGCATCGCGTTTAAAACAATAGTTTCCATGCATGCTGAGCTCTTGTTGGCTGCTTTTTCTACTCTAACTCATATATTAAAAACAAAAAAGTAATTACAATTTCAGTTTAGCAAAGAAATTCATGCATAAGATAAATAGTGTTCACATTAGATAAAAGTGTCAAAATAATAATAATAATAATAATAATAAAGATGATTGAATTAAGATAAATAGTGTAAGTGTTGGATAAAAGTGTTAAATAATATGAATATTATTTATTTATATATTTTTTATTTTTCATTGTGTAAATGGATCTGTAAACACAAAAAAGTATATCTGCCATTATATTTCAGGAAGAGTAGCTACTTTGAAGAAGCTAAAATATAAGAGAGTTTTGATTGGTTTATTATCATTATTCGTTTTGAGGACTTTACTATTATTCTAAGATGTGGAATAGCAGCTATAGTCATAATAAATAATCTGCCAGTGTGTCCAAACTTTTGATTAGTAGTTTACTTGTTGAAACTACCTTGTACCCTATGGGTCTATGATCTATCCAGCAGGAAAAATGCTGGAGGCAGATTCACCCCAACTAAGAGTGCAGCATTAGGAACGGATTTCCTTCATAATGCCTTTTTGATTGGACATGATAGGTGCCCTAGTTGTTATAGGTGTCCTGGACTGATTGTACCTCAGAGTGCATTTTGCGCATATTAGATTGGACAATGTTAAAATGTGACTGGTAAATGAGGGCAGACATTCTCTATTACAACACGGGGACAGGTCCCTAAAGGAAAACGGTTCACACAAAGTCCACAAGATCCTCCCCCCCACCCGCCTCCATTTTCCCCCTGATTACCCAGGTGGGAGTGAAATATAAAAAAAAACCCAAAGCACTTCCAACCTGCTCCCCCCACCCCCACTGGGCCTCCCTGCATGCCTGTCTGCTGACATCACCAGTCCGATCTCTCTCCTCTGCTCTATCCTTCCCTTTAGCTCGGCTTCCTGCCCCCATGATGTCACATGCCATATGGTTTTCAGCGAGAATCAAGCCGGAAAAGAGATTTAGTTGGAAGAGAGGAGAGAAAAGGAGGAGGTTCGGCGTAGAGTGTGCGTAGGCCACAGAAAACAAAAGGCCGCTCTTCCCCTGTGTGTGTATGTGTCTGGAGTGGCTCTGAGGGGCTAATGAGGAGAGTTTAGAGAGCAGAGACCACTGAGCGGACAGCCATGTGCTCCACAGATCATCAGAATCATTTGCTCAAACACCAAGACGACCAGTGACCGCTGGTGCCAACATGTTGCTTGCAGCCCTCGGGCCAGGGTGGCACAGTGACCCTGGTCTCACTGACTCACTGAGTCGGGTTCCACTGTGTCTACAACAGATGGGAGCGATGTGATGCGACGAGACAAAAGCCAATAGAACCTTTTATAACAGGTGATGATGCTGTCTACACTAGATGCGACAAGTCCCCGACAGGAAAATGTTCTGTTTCTGACGTACTCCGTGCACTTGAACTATTTCTGACACGAAAGACAAATGGATATACAATGGTTGCTTTAATGCATCCAGTTAGACATCCTTAAGGCCCATTCACACCAATAACGATCACTATAAAGATAAAGATAACTATAGCGATATCTATATTAGCGTCCACATCAACGCACGATAACATTCTTCGGTAACACTTTAGAATACGGTTCCTTCGTTAATGAATAACTACACAGGAACAAATAAGTAACACAATATTAACAATCTAGTAACTACTATTAACTAACAAGAAATTCTGATTAACAAATTAGTAAGTAACAGCGCACAGATGAAAGTGGTAGTTCACTATTAAATAATCAATAACTACTTTTTTTAATGCTTCCCAGAGAACTACTGTAAGAATCATGGTAACTAACTAGTAATGACTCAAGTGTTACTACATACTTCTAAAGGAATTACTAATTCTTTTAAGCTTTTGAGGTTTTTGGTGAAGTTTTAGATAGTAATTCCCATAGAAGTATGTAGTAACACTTGAGTAGTTACTAGTTAGTTACCATGATCTTCACTTTAGAATACGGATCCAAATAATTAGTCATTCCTTTAGAAGTATGTAGTAACACTTGAGTCATTACTAGTTAGTTATCATGATTATTACATGAAAAGCCAATCCTAAAGTGTAGAATCTTCTAATCCCTCACAAGATATTTGCACGCAGGTATGAGGTAGGAGACATTAATAAAATCTTTTTTTTTTTTTTTGCGAGGTATAGGTTAAATAATAAAATCACTGTATATGGTATTTGGATGGCCGATAACTCAATATGTTCCAGCCGTCACCGTGACTCTGGCCAATTTTCTGGCATTCCTCTGGACTGGCATTGAATCACTACAGGACAAGTAAGGTCCCGACAACTGCATTTAAAAAGCCATTTCTTTAAAATTATTCAGTTGATAAATAGTTCTCTAGGAGAGAGCATAGGCTAATTATTTCCCAAATCATAAGTCTGCTATGCTATTACATATTGATAAACCGTGTGTATTTGTTTACAGCAGTTATTAATGTTAATGTAGTGCTAGTCATTTGTCCTGCATTAGTTATTGATTAGTTTAGCATGAACTATTAATATTCTTCAGTAGTTCTCTGGGAAGCATAAAAAAAATAGTAGTTATCAATTAGTTAATTGTGAACTACCACTTTCATCTGTGCGCTGTTACTTACTCATTCGTTAATCAGAATTTCTTGTTAGTTAATAGTAGTTACTAGATTGTTAATATTGTGTTACTCATTTGTTCCTGTGTAGTTATTCATTAACGAAGGAACCGTATTCTAAAGTGTTACCCATTCTTCTTATAAGCATGCACTGCAATTTTGTCTTCTGCCGCTTTTAAAGTTTGTCACGCAAACTATTATATAACTACTACAATGGTTCTAAATTTAAAACAATAGCAGAGTCCACACCACAACTATAACGATAACATCACAGTGGAATGACATCGTTGGAATCACTTTCAGAGCAGGGATTGAATAACTTTTTCCAGCTGATGAATGATGAAAACATTGACAGCCAATCAGAATCCATCTCGCTTTAACGAGATCAAGCATTTAAGTAAGAGTAAACAGAACGTTATTTTGTGTTGGTGTGGACGCTATATTTATCCTTGGTCGCCATGATTTTTCCAAGTAAGACATGTTCCTGGATCAACATCTTTTGTTGATCCTGGAACAACATTTCTGTCTAAAAACATAGTCCTAACCCTATCCCTATCCTTAAACCTAACCCTACCCATAACTTCTCCCTAAAATAAGAGGGAAATGATAGATGAATAACACTTATGTGTAAGAACCTAACCCTGGTTGTAAGCCTAAACTTGACATAAACTCTAAACGTGTCCCTCAAATCTGATTGGTTGATTGGAATGTTGTTCCAGGAACATGTTGCACTTGGTGAAATCACGTTCACCATTTATCCTTATAGTTTTCGTTTTATAGTTATGGTTCTTGGTGTGAACGGGCCTTTACTCTCAAACGCTGTACATTAGTGTGTGCTGGAAAGTTAGAATGACATCTGGTAACAATAGACACGCTCTGCGAAGGTATTTTGAGGAAGTCGCACCATCACAGGCTCTAAAAAGAGTGGTTGGTTTTCCTCAAGTGGTGCACATGCCTTTCCCTCCAACGCAAGTGTTTGAATCACAACATGCCCAGTTCAAACCCACACTTACATTCTCCCAATCAATCACGACAGCTTCTCATTTAGCTTTCATCTCCAGAAAACGGCAACACTGCCAGCGGAGGACGCTTCCGCGTGTCGGCCAGGACGCGCACAAAAGGCAGAGGATGCAAATGACCTGTCTTTGCGTGCCTATCTACTAAAGCTGTCTCGCAGCATCTCATTAGAGTGAATTAGGAGAGGGTGTGCGTAAATGTTGGGTCTACCGCTCAATTTCTGGTGAGATGTTGGTTCTCAGGGGTGTGTCTGGCATAAGGGCCCGGTGATCTTGCATGTGGTAAATTGAGCGGTTGTACCCACAAAGATAGAAACAGTGCTCATCACGCTGCCATAGAGAGAACACTCTGGTTGGGTGTCTGGCCAAGGGTGCAAGGCAACAAACAGCTCAACCGCGAAATAGCTGTTCCCATGGTGCATTATTCTGACACAAGGACGCATTATGGAGCGGGGATAAAGGCCAGTGCCACGGGGCATCTGACGATCAGGGGTCTCAAACTGAGAGAAACTTATAGAAAATGCCACAACAAATGTAAAATTGAACACATTATTGCAGCTTTGATATCGTATATTATAACATGTTGTCCGTTTTGCAATGTGTTATACAAATAAAGTATTTGCTACTTTTCATTTTACCATTATGAGAAAAATTACTCAATTACAAAATGATTTATTTATTTATTTGTTTATTTATTTATCGATTTAATTGTGTTTTATTATTTATTAATTGATTTATATTGATATGTTTATATTTTTTGTCTTTTTTGTTAACTATTCTGTAGGCTATTGTTTATTTATGCTTTATTATTACTGGTATTTATGTATTTTTCAATTGTTATAATTTTTTATGATAAATTATTATTTACTTTTATTTATTAATTCCTTAGTTTATATTTATATATTTATAATTTATAATAATATTTTTTTTCTGTTTATTAATAAATTGTTATAAATCTCTATAATGGTTATTTTTTTTATAATTAGGCTGTTCATTTATTGATTCATTTATATTTATATTATTGTTATTCTTATCTATGTTATTATTATTTACTTTTTTAAATTAATATAATTCTATATTATGGTTTATCATTTTCTATGGTTTTATTTAAATTTTATAGTATTATTTATTTATTTATAAGGATTTTTCCTCATAATTGCAACAACAGGGGGCCTCCAGCGACGCCGGTGCACCTGAGATTTGCAGGACCGTAATTCGCCCTTGCTTTAACTGTAGGCCTTATGCTCGGAAACAACAATGTTATAGTAAATTGAGTGGAATGCTATTAGTCATTCCCTATGCATACTTAAACTTGATGCGTTGGTCCCAAGTCAGACATTTCTCAGATTATTCTCAACTTTGACAGAAAAGTGCAGTCTCACAGACCCACTCACAGACCAATATCACTCATGCACACGGCCAATAAAGTTTAACATGCAGCACATAAACATCCCACTTGTTAAAACAAAATTTGTTCAGCTCTCTTGCACTCTCTCCATCTCTTACACACACACACAATCCTGTCACACTTTTTCACACATACAAATGTTTCTGACACACACGTGTGCACATTCAAATAAACAATAGGTGTGTTGTTTAGTAGGTGACAGCTGATTGTTATGTGTCAGTGGTTGTGCAAGTGTGCTCTGTGATCCAGTGGTAGGCCTGGTTAACGTTTTCACAGCTTTCATTCACTTAATCACTGTTAACACCAGTGAGTAGGAGGCATTCACCTGTTGTTGACTCATTAGGAATTCAGATCAGTTTCTAATATGTTAAAGTGCGTATTCATAGCTAGCTGCATGGCTGCCGGGAGGTAACTGTGATTGCTGAGATAAAGTCTTGCAGTTTCCTCTGTCGTTCAGAGAGATTGGCTATGTGATGTCTGAAGTGTTTCCAAATCCCTGACTTGAACATGTATCCAAATCAACAAAATTAAAATTTTGCTTGTGCGCATACTGGGCATCATTCATGAAACACAAGCAGAACAAATTTGTGTGTACATTTTTTATGTTAATTGAATGTGACTTTATGTAAGAATGGTTAGAAATTCGTTCTGCTCATGTTCCACGAATGAGGCCCAGTGTGTCCTCAAGAAAGCGAAAGAGCTGACTTTGACTAATATAACGAGCCAGTAAACAAACAACAAACATAACAGAGCCAAATGACTTCGGTGTCACATGAGTCAAGGTCAGTGAGTCACAGGGGTCAAATTCGGCAATTATATTCAACAACTTAGCTATTTCGAGCAACTGATTCCCATTGTTTCTCTCCGACATATGGGCAGTGAATTTTATACCACATCGTAACATTAAAAGTGACCTGAAAAACATCCAGGTGCTGTTTGGACCCTGATCTGTCCTTTGTCTAGCTCTGCCTATCTCTGATTTTTGAGGTTATCATAAGTTCATCAAGAGAAACTGGAAGTGAAAGACAATACATTCACCTCAGTAAAGCCAGACTGCTATGAGTTTGACAATTCTAATTAAAAAGCAGCATCTTGAACTGCAGTAATTTCAGGAGAGAGACCAGGAAACAGATGTCAGTCAGCTGTTAGAGTAATTCAAGGTCCTGGGGGGCAGGTTGCGACATGAAAAGGCTTCTGCCAGCTGAGTGCCCGACGAAAAAACACTTTCATCTCAGCGATCAACAACAAACGAGAGACGCCACAAAGTGATAGCAAAAATAATGACAGAACATGACACCATGGGAATCTCTGTCTTAAATTCACTAGGCAGTCAGACTGAAGGTGTATTATAGTTGTCATGTTTCTTACAAGAAAATATTAATAACTATTAAAACTGTGTGCAGCAAGATTATGCATGAATGAAGGCCTTATAAAACATGAAATACTCAGTCTCAAAAAAAAAAGTCCTTAAAGACACTTGGTATGTCTTTTCTGCCAGTATTTAATAAAAATAAAACTGTACTTAATAAAAATTAATAATATGTGATAAATAAAGGGGAATAGGATAAATAAAAAACCTGAAAGAAAGAAAGTTATTTAAGAACTTGTTAAAGAATTTAACACCACAAAATCCTCACTTTAAAAAACAAGAACAGGTGAACTTTTTCATGTGGTTACAATAATCTGTAACAAAAACATAAATTCTGCTGCATTGCAAAATTAAACATTTATAAAACTAATCAGAAAATTAAAAGGTAATTAATCCTAATATTACAATATCAATATGGTGAACATGATTTCACCAAGGACAAGAAGTTGCTGGGTCAACATTTTTGTTGGTCCTGGAACAACATTCCAATCAACCAATCAGATTTTAGTGACAATATTACAGTTTATGTCAAGTTTAGGCTTACAACCAGGGTTATGTGCTTCTACATCAGTGTTATTTAGCTACCATTTCCCTCTGATTTTAGGGATAATTTATGCGTAGGATTAGGGATAGGGATAGGATTAAGAGGACAACATTTTTGGACAGGAATGTTGTGCAGGATCGACAAAATATGTTGATCCAGGAACATTGGCATATGCAATTTTACTTGCCATGCAATTTTAATACAACTTGGTATGGGCTAATGACACTATTTTCTTTTTTTTATACGCTTTACAGCAGAATTGAATTCTGTTTGTATTATTGATCATTATTTCCATGTATCACTGTAAAGCTGCAACAGCGCTATAAAGGTGACTTGACACGAGAATTTCACAATAGTTCTGCCTCGTTACAGATACCGTACCAGATATTTTATTTTGAATTCTACCACTATTAATTACATCCATCTAACAAAGAATGTGCTTATGTTAGTTTAGAAATGCATGGCACATTTTATGACGAATGTATGTATTCTGTAGCCTATAATATAAGCCATTAGGTGTCGCTGCGCGCGCAGCCTGCAGTGATTCTGAGGACGAACGCCAATCAGAGTCCATCCAGATTCTCAAGTGTCCGATCCATTCTAACACGAGGAGAGGAGAGGGAGAGAGAAGGGGAGAAGGGTAAAGGACAAGGGACAACACGGAAGAAGCTGGTAACACCGGGAAAGGTTTACGTTTTAAAGAGGAATTTGGACGATTGGGGATCTTTGGACAGGGGAAATCCCGTAAAGGGAAAGTAAAGATCGGCAAGAGCATCAGACATGAATCCGAGGTGAGTTTATGTTAATGAATGTATCGTGTGAGTTACCTGCGGCGCGTTCAGGTGTGCTAAGTGAGCGCGTGCCAACATACTAGGCTACCTGATAGATTACGATAACTGGCGCTCGTGCATGCAGGCGTGTCTGGACAGCAGGGAAACGTATTGTAGTTTTTAATCGGATTTTCTTTTTTAAATACTATTTAGTATGCATCTTAAAATACATACAAAATATCTTAAAATGTTTTCATCCCAAAATTTGACATATAAAACAAAACAAAATACAACTTACCACCAACCAGAGTAACTATCACATAGCCTACTATCAATATTAGTCTATATACTACAACATATTTCATTCCGTCTGTATAGCTGTTAGAACAAAACTGATCAATATATATGCTTAAAAATGAAGGTTCTCCAAGAGTTCTAAAGTTCAGCAAAGCGTTTTAGTAACCGTATCCTGATGAAGAGCCGTTTTTTTAACTGTGTGTGGTTTTGTATGAGTTAGGCTATATTGTTTTTTTGGAGATAAAAAAAAAAATTGTTTTTGATGTCACATTATGGGTTCTTAAGACCAGTGGGTTCTGGGTTCTTTAAAGCACCAGTACTGAATTCAAAACCTTTTTTGTTAAGAGTTAGCAATAAACTGCGATCTGTCAATAGGCCATGACATCTATTACACTGACATTAGACCTGCTAATAAAAAGAATAATCTTACTTGAGCCTTAATTTTCAGAATAAACAATTAGCTAAATAAATGAAGATGACACACATCTATTATTGAAGCTCACAAAATTTCCAGTGGTGTAGTTACATCATTGGACTACATTTTTTTTTGTCAGTGTGTTGGGTGATGCAGTCTGCATAATTCCTGCAGCTTTTCTGTCTAAATATCGGGATCAAATAAATGCCTGTGTAAAAGTGTGTGAGTTATGAATTGTGTCACTAAAGATAGATAGTACTGATGCTACAGATACACCAATAAATTAGCTTACAAATCTTAAATCAGATAATTATAGATTGAATTTTTCAACTTCAGTGTCAAGGGCATCTAATTGTTTGAGATCAAAACATTGCCTACCATAAGTTCCCGTACAAAAAACTACTGTAACACTTTATTTTAAGATGACGTATTTACACGTTACTGCATTGTACTTACTAGAAATAACAGTAAATTATGCATCATTACAAGTAACTAACCCTAAACCAAACCTTAACCGTCACTGTTTAGTAAGTACATGTTAAATTAATATTACTCAGCCTACTTATTTGAGTAAGTACAATGTAACTACGTCACCTTAAAACCACGATGGTACTTTTTTTTGCAACTCTTGTGCATCTGTATTAAATTAATAAAATTTAAATAAGACATAGGCCTACATTTTAATACAAAAGTTAATTAGTGTATTTGTGAGTAAACATAGGCTACAGACAGGGGGTGTGCCGTTTCAGTATTTATTTCCCTGAATAACATTATCAGGATTTCAATAGGCTACAGACGTTATGGCCACCATTAGGCTATCCGTAAGTTCACAGTCATAACAACGGCTACTCTATAACGTAAAAATATGTTGTGATACGATAAAACGCCTGTCTCTTTAAGACGAAGCCTCGATGTGTTGAGAAGTTCAAGTTGGGGTCACTCTAAGTTCCTGCCCTCGATTTTACCTTTTAGTTTTATTGTAGACTGACATCACACGAGGCGCTAAAAACACTCACAGCCCAGAAGCCCATTATCATCTGCAGTCGCGTTATTACATCCATGCAAAAATAGACAAGGAAATTACAAAACATACAAAAAAAAAAACGAGGAAAACTGATGGAGGAGTACGCACGTATTTTTATAGGAGGAGTGAGTGAGAGAGAGAGAGAGAGAGGGAGAGAGAGATAGGAGGAGGAGGGACAGAGAGCAAGAGGGAGGGTGAGCAACACGAAATTCATTGCAATTAATAATAAAAAAGAGTTGGCAGTCGTGCTCGGAAAACTGGCATGGTTTTTGGGAGGCTGGCAGTTCAAAGTTGAAACGTCAGAAATGACTCCAAAAGACTGTTGAGATGATCATTAAGGGAGACTTAGATCGGATGGCAGAAGAGATCGGGCATCCAGGTAACGTTCAATGCTCTTAACATTTTAACTATAGCCTCTTCATCAACACTTTATTCATAGATATAGCCTACACAATATTATTCCGAGCAACTGATTAAACTGTTTAAATTGTCATCACTTTTGGAGTTAGATGTTTTAAAAAATTAAGACCCGATTGTTTGCCTTTCGGTATTTTGTAGGCTATTGCACATTTTAGGCTATTAACCCCACGATTATTTTCAACATGCTAATAGCCTACTTACTTTTTTGGAGATATTAAAAGTTTTAAAATATTTAAAACGTTAAAGTTTTCATGTATTGCATTGAGAAAGCGAACAAGGGACTTAATTACAAAGTACAAGTTTAATCGCATTATGAATCCAGAAGTGTTGTGATCGGTGATTGGCGGTGTGATCATCACAGTGACGGGGCTCTCAGCTCATCCTTAATTGAGAATTCATGGTGTTTCACATGCGAGTGATTTGACTTTAAAGAGCTACACGATGTCTTGCTTAAAGTTCAGTCTGAACGTAAATGAACAATTTAAATTCTGCATGTTTTGAGAGTCTTAGATTGTTGATGTCACTTATGCTATTTTTGATTAGATTCTCTGTTTAGACTGAACAACATTTCCACACGTTTATAGACTAGCTCTCGATAATGTAAATTGTTCACTGAAAACTAAAGGATTTAATGGAGTGATATAATTTAGTTTTATACGGAGTCAAACAAATATTTTTTTAAAAGACCAGATGCAAAACTAAGAAATAATTGTATGGCATAAAATATTGTTTATAATATTTTTTTCACTTTAGTTAACATTTCAAAGTGTAACATGCTCATGAGAGAGAATGAGCATATTCACATGCTTGCCTAGAATTTTTTATTTTCAACTTCTCTAATACACTCCATCCAAGAGATTCTTATGCTATAAGGTAGCCTACACTACCGAACATAAAACCGATATAGGCCTAGATTATGTGATATGTGGTTAGAATAGCCTATTTCCATCTCATCCCTGACCATAGAGGCCACATATAGGGGATGGTGAGCAAATCCTCCCAGTAGGTTATTTATGAATGAATATCGAGAGCTGCGTGTGCTGATGGAGCGCGCGAGAGAATATGATCGCAATAAGACAAGCTGTGGAAGAGGAGTCTGTAACGCATGATATGCTCTTTTTCCAAGCTCCTACCTTCAAAATATATGCAAAATGGTCGATAAATCTCAGTTGTTTTGCTGTTTGACTTTAAACCACTTTAAACAGGCACGATCCAAGACAAACGCTCGCTTCTTGGTGGCAAGAGGTTTTGCGCAGGTTTTACCTTCCATTCACAAAACATGTCTTGGGAAACAGTGAAACTTGAAAAATAAGTTATTGCAAACTCTTTTAAAACACTTAAAACTGACATAAATGAAAAACTAATTTAAACCATTTTTATTCTCTTTTTATGTATTGAACACGTGTAGGCTATCTGAAATTTATTTAGGCTATTTCAAATTATAGGGCCAACATTCTTTAAATTACGCTTGTATTTTGTCCATTCCTTTTCCTAAAAAAAAAAAGAGAAAAAAATACAGGCCTAAATATTTCTTGTGTTTCTAGTGTTTACAACGTCTAAAAGTCTATACGCCACTTAAGCAATTTTGAAAGATATGCTTTATGACTGATTCCTTAAAGGCACATTAGACTCATTCTACGGGATAAATCTCTAAGGGAGGACGCTTTTGCGGTAAAAAAAAAAAAAGAAAAAAAAGAAAGATGACAGACCGAGGGCGGAGAGAGAGAGGAAGTCTTAAGAACACGAGCAGACCCCTGCCTCGCCCCTAAACCAGCAAAATGACAACAGAGACAAAACACAGGGCTAATGAATACCAAAGCACCTAAA
This sequence comes from Rhinichthys klamathensis goyatoka, assembly GCF_029890125.1. Classification (NCBI taxonomy): domain Eukaryota; kingdom Metazoa; phylum Chordata; class Actinopteri; order Cypriniformes; family Leuciscidae; genus Rhinichthys; species Rhinichthys klamathensis. The sequence goes on from NW_026606731.1 coordinate 3,462,457, forward strand.
ATATGACCCATGCACTGTCTTTAATCCAGTCCATACCATACCAAATATAGCAAGACCAAGCTGTCGCATGATGCACTGCACACCCAAACAAGTGACATTTTATTGAGCATCGATAGCGTTTGTATTTATATTCAAATTAGTTATTCAAATTAACTTTATTTATTCAGTAAAATGTTTTTGAGATTGACGACCCATTATTTAGGCTAATGTTTTCTAAAGTTTAGATCAAAACCACTTTTGTCGAGACGTTTTAAAAAAAGGCTTAATTTAAATGAGTCGATTCTCAAATGGAATCATATTCACTCAAATTCTCTGATGCATAAAAGTGTGTTTTAAAGACGCGTAATGTAAATCCGAAAGGTGATAGGCTATATGATTGAGAGGAAGTCTAAGTGTTTACGCGTGAAGTTTAAACAGTCGTTTTAAAACACGTCTTTCATCACTTCCCTTTTAATCTTAAAACGTTGAAGGTCTGAAAGGATTTTTATATGTTTGTTGACAACGTCAGTTGCTGTCTGACTAATTTTCGTTCTTTGTATTTCTTATAAAAACGTTCAGGTGAAGGCTTAACACAGCCCACTTTCCATTTTGCCCCGTTTCTTTCTTTATTGTTTACATTTTTCCTTCTATTTTGTCATCTTCTTGTGCTTAATAGAAGTTGTTAAAAGCAGCACGTTCGGGACAGTAGCCTACGACATTCACCTTAAAATACACCTGTCAGTGATGAGACGTGTCCGTGGGCAGCAGGGGAGGAGATGAGTTACACAACGTTAGTGCTTTTATTAAGACAGGCGCTGAAGACAGATGCGGGCTGAGAGGAAATGTTGCGGGTAATGTTTGTTTGGTTGAGGCGCTTCATTGTTTGCCTGCAACAGGCAATTGATATAATTTCGTCTCTTTGTTTCTGTGCGGTCGTGAAAGTGTATCCTCTTTTATATAGGCCTAATTACAAATTATGCTATTATATAGCTAATCGTTTAAAACAACTATAAATGACCCGCAGTTAGAAATTAAACGGAATACATGATTTATGAATTAGGAAAATTGTATTGAATAACCTGTAACTCGAGTGGTCAGGCTGACATAAAGGAGGAAGGTAGGCTATAGCCTACAGGTGCACTGCAGACCGAAAATAACCAGCTCCGGCATTATTTCCACAAGACGGAAATGTTCAGAAATCATTTAAAACCATGTCTTCTGATTTTTAAGCGTTGTTGTTTTTTCCCTGATGTGGAAATGTTTTTTTGGCACCGGGCTAAATGAATAGTTTTGTCACAAAAATGTACACGGGTAGGCTAATTGTTTTATAAATATATGTATTCAGTATTTTTTTAAATTAATATCTTAATATTTTTTTTAATATATATTTTTTAATAGACGAACTTTAATTCTGTCCATGTATGGTTTCTCTCTCTCACTGTGTCTAGTTCTATAGTGGAGATACCAGAATGACAAGCGCGTCTCTACAGTGCGAGAGAGACAGAGATGTAGCTTTTTATGTGCATCACATTTTACTGTTTAAATTTTTATAAATATGAATAGTGGAAACCAGAAACTCATGTTACCAGGGGTTACATTATGGGGGGTTTGAGGGGGTTTGAGGGGATCTGACCCCCCCCCCCCCTCCCCCCCCCCCCCCCCCCCCCCCCCCCCACACACACACAGCAAAAAACAGTAGTCTACTAATTTCTTAAAACTTTGTTGTAGTTTTACACACATGCACACACAGGAAGTGTCCTCATAAACCATATTTACGTTATAATACCCATGTTATTATACAAATGTGTGTCCTCATAAACCACAAGAATACACACAAATATATATATATATAAGTAATTTCCTGAATGTTGTTTTAATGGGTTATAGAAGATGAATAACCAGAAAATTACTGACAGGAATTTCTTAAAAAAGTCGAACCACTAAAAGTCATTGAATAATTCACACATTGTGTATAACTGGTTTTCTGGCAACTGTTTGGTTAAGTATTATTCATGCTTGGAGCTGTGGTTGAATTTATAGGGTAGATTGCATTGCTGGATTTAAGGGCTAATTAAATGGAAGCTTATTACTACAAACTACAGTATTCATCTTAGAGGATTATTTTATACAATGAAATAAACAATGAGAGGAGGAACTGATGTTGTGATGACTGTATTTATTTAGCTTCTTGTTTCCCATCAGTGAAACCAGCCCCCGAGGGACCCTAAATATCCGTTTTATCTACAGACTATCCTTACGTAGCAGGGTTTGAACAATAAACATTACAAATTTACCAGAAAATATTAGGTTTGCGAATTGTTGCATTCAGCTTAGAATTTTAACTTGCCATTGTTGGTTGAATGTTTATGCAGTAACTTGTAAGAACCCTCTGACAAGTGATCTTTTGAAAATGGGTTGATTTGTAAGTCACACTTCTATACAGTATACTACAGCAGAGTGTCCTGTCATGAATTTGCTGCATTTTTTTGTCCCTGCTGGTTTATGCCTGCTGTTCATCACACTTGCAAAACCTTCAGTCTGACTTTGTTTAAAACTCCACACACCACCTCTGGAATTCTTTATCAGGAAGACAGCAATATGAAAACATGTTTATACTGGCATTTGTCCTCTGTCTTTTTTCTTTCTTTTTTTGTTAACTACTTCACTGTAAGTTTTAAACATGTGGGTTTGTATCTTGATAATGACAAAACCATTGCAGTCTCACTCGGTCAGCTATAGCTCACTTTTATGGAGTTCTTCTGATGCTTGTTGTATTAAAGGAAAAGCTGAATTGTTTGCCCTCAATTCCCTACCTGAAAGTCTACAAATATATCAAAGAGTAAATGAAGAACCATATTCAGGCTCAAGAAAATGCACACAAGCTTAAGTGTTCTTTTTCATATCTTTAAGGGCTGCCAGTCAAGTTTTACAAGGTAGTCTAACACGAACAGATGTGTCAGTTATGTGTGTTATATGTCAAAAGACAGCTATTTAAAAAAAGGGAATAGGCATGGCCTCTTATACCACAGTACTCAAATAAGTTAGCAACATTCAGCTGCATTTGATAAGCATCTAAATCTGGTAGTTTATATTTGTCTGCAACAAATTTCTGGCTTCTAATTGTTGCATTTCTCTTCTGTTTCAGGTATTGGTCTGAAGTCGATGCTGGATGCCATGGAAGTCCCAAGTCATGCTAGGCACCTCCTCTTGCAATTGAACACACAACGAACCAAAGGCTTCTTATGTGATGTTATCATTGTGGTGCAGAATGCACTGTTCCGTGCTCACAAGAACATCCTGGCAGCCAGCAGCCTCTACCTTAAGTCTCTTGTTGTTCATGACAATCTCATCAATCTGGACCATGAAATGGTCAGTCCAGGTGTGTTTCGAGTCATTCTTGACTATATTTACACAGGACGCTTAAGTGAAGGTGACCCCACCTCACCAACTGAGCCAAATATAGGTGCAGTGCTGGCGGCTGCAAGTTACCTGCAACTGTTGGATCTGGTGACTCTATGCAAGAAGAAGCTGAAGAGGAATGGGAAGTACCATTTACGTCCTAACCCTGGGTTTTTACCATACAAGATAGACCCCAGTGGCATGGGGGGAAGGCGGTTTCGAATATCTCCCCCTGTCATCCACTCAGTAGTGAGCACCCCGCGACCTACACCATTAGAGGACCTGCCCCCCCTCCCACTGCCCCCCCATGGCGGAGAGATTTATGCACCAGCTCACACCCAGGGTCCACCACCATACCCCCCAGCAAAGGCATCCCTGTCGCCACAGTCAGGCCTGCGCTTGGCCCCTACTGACAGGAACTGCTCATCTGTCTATGGCCTTGACTTGTCCAAGAAAAGCCCCCAATCCCAGCATCCTTCTGGTCATCCCCACTTGATCTCCTCACTTCACCCAGAGGAGGGGCCTGAGGGGGAGCTAGACCAAAGCACCAGCCCCCTGCTCAGTCCTAACGATGGCTCCAGAAAAATGGAGGCAGCCCATCATGCGGGGTCTCTCACCCCACATCCTTTCCCCCTACCCAATCATCCACTTGCACCCCATCTTCCCCACCTGCACCGTCCTCAGGGCCAAGAACCTTACCCCTGCCCTCCCAGCCCAGAACCCATGGAGGACTCCAGAGAACAAGGTCGAGATGGGTCCAGCATCTATCGGTGGGTGAAGAATGAGCCTTCCAACCCAGAGGATGAAGATGAGGAGGACGAAGACGATGACAGTGGAGGAATGGGTGAGCAGGATAAAGAGAGACACCACCAGCACGTGAACCACCATAAGAATAGCGAGGAAAAGCTGAATATGAGCGAGCTGGGCTATGACAGGGGGACTTGCGATGATGCAGAGGATGAGAATGGGACCGGCAGCGAGGAGACGGGGAGCAGTGGGGGTCGTCCATCTCCACCTGTTCCAGGTGGAAGATATCACATGCCGTACGAGCCAGAGAGTTTCGGGGATAACTTGTACGTGTGCATCCCTTGCGACAAAGGCTTCCCCAGCTCAGAGCAGCTTAATGCTCATGTGGAAACGCATAATGAGGAAGAGCTAAACAATGGGAGTGAGCTGGACAACAACAGCAGCAAACCCACCAATGCCCATGGACCTACAAGCTTGAACAGCACTAGTGGCCTCCACAGCCCTTTCCTAGACAACAAGTCGGCACAAAACCTCCATTCCATTGGACTTGGGGAGATCATACGACCATATCGCTGTTCTTCCTGTGACAAGTCTTATAAAGATCCCGCCACCCTGAGGCAGCATGAAAAAACCCACTGGCTTACACGCCCATACCCCTGTAGCATCTGTGGCAAGAAGTTCACCCAACGTGGTACCATGACACGCCACATGCGCAGCCATTTGGGCCTAAAACCCTTCGCCTGTGACGCCTGCGGCATGCGCTTTACTCGGCAGTACCGTCTGACGGAGCATATGCGCATTCACTCCGGAGAGAAGCCCTACGAGTGCCAGGTGTGCGGTGGCAAGTTTGCACAGCAGCGCAACCTCATCAGTCACATGAAGATGCACAGCAGTGTAGCAGCTGGTGGAGGACTGACTCCTGACGGCAAGCTGAAGATGGACTTCTCCGAGGGTATTTATCCCCTGAGCAAGTACGCAGCTGAGCATTTGGGTCTGAAGCAGGAGAAAACCTCAGACCTTTTTGCAGCTTCTCAGCACCTGCTGGCTGACACCAAGGTTATGGAGAGCCTCTACCCGCTGTCAAAGCTGGCCGTGGAACACCTCGGCCTCACCCACAACAAGATGGACATCCTGAACCCGTCTTTGCCGCCCACTTCCCAGCAGCTCTCGGCAGAGTCCCGCACCATTGACCGCTACTCTCCCAGCTAGAGGGGGGAACCACTAACTATACTTTCTAAAGAGACATCACTGTATACCATTCACAGTATTCAACTCTCACCTCATCTTCATTTGAACCTGCACCTCAAAGAGTGGAGGCCGGAATGTGTTGGCCATAAAAATGCACAAAACTGTTTAGTTCTGAACGTGCCTTTCTTTGCAGATTTTGCAGTACGTGCATTTCTTAAAAATTACTTTTCTAAAAGGAGGAAACTGCTTTATTTATAATCTGTTTTGACCGTTGGACACTCAGACAATGCAGTATTTATAAAACAAAACAAAAAAAAACTTCTTTTTTGTTCAATCACCGAGCCAAACAACCAATTGAAAACCAAAAAGAGATTGTTTTTATTTATTTTTATTTTCCTTTTTTTTTTGTATGATGAAAAGCCAAAGAGAAAATGTCAAATGTTACAAAAGAGAGTTGCAATCGTACCCTAAACCTGTGTACTAAGTATTATTGGTGTATATAGAATGAAAAAGCACATATGAACAATATTCAGGGCTTCTGTCCAGAATGGAGAGAGCAATCTGGACGAAAGAAAAAGCCAAATCTTTGGGATTTTATAGTAATTGGAGGACTTTTTATAGACTATTTTTCGGAGTACTGGATCACCTGTATCTGATTTTCCAGCTTTGTGAATGGCCCAGTTTTTTCCATACTAAAGGGAGCAACTAACTGAAGAGTGTTTGTTCCAGGACTTAGGTAAAGTGATCTAAGCTTTTCTCTGCATTGATACAGTTATCCCCTTCAGCGTGGAATGATAGTTCACAGAGAGTGCCATTTAATTTTTTTTTACCTTCAGGTGTATGGTCCCGAGCTATTTAGTGTCTTTGTTCAATTTCCTTTCGTCAAACGCCAAGTGCCTTAAGCTTATTGAAAAAGTAGCAAGTACTGCCCTGTGATCTCACAACTGGAATATCTTTGTGCATATTCCGATCATGATATAACAATCTGTGTCCACGTGTTTCGGTCCATCTGGTGCGACAGACTAAGCATGGGTGGTGCCTTTGAAAAGTCCATATGCTTCAGTTGTATTGCAGTCGACCCCTTTGAAAGATTCTCTGCATGACTAGATGTTTAACGGTCACAGCGAAGGCACTTTTGTGTATATAAACAGTGACATTTTGTAAGTGATTGATTCAGCAACACCTTTAAGACCTTTCCTTATGTGAAATGTTTGAGAGGGCCTCCTCACCCCTATTACAGTGCAGTTAATTTCAGGCTAATGTGACGGCTTTAACCCTGTGGTGCCTCACACACACACACACACACACACACACACACACATACCTACTTAACCACAATGTGAGGACGTATGACTGGGAACCCTACCTTTAGGGACACCCCTTTCTGAAGGGTCTAGAGACAAAAGAAAGACATGACTGCACTTCTGGAGAAGCTGTCATCACACTTATCACTTGATTTTATTAATAAAAGTCTTCCTTAAAGACCTGACATTTTGCCTTCACTTTAGGGACAGTATTTTTTATGTCCATTTTGGGGACATTAAACACAAACTCTGATCAAGTCATACTTTGAGGACCATGGTGATACACAGACTCTGGTTAAGTCATACTTTGAGGACCATGGTGATACACAGATTCTGGTAAAGGTATAATATCAGGACTTTGTTGAGATGGTATATATTTAGTGAGTAAACAGTTTTTTATTTTTATTTTTATTTCGTCAAGATCACAGAAAATGGGTAGCCAACATTTTTGTCTGATTTGTAGCTTGAGATGAAGTGTCCTTCACTGCTCAGTTGGGGAATGACAATTAACATTCAGAAATATTATTCATTTGACTGTATTTGATTGATTGACTATCAGAGAGAACCAAAGATGGAACTGAAGACAATAGTGTCATTATTCAGCTCAATTCTATTTCAACTGTAAAACAGCTCTACAGAAGTCATTTAATAATTGCTGAAATTTTACAAGTTATGTGCCTGAAGTAGAGGTCAGCACAGGCTTTAAACTTAAGCCCAAACCCGGCCCGTACCCGAAATCATTTAACCTGACCCGAACATTACGGTTATATTTTAAGCCTGAGCCCGACCCAAACCCGAGGTCCGTTTCTCAGTAAATTGCTTTTTTTTTGTGCAATATGCTGTATTTTATGATTGCTTGCCACGATAATTAAAAAAATAAGCTACATGTACAAACACCGTTTCACCAAGGCACATCGGCCCCTCATCAGTCAGCACACAAGAAAAAAAAGAGAAAAAGCACAGAACTTACTAATTACGAAACTTTGATGAGGTTGAAAAGGTGAAACAGTCATAAATTCCCCTGGAACCCAAACATTAAACTTCATAAAGTTTGCGCAGTTGCACAACTATTTACACAAATATAGCCTATCCTTCTCAGTCCGAGTTATGAATGAAGGGAACAGCATCGCGAGCTGATGTTTCAGCGCATCCTCTGACTGCGTGTTGTGACTGAAATTGTGTGTGCGGGAGCACATGCACAAAAAAGTTTTGTAAAATGATATATGATAAAATAAAAATGATTCATATATCATTTTACAAAATTGTTTTGTTTGTTATTTCGATCACATCACAATCAGAGGAGGACGGCTGAAACTGCACACATCTACTTTCTCTCTCGCGTGATCGTATAATTACGATCACAACACAGCAAGCAGCCGAGCACACGGCACGCAAACTAATATATATATATATAGCCTAAATAGTTTTTCTAAGACCACGGCCTGCATCCCTCTAGTTAATTTAGCATCGACTGCAAAATAATCATTATCACAAAAACATCTTGAGTCTTTGGCTACTCACTGGTAGCCTGGTTCTACCAGACTCTCGTACATTTCATTTGTACAGAGAGTCTGGCCTCGCTCCATTGAGAAACGTTTACTTCCTTGTAGGCGGGTTCTCTGTTAAAGTTCAAAACTATTGGATCTGCCCAGCGTCACTCAGGATCTGCCATAGCCAATCGCTAACGTGTGGTCGTGACGTATGTCATGCGCCGTAACCGGCTGGAAACAACAAGTCCGAATTCCATATTCATAAATCTAAATATCTAAATGCTAAACCTCTCTTTCTTATATTTGTGAAAGAATTTTAAAAATACCTCTTTTCAATTAAGTTGTCTGAGAACAAAAAAAGCCTTAAAAACATTAACTGTTTGTAATTATTTTCCTTTTTCAGTGTCATGTAATTCTCTTAACTTGTTCATGTTTATTTTATATTATCCTCCTACTGTTTTATTTTTGTTTTGTTTTTATTATTATTTTTTGTTTGTTTTTGTATTATGTTTTCTGTTATTACTTGTGTATTGTTTTAAGCAATAAAAAAACAAGTCCGAATGATCAGAGGATTATGTTTAGAATAAGATGTCTGTCAACGAGAGCTGCATGTTTTGTTCATCGAATTTAAGAGTTCAAGGAACAATTCTAAATTCTAAATGTTTATTTGACACTAAGGACAGTGATGTATTCAGTCAACTGTCGAAGCTGGGTGTAATCATTAACAATACGCCGCTGCGGTCGTTTCGGATCTGCCGCAAATGCTGTACAGTGATCATCGTGCACGCCGAGCTGCCCAGCACCAACTCCTAACCTTTCTGCCTCCCTCACTTGGTCCTCCATTAGTGCAACAAGAGGAGACGACAACAACTATCGGCTTTGCATCCTATCGTTCGCCTTAGCTAACTCATTCACCACTAGCGGAGTGAGCTGGAAAATTAAACTTTTCCCGAACCCCTTGGGGAGGAGGGCCACAACATCATGGCCACCAACAACACTTAGCAAACATTGATCTTGCTCCGGCTTTAACTTCTGGATATTCGGCAGTTTTGCAACAACGGACCGAATAGATTTTCTCACGTCTTTCTCCGCTGCCATTACTGAACTCCAACTCAAACTGACGCGCTACATCAACGTCATCGTTCTCAGCCACTCCCTCTGTTCGCTGATTGGACCGGTAAAAAAATTATTTCTGGAAACCAAAGTCTACAGCACAATCCCAGACGTAGTACTGAAGGAAAATAAAATTGAGCGGAAGTGCGTAGGAGGGCGGAGCCAGGCTAACTCACTGGGGCTTTAACACATTAGTCATGTTCTTCTGTAAAGTGTAGTAATTGTCCAAAAAACAAACAAAAAAAACACACACTTCAATTAAATGACTCTTTGGGGACTTGATAGACACACACACACTCCGATTAAATGACTCTTTGGGGACTTGAGAGACACACACACTCCGATTAAATGACTCTTTGGGGACTTGAGAGACACACACACTCCGATTAAATGACTCTTTGGGGACTTGAGAGACACACACACTCCGATTAAATGATTCTTTGGGGACTTGAGAGACACACACACACTCCGATTAAATGACTCTTTGGGGACTTGAGAGACACACACACTCCGATTAAATGACTCTTTGGGGACTTGAGAGACACACACACACTCCGATTAAATGACTCTTTGGGGACTTGAGAGACACACACACTCCGATTAAATGACTCTTTGGGGACTTGAGAGACACACACACACACTCCGATTAAATGACTCTTTGGGGACTTGAGAGACACACACACACACTCTGATTAAATGATTCTTTGGGGACTTGAGAGACACACACACTCCGATTAAATGACTCTTTGGGGACTTGAGAGACACACACACACACACACACACTCCGATTAAATGACTCTTTGGGGACTTGAGAGACACACACACTCCGATTAAATGACTCTTTGGGGACTTGAGAGACACACACACTCCGATTAAATGACTCTTTCGGGACTTGAGAGACACACACTCCAAGTAAATGACTCTTTGGGGACTTGAGAGACACACACACTCCGATTAAATGACTCTTTGGGGACTCGAGTGACACACACTCCAATTAAATGACTCTTTAATATTAACAGTCTTGAACACATTGTGTTGAAAGTACACATTGCAGTTAATGACAGAAATTCAAAAACATAAAAAAAAAAAAAAAGAACAATGAAAAATCAATTAACTTGGAGGTGGGAATGATTCTCAGTGCACAACCATCCTCGATATTTCCTCCATCCACCCATCAAAATCTCTACCTCCTCCTTTACCTTCACTCCTCCCTCTTTACCTTCACTCCTCCCTCTTTTCAACCTCTTTACCTTCACTCCTCCCTCTTTTCCATCCTCTTTACCTTCACTCCTCCCCATTTTCTCCCTCTTTACCTTCACTCCTCCCTCTTTTCCATCCTCTTTACCTTCACTCCTCCCCCATTTTCTCCCTCTTTACCTTCACTCCTCCCTCTTTTCCATCCTCTTTACCTTCACTCCTCCCTCTTTTCTCCCTCTTTACCTTCACTCCTCCCTCTTTTCCATCCTCTTTACCTTCACTCCTCCCCCATTTTCTCCCTCTTTACCTTCACTCCTCCCTCTTTTCCATCCTCTTTACCTTCACTCCTCCCTCTTTTCTCCCTCTTTACCTTCACTCCTCCCTCTTTTCCATCCTCTTTACCTTCACTCCTCCCCCATTTTCTCCCTCTTTACCTTCAATCCTCCCTCTTTTCCATCCTCTTTACCTTTACTCCTCCCTCTTTTCAACCTGTTTACCTTCACTCCTCCCTCTTTTCAACCTGTTTACCTTCACTCCTCCCTCTTTTCCATCCTCTTTACCTTCACTCCTCCCCATTTTCTCCCTCTTTACCTTCACTCCTCCCTCTTTCATCCTTTACATTAGCTGTGTTGGACATGGGCTGTGGCTGGATGTAACCGATCGGTGAGAGTTGCCGTGTGGAGGCGGGAGGAGCTGAAAACTGAGACGTGAGTTTGACTCTTTCTGCTTCCCGTAGTGACGCTTGCGCTGTGTTTGCATACTTTACCACAGCTGAAGTGGAATAAATGCATTATTTGCCAAATACACCGATATTTCAGAGACATTTTGATTCAATACATGTACTGCTTAATACAGCGTCTGTTTGTACAAGAATATAGTTCAACATAAGCCTAAATCCCAATGAAGTGGGGTCTACATTGTATCAGTTTTATTTTGATAACCATGACAATATAACATCGCGACTACATGAAAAGAGCTTTCACTGTTATAAAAAACAGATTTGTGCGGTGGATTCGGCAAATCGTGGATCAGTTGTGTCGTCATCAGAGCTCGTGAGTCGCTCTGGAGAAACTGCTCTGGCTGAGTCCTGCTCTCGAATCGCTCTCGCCGTACTCTGAGACCATACGTCACAGTCACGGGGCGTCGCTGTCTGAAGCCGTACACAAGCTCTAACCGTCATGCACTGCTCAAGTCAGCCGTCTGTGCAGCGCTGTCCAACAAGTTCAACAAGCATAAAGCTCTCCTCCCTCTTTACATCATCTTTATATTCTCCTCCCTCTTTACATCCCCTTTACATTCTCCTCCCTCTTTACATCTTTTACATTCTCTCCTCCCTCTTTACATCCCCTTTACATTCTCTCCTCCCTCTTCACATCCCCTTTACATTCTCTCCTCCCTCTTTACATCCCCTTTACATTCTCTCCTCCCTCTTCACATCCCCTTTACATTCTCTCCTCCCTCTTTACATTCTTTCCCCCCTCTTTACATTCTCTCCTCCCTCTTTACATCCTCTTTACATTCTTCCCTCTTTAAATTCTCTCCTCCCTCTTTACATCCTCTTAATATCTCCCCCTCTTCTCTCCCCCTCTTTACATTCTCTCTCCCTCCTCTTACATCTCTCCCCCTCTTACATCTCTTCCCTCTTTACATTCTACATCCTCCTCCCTCTTTACATTCTCTCTCCTCTCTCTCCTCCTCTTATTCTCTCCTCCCTCTTACAATCTCTCTCCTCCCTACAATCTCTTTACATTCTCTCCTCCCTCTTTACATTCTCTCCTCCCTCTTTACATCATCTCCCACTTTACATCTCTCCTCCCTCTTAACATACCTCCTCTCCTCTTTACATCTCTCCTCCCTCTTTACATTCTCTCCTCCCTCTTACATCTCATCCCTCTTACATCCCTCTTACATTCTCATCCCTCTTTACATCCTCTCTTCCACCTCTTTACATCCTCTCCTCCCTCTTACATCTCTTACATTCTCTCCTCCCTCTTTACATTCCTCTCCTCCCTCTTTACATTCTCTTCCTCATTCTCTCCTCCCTCTTTACATCTCTTACATCTTCTCCTCCCTCTTTACATTCTCTCCTCCCTCTTTACATTCTCTCCTCCCTCTTTACATTCTCTCCTCCCTCTTACATTCTCCTCCCTCTTTACATTCCTCTCCTCCCTCTTTACATTCTCATCCCCTTTACATTCTCTCCTCCCTCTTTACATTCTCCTCCTCTTTACATTCTCTCCTCCCTCTTTACATTCTCTCCTCCCTCTTTACATTCTCCTCCCTTACATTCTCTCCTCCCTCTTTACATTCTCTCCTCCCTCTTTACATTCTCTCCCCCCTCTTTACATTCTCTCCTCCCTCTTTACATTCTCTCCTCCCTCTTTACATCTCTCCTCCCTCTTTACATCTCTCCTCCCTCTTTACATCTCTCTCCTCCCTCTTTACATTCTCTCCTCCCTCTTTACATTCTCTCCTCCCTCTTTACATCCTCTTTACATCCTCTCATCTCTCCTCTTTACATCCTCTTTACATTCTCTCCTCCTCTTTACGTCCTCCTCCCTCTTTACATTCTCTCCTCCCTCTTTACATCCTCTTATATTATCTCCTCCCTCTTTACATTCTCTCCTCCCTCTTTACATTCTCTCTCCCTCTTTACATTCTCTCCTCCTCTTTACATTCTCTCCTCCTCTTACATTCTCTTACATTCTCTCCTCCCTCTTTACATCCCCTTTACATTCTCATCCCTCTTTACATCCTCTTCTCCCTCTTTACATTCTCTCCTCCCTCTTTACATCCCCTTTACATTCTCTCCTCCCTCTTTACATTCTCTTCTCCCTCTTTACATTCTCTCCTCCCTCTTCACATCCTCTCCTCCCTCTTTACATCCTCTTTACATTCTCTCCTCCCTCTTTACATCCTCTTTACATTCTCTCCTCCCTCTTTACATTCTCTCCTCCCTCTTTACATCCTTTACATTCTCTCCTCCCTCTTTACAATCTCTCCTCCCTCTTTACATTCTCTCCTCCCTCTTTACATCCCCTTTACATTCTCTCCTCCCTCTTTACATCCCCTTTACATTATCTCCTCCCTCTTTACATTCTCTCCTCCCTCTTTACATTCTCTTCTCCCTCTTTACATTCTCTCCTCCCTCTTTACATCCCCTTTACATTCTCTCCTCCCTCTTTACATCCTTTACATTCTCTCCTCCCTCTTTACATCCTTTACATTCTCTCCTCCCTCTTTACATCCTTTACATTCTCTCCTCCCTCTTTACATTCTCTCCTCCCTCTTTACATCCCCTTTACATTCTCTCCTCCCTCTTTACATTCTCTCCTCCCTCTTTACATCCCCTTTACATTCTCTCCTCCCTCTTTACATTCTCTTCTCTCCTCCCTCTTTACATTCTCTCCTCCCTCTTTACATCCCCTTTACATTCTCTCCTCCCTCTTTACATGCTCTTTACATTCTCTCCTCCCTCTTTACAGTCTCTCCTCCCTCTTTACATCCTTTACATTATCTCCTCCCTCTTTACATTCTCTCCTCCCTCTTTACATTCTCTCCTCCCTCTTTACATCCTTTACATTATCTCCTCCCTCTTTACATTCTCTCCTTCCTCTTTACATTCTCTCCTCCCTCTTTACATCCATTACATTCTCTCCTCCCTCTTTACATTCCCTTTACATTCTCTCCTCCCTCTTTACATCCTTTACATTATCTCCTCCCTCTTTACATTCCCTTTACATTCTCTCCTCCCTCTTTACATCCTTTACATTATCTCCTCCCTCTTTACATTCCCTTTACATTCTCTCCTCCCTCTTTACATCCTTTACATTATCTCCTCCCTCTTTACATTCCCTTTACATTCTCTCCTCCCTCTTTACATTCTCTCCTCCCTCTTTACACCCCCTTTACATTCTCTCCTCCCTCTTTACATCCCCTTTACATTCTCTCCTCCCTCTTTACATCCTCTTTACATTCTCTCCTCCCTCTTTACATCCTCTTTACATTCTCTCCTCCCTCTTTACATCCTCTTTACATTCTCTCCTCTTTACATTCACTCCTCCTCTTTACACCCCCTTTACATTCTCTCCTCCCTCTTTACATCCTCTTTACATTCTCTCCTCCCTCTTTACATCCTCTTTACATTCTCTCCTCCCTCTTTACATCCTCTTTACATTCTCTCTTTACATTCACTCCTCCTCTTTACATCCCCTTTACATTCTCTCCTCCCTCTTTACATTCTCTCCTCCCTCTTTACATCCTCTTTACATTCTCTCCTCTTTACATTCTCTCCTCCCTCTTTACACCCCCTTTACATTCTCTCCTCCCTCTTTACATCCCCTTTACATTCTCTCCTCCCTCTTTACATCCTCTTTACATTCTCTCCTCCCTCTTTACATCCTCTTTACATTCTCTCCTCCCTCTTTACATCCTCTTTACATTCTCTCCTCTTTACATTCACTCCTTCTCTTTACATCCCCTTTACTTTACAGATGTAAAGAGGGAGGAGAATGTAAAGGGGATGTAAAGAGGGAGGAGAATATAAAGATGATGTAAAGAGGGAGGAGAGCTTTATGCTTGTTGAACTTGTTGGACAGCGCTGCACAGACGGCTGACTTGAGCAGTGCATGACGGTTAGAGCTTGTGTACGGCTTCAGACAGCGACGCCCGGCCGTGACGTGTGTGACGTATGGTCTCAGAGTACGGCGAGAGCGATTCGAGAGCAGGACTCAGCCAGAGCACTTTCTCCAGAGCGACTCACGAGCTCTGATGACGACACAACTGATCCACGATTTGCCGAATCCACCGCACAAATCTGTTTTTTATAACAGTGAAAGCTCTTTTCATGTAGTCGCGATGTTATATTGTCATGGTTATCAAAATAAAACTGATACAATGTAGACCCCACTTCATTGGGATTTAGGCTTATGTTGAACTATATTCTTGTACAAACAGACGCTGTATTAAGCAGTACATGTATTGAATCAAAATGTCTCTGAAATATCGGTGTATTTGGCAAATAATGCATTTATTCCACTTCAGCTGTGGTAAAGTATGCAAACACAGCGCAAGCGTCACTACGGGAAGCAGAAAGTGTCAAACTCACGTCTCAGTTTTCAGCTCCTCCCGCCTCCACACGGCAACTCTCACCGATCGGTTACATCCAGCCACAGCCCATGTCCAACACAGCTAATCACTCTTCACTTTATCATCTTTACATTCTCTCCTCCCTCTATAACAGAAATATCAAAAAGTTTAACATGACATTCCATCCAACTTCATTGCAACTGAACAAAGAAAACTGAATAAATGAAATTAGACTATATTACTATCCTCTACTTCTTCATTAGCTTTCTTATACTCTAACTTTTCACTTTATATTCTGTTTCATTCCATCCTCAGAATATTTCTACACCTTTATCCTCATTTCTTTTAATTAAGCTCAATTTCTTACAAAAAGAGCATAATATGCAAAGTGTTGAAGTGTTGATGGCTCCCTACAAACCACCCTTTCTTTTAAGAGTCGTGATCCTGTTCCGCACATAATTTTTCACACCAGTCCATGTTCGCTGCTTCAAAGCTTCTGGCTCTGCGTGAATGCATCTTTCACAGTCTTGCTTACCAGGAACTTTGCATGTCTTGATGAACTTCATCATGTGTCTCTCTACTGCTTTTACCTCACTGTCCTCCCATTTCTTTTTTGGAGCGTGTGAAGAACCTATGAAATAGTTAAAAAGTAAATTCTCATTACAACTAAATCGGTGAGTAAAGACCAAATCAAGATTGTGTCCTCATGTGTTGATTATTTGAATTTGGCTGGATATTGCTGCTTGGAGCTAATTCATGTTTATTTGATTATTGTTGTTTGTGCAGTTTAGAGATTTTTCTTACATTGATCCACCTGTGAAACAGATTGATCAGATTGAACAGGTTGAACAGGTTGATCAGATTGAACAGGTTGAACAGGTCGATCAGTCTCTGCTGGTGCTGTTGTCTGAGATAGGTCACTGTAGTCCTCCTCATCACTTGACATGGAATCACCTTGGGCCTCAAGTTGCTCTAAATAATTAAATGACAATAAAATTAACACTATATTGCTTATACTTAGTATCTGTGACATGATGTGTTTTGCAAATAAGTACAGCACAGATACACACAGACTAAATATACTCATACCATTTGGGTCAATTTCAATGTCATCAAGTTTCTTTCCTTTGTAGTCAGACAGTGTTCCTTTCTCCATGGCCATTAGGACTTTACTCATTTTTGCCAGCTGCAGTGTTCCCTCTGGTAACCGGTAATACTGTCTGTGGATTCTGATATCGTGACCAAGGAAATCAGCCAGTTGGTCTGCTTCATTCTCATCAAGGTTAAGAATTTTAGACATGGTTGCTATGTGTTTCCTGAGCCTAGTTGATGACAGTGCTTCAGGGTTCTTTATGCCACATTCGCAAGCAGCTTTGTTGATGCACTCTCCACCTCTGTAGGCTGACATTGCTCCACATCTGGCAAACATAAAGGGATTCTCTGCTGGAACACCACAAAGCTCCCGCGTTTCAACGAGCAGCTCCATGGCAGAAACCATGGAAGGCTTGAGGAGCACAGGAACCTTTCTGCCTCGTTTACCCCGGATCTCAACTCTTGTGAAGTGCAGACACAGCTTCCTCTCAAACTCAGACAGACAGATGGCAATGTCTTTGTGTAGCTCAGAAGAATCCCTACTTTTAAAAGCTGACAAAAGCATCCGGGATACCTCACCTTCTCTCCTTCGGTTGAACAGGATGACCTGGGACAGTGTGACCTTGGCTAGAGCAGAGTAGCTGTCAGCAGAAGGGCAAGTTCTGAGCTTACTTAGGAGCCCATCGTGTTTCTTTTCAAGATGTGTGTGCAGGACTTTGACATCCTGAGTGAAAGGAATGATCTGTGGTGTGTTCCACTTGGCTTCTTTCAATGTAGTTATAGCACCAGCAGAAATGTACTCATTCCACCTTGCCTGGTGTATTTTCCTGAAGTCTCGGGCGCATTCAGCACGATCATGAT
>NW_026606732.1:0-90000 GCF_029890125.1 Rhinichthys klamathensis goyatoka
ACATTGTGTAAATTTTTATGTTCTAATCAGATTGAATGTTTGATAGACTTTTGTGCTCACATTGTTTCTTGTCCTCACATATATACTTTTTTCCAGTCACTTGGACTTGACTTAGCTTTACTCGGTTCTGTTTGCTAGCCTTGACCTCATTGTTTCTTCCAAACGAATGACTTTTAGGATTTGCATACAATCACATCGACATTTCAACCTACGTAAAAAGAAAAGAAAGGGACAAATCGGATTCATGAAGGCAGAAACTGATACGAAACTGTTCTTGTACACTATATGGACAAAATGATCTGGATACTCCCTACTAATTAATGGGTTTGTTTATTCCAGTCATTCCTGGGGCCTTACTTCTAACGATAAATACCTACAACACTGTGGATTTACTGTGTAGTTACATATTGTTCTGTAAAATTCCCTGAGTTTGAGCTTTGGTTTTGGTTTATAGGGGTCAGAGTTAGGTTTTTGGGGGTTTATATGGGTTAGATTTAGGTTTTGGGGGTTTATAGGGGTTAGATTTAGGTTTTGGGGGGTTTATATGGGTTAGAGTTAGGTTTTGGGGGGTTTATAGGGGCTAGAGTTAGGTTTTGGGGGTTTATATGCGTTAGATTTAGGTTTTTGCTGGTTTATAGGTATTAGAGTTAGGTTTTTGGGGGTTTATATGGGTTAGAGTTAGGTTTTTAGGGGTTTATAGGGATTAGAGTTAGGTTTTTGGGGGGTTTATATGGGTTAGAGTTAGGTCTTTGGGGGTTAATAGGGGTTAGAGTTAGGTTTTTGCGGGTTTATAGGGATTAGAGTTAGGTTTTGGGGGGGTTTATATGGGTTGGAGTTAGATTTTTAGGGGTTTATAGGGATTAGAGCAGTGGTGTAGTCTACGTGATACGCAGGTATACGCCGTATACCCACTAGAAAATGTCAAGGATTTCCGTATACCCACTAGGAAAGGCCAAGGATCTCCGTATACCCACTTAAAAAAGCGCGAGTATTCGTAACAACATCGTTTTGTGACAGAACTTTCATTCATAAATTCACCCCGCCGTCTGTGATTGCGCAGCGGATCGAATCGCGGAATCCAGTCACAAATGTAACTTAGCCTACTGTAAAGCGGAACGTCACGCAATTTGGCCATTTTTGAAAGAATAAATCAAAAGTAGGGATGTACAACGAATCAAATCTCGATATGTACTAGTGTGTAAACTAGTGTACTAGTGTGTAAAGCTCAAAAAGACTGCTATAGAAATAAACTCTGCATGTTCTGCGTGTTTCTGTTAATGAGCGCTCAATGTGTGCTCTACTACTAGCTCACACTGAATAGGGAGTAATATCACAGTATACTCACTACAAAAAACTAGACTACACCACTGGATTAGAGTTAGGTTTTTGGGGGGTTTATATGGGTTAGAGTTAGGTTTTTGGGGGGTTTATAGGGGTTAGAGTTAGGTTTTGGGGGGTGTATAGGGGTTAGAGTTAGGTTTTTTGGGGGTGTATAGGGGTTAGAGTTAGGTTTTTGGGGGGTTTATAGGGGTTAGAGTTAGGTTTTGGGGGGTGTATAGGGGTTAGAGTTAGGTTTTAGGGGGTGTATTGGGGTTAGAGTTAGGTTTTGGGGGGTGTATAGGGGTTAGAGTTAGGTTTTTTGGGGGTGTATAGGGGTTAGAGTTAGGTTTTTGGGGGGTTTATAGGGGTTGGAGTTAGGTCTTTGGGGGTTAATAGGGGTTAGAGTTAGGTTTTTGCGGGTTTATAGGGATTAGAGAGTTAGGTTTTTGGGGGTTTATATGGGTTAGAGTTAGGTTTTTAGGGGTTTATAGGGATTAGAGTTAGGTTTTTGGGGGGTTCATATGGGTTAGAGTTAGGTTTTTGGGGGTGTATAGGGGTTAGAGTTAGGTTTTTGGGTGTGTATAGGGGTTTAGGTTTAGGTTTTTGCTGGTTTATAGGTATTAGAGTTAGGTTTTTGGGGGTTTATATGGGTTAGAGTTAGGTTTTTGGGGGTTTATAGGGATTAGAGTGAGGTTTTTGGGGGGTTATATGGGTTAGAGTTAGGTTTTTGGGGGTGTATAGGGGTTAGAGTTAGGTTTTGGGGGGTTTATAGGGGTCAGAGTTAGGTTTTTGGGGGTGTATAGGGGTTAGAGTTAGGTTTTTTGGGGTGTATAGGGGTTAGAGTTAGGTTTTTGGGGGTGTATAGGGGTTAGAGTTAGGTTTTTGGGGGGTTTATATGGGTTAGAGTTAGGTTTTTGGGGGGTTTATATGGGTTAGAGTTAGGTTTTTGGGGGGTTTATATGGGTTAGAGTTAGGTTTTTGGGGGTGTATAGGGGTTAGAGTTAGGTTTTTGGGGGGTTTATATGGGTTAGAGTTAGGTTTTTGGGGGTGTATAGGGGTTAGAGTTAGGTTTTGGGGGGGGTTTATATGGGTTAGAGTTAGGTTTTTGGGGGTGTATCTGTATAGGGGTTACTGTGCGTTCACACCGCCGGCGGCGAGAGCGTCAAAGTGGCCGGAAGTCATTCATTTTCGATGAGAGCCGGCGGCGAGCTCCGGCGAGGGCGGCGCGTCTTGGACGGTGAGAGCGGCGAGGAGCGGCGAGAAGAAGTTGAAATCAGCTCAACTTTAGGGAAATGAGCTATGACGCGGTTCGGCGGCAACCAATCGGAATGTAGATGTGCTCCGTGTGAGAGGATTCCAGAGAACGCAGTCAAGTAACAAAGGTTCCGACCACATTAGTTCCCAAGCAAAATAGAGGAGAGGTTGATCATTTGAATTTCATAAGAAGGCGCGCAACATTATTTATAGGCAAGATATTCGTGCTAGAACGCTTTTTCAGCAGGAATGCAAATTAGAATAGCATTTAACCATGAACACAAAAGCCACACCAAACAAATGGCTTTTAATTTATTTATTTCTTTAGCAAACATGTCACTATAATTGTTAAGTTCTTTCCATCGATCAATTTTCTGCAAACATAACGATCGACATGCTTGTTTGCTTCGCGGCCCCTTTAAATAAAGTTTAAAAAAAGACCAAGCATTCGATCTACGTCAGAGCATCAGAGCGTCCACGAATCTTTCCACGGCGTCGCTGACAGGGCGGCGAGAGCGAATTTTGCCGCTCTCGCCGGCGGCGGTGTGAAGGTACAGTTAGAGTTAGGTTTTTTGGGGGTGTATAGGGGTTAGAGTTAGGTTTTTGGGGGTGTATAGGGGTTAGAGTTAGGTTTTTGGGGGGTTAATATGGGTTAGAGTTAGGTTTTTGGGGGGTTTATAGGGGTTAGAGTTAGGTTTTTGGGGGTGTATAGGGATTGGAGTTAGGTTTTGGGGGGTTTATAGGGGTTAGAGTTAGGTTTTTGGGGGTGTATAGGGATTGGAGTTAGGTTTTGGGGGGTTTATAGGGGTTAGAGTTAGGTTTTTGGGGGTTTATAGGGGTTAGAGTTAGGTTTTTGGGGGTTTATAGGGATTGGAGTTAGGTTTTTGGGGGTTTATGGGGGTTGGAGTGAGGTTTTTGGGGGGTTTATAGGGGTTAGAGTTAGGTTTTTGGAGGTGTATAGGGGTTGGAGTTAGGTTTTTGGGGGTTTATAGGGGTTGGAGTTAGGTTTTTGGGGGTGTATAGGGGTTGGAGTTAGGTTTTTGGGGGTTTATATGGGTTAGAGTTAGGTTTTTGGGGGTTTATAGGGATTGGAGTTAGGTTTTTGGGGGTTTATGGGGGTTGGAGTGAGGTTTTTGGGGGGTTTATAGGGGTTAGAGTTAGGTTTTTGGAGGTGTATAGGGGTTGGAGTTAGGTTTTTGGGGGTTTATAGGGGTTGGAGTTAGGTTTTTGGGGGTGTATAGGGGTTAGAGTTAGGTTTTTGGGGGTGTATAGGGGTTGGAGTTAGGTTTTTGGGGGTTTATATGGGTTAGAGTTAGGTTTTTGGGGGTGTATAGGGATTGGAGTTAGGTTTTGGGGGGTTTATAGGGGTTAGAGTTAGGTTTTTGGGGGTTTATAGGGGTTAGAGTTAGGTTTTTGGGGGTTTATAGGGATTGGAGTTAGGTTTTTGGGGGTTTATGGGGGTTGGAGTGAGGTTTTTGGGGGGTTTATAGGGGTTAGAGTTAGGTTTTTGGGGGTGTATAGGGGTTGGAGTTAGGTTTTTGGGGGTTTATAGGGGTTGGAGTTAGGTTTTTGGGGGTTTATAGGGGTTAGAGTTAGGTTTTTGGGGGTGTATAGGGGTTGGAGTTAGGTTTTTGGGGGTGTATAGGGGTTGGAGTTAGGTTTTTGGGGGTGTATAGGGGTTAGAGTTAGGTTTTTGGGGGTGTATGGGGGTTGGAGTTAGGTTTTTGGGGGTGTATAGGGGTTAGAGTTAGGTTTTTGGGGGTGTATAGGGGTTGGAGTTAGTTTTTTGGGGGTTTATAGGGGTAAGAGTTAGGTTTTTGGGGGTTTACAGGGATGAGTTGAAGGAGCATTTTTATAAACATACATAATTATTGTAAATCAAAATTTAAAAAAGATTTCGGTCAAAATGACTGAAAATGTGTATCTGAGTTATCTGTTCACTGACTGATAAGCTCAGATTCAGAAAAAGTGAAAAACTGTCCAGTTTGGTGTTGGTAAAGTTGCTGTATTTTACCTTGCAGAGCAGTAAGTCTTTATAAATTAGGCCCCTGGATTTTCACTCATGACTACAAATTCACTCATTCTTCAAGTGCACAAGCATTTGTTGGATTGAATGCCTTGTTTGGTTAGACACATTTCTAAAGGGTATTACTTCTTCAAATTACTTTTTGGAGCATTGCCATTGACTTAGTAAATATTTTGCATTGCTAAATTGCTTTTTAACAAACACTACTGTAAATACAGTAAGGCTAAATACATACACTCTAAAAAAAATGCTGAGTTGTTTCAACCACCCAAATTTGGGTCAAATATGGGCAAACCCAGCCATTGGGTTGAATTTTTAAATTACATTTTTACCCAACGTTTGGTTTGTCCATATTTGACCCAAATTTGGGTGGTTGAAACAACTCAGCATAAGAATACATGTTATTTGGAAATGACTATAATATAATAAAATGATTATTTATCTCTTTTCTTTTGAGAATAATATTTTTGTTCTTTTGCTATACCTTCATTTTAATGGCCATTTATGATTCAATTCCAGAGATATGGGCATCTCACTAGGTTTCCATACACCTATTTTAATGTGCATTTTGGGATATTGCATCATTAAACGGATGGATTTCTAAAATGCACATAAACTTGTGCACTCGATTAAGGCGGATAATTTTTTTATCCAGTAAGAAAACTTGTGCATAAACTGCAATGGAAACACATTTATAGAATAAATCCCTCAGTGCGCAACAAAAACTTTGCCTCAGCAGAGGCTGTGATTGGATAACTGGACTACCCAGCGGACCAATAGAATCGCAGCGTCTCTAATGTTGGTTTGGTGTTTCTGAAACGCCGGAGTCGAAGTGTGTGATCAGAATGATTGGGTGTAATTCCCTCCAGAAGCGTCTCACACACACGAGTGTGTTCCCGAACACCAGCATCCGAACGCTAGAGAACACGGCAGCGTTTACTGAGTTTCGTCTGACGCTCGAGACACACTCGTTTATGATGGAGGGAAAAAGAACAACTTCCATTTTTATTACTGATATTTTCAGTAATTTTTTTTAGCGTCAAGTCACAATTTTGTTCTCTTGAACACATGGTATTTAAAATGCTGATTAATTCGCAAATGTTTTATGTGACATTCCAATTTTGCGCATAAATTAAATTTGTATCTTTGAAACATGTGGCTCAAATTGTTGAATTTTACTCATTTTCAATGGTCGAAAAAAAAAATACTTGTTGCATTTAAAGAAATGTTGACACTAGAAATGTACCTTTTATTTATTCACATAGAAGCAATAATGTTTGGGAAACAGATGTTTTAAGAGACTTCTTGACCTTGAGCTACAGGTGTCCTCCTTATGATGTCATTTCCTGTTTATGTGAGATTTTGCCCAAATACTTGATGAGGTAATCTCTTTTCATTCTTTTAATGAGGCTTTTTGGTCATTAGTTGCTCATGTCAGTGGTTGCTAGTAACCAGTATTGCGTTGTTTTATCTATAGATCCCATCACCTGTTTATGAGACCCGGTGACAGATGGATGAGGAAACTTAAGAGTAGCTCACCTTTGTTTTTCTAAAGCTTTTGTGATTTCAGAAGTTCAACTGTCAGCTGGGAGTGGCAGATTCAGCAATTACAATACAGGCTTCCTCACAATGAACAAAAACACATTAGATTAGGCAACAGGCGTGAGTCTGAATGCCTGTGTTAGTGTGTTTAACTGTGTGATCCTGTAAGCTAGAACCAGCAAATCTCAGCTGTTGGACAGATTATCTTATAGTCAATCATTTTATCCCTTAAAACTCATCCTTGATCACCAAAATGACATATTTAAGCGTTTTTTTACTTGAAAAAAGTGTATTCCTGTCTTAAAATAGCTTGAATGTAACTCGACACCCACTCTACACATTACTATTTTTACTGTTTTTAAACAAATAAAATGTAGCCTTGCTGAGTCAAGTCACCTTCATTTATACAGCGCTTTTAACTATAGGCTGTTTCAAAGCAGCTTTACAGTAATAATAGGAAATTACAGTAACAGAGATTGTTTAGGCTTTACAGCAGCTCTAGAATAAAGTTATTGTCCAGCTAAAGCTAGTTATGATTGATTCACTTCCGTTGCGAAGATCATTAACGTTAGTTAATAACTTTTTTTTAATCTCTGCGCAAGCTTTAAAAACACGAACCTGTGGAAACGCTGACGGCGTGCACATGCGTATCACGTGTTCAGTCTATAGGTGTGCGCGTTTGAATATATATGTGTGCAGGCGTGTAGTCTTACTTTACAAATTAACCTCAACAAATTACTTGTCTGGCCTTTAAAAATGTAAAATACAGAATTATTTATCGCTATTATCTGAACTGGAATTATTGTGACAGCGTTTATCAGTACAGAGGTAAAGGGAAAGAGGGAAACAGCCAGGGAGAGACTGAGCAGACATTAAAAACATTAAAAATCTTACCGATCCAAAACTTTTGAACGGCTGTGTATGTCCTACATTTTCGAAATGATTTCAAATGTAATAATGGTTTGGATGATGATGATGATGATGAAGAGATTACACAGGTGTAGTGCGGTTCATATCGAATACCTTTTTTATTTTTGTTATGATATGAATTTTTAATATACCGCAATACCGGTATATATCGCTTTAACAGCGTTGGGAACGCGACACTGTTTGAGAGGGTCTTTTCACTGTTGCACTGGTGATGCACAGCTGTGTGTGTTACTGTAACGGTGAAGATGGATGGGTTACACTATAATTGATAGCTGTCAAATTATAGTGTTTCTCATACATTGGTTCACAATATCAACACAGCCTTTTGGAAAATGTATTTGTGGTTGGCATTGACATCGTTGAATAAACATGAGCACTGCGCGTTTCAAAGTCTAAACGCGGCGCGGGTGTTTTTATATGAATGTATCTTTGAAGGGAACTGACTGTCTTTAGAAAAGTTTTGATGCTATTTCAATTGAATATTTCTTTATCTTTCCTGATAAAGCAGCGTTTATGAGCGCTGTGCTGCTTTGTGTACAGCGTTACCGGGGAAACTGCTTTGTGTACATCCGTTACCGGGGGAAACCGCTTTGTGTACATCCGTTACCGGGGAAACCGGGTGACACACCTACTACAGCGCCTCTTGCTGGGCTGCTTTGTAAACAGCATAATTTTGTGTAAATCTGCATTAATACATGCAGATTTTTTCTACAATATTCACTCATGACAGTAAAATAGGGCATTCTGAGTCAATCTACTGCAGTATCTCCTCTCTCAATCAGTAGAAAATGTGGTTAACACCCAGTCAGGCTTATAATAATACCGTCATATACCGTGAAACCGGGATCATTTCGAAAAATACCGTGATATTTGGTCATACCGCCCAGCACTAGATTACAGTAGTAAAGCGGAGAGGGTAAAGCCCATCTCTGAGAGGGTCTCTCTCTCTCTCTCTCTCTCTCTCTCTCTCTCTCTCTCTCTCTCTAATAAATGGCACCGGCGAGGCCCTCTTTATTCTGAAGCAAGCCGGACAGGAATGCAATGCCTTTTTTCCTCTCCTCACACACCATTATCAGCGGTGAAATATTCCCTACGCTGAACCCATTGTGCACTAGCAGAGCGGACGTCACACACTGAGGCCAGTCCTGTGTGCGTTTGTGTGAGGAGAGATTTACTGCAGCTTTCTAAACTCTTACTCCGGTAAGAGAAGCTTGGCAACATTTCTTACTTCCTGCAGTCAGCAAAACAAAGTAGCATAACACACACTTCCAGTCAAACGTTTGGGATCGGTAAGATATTTAATGTCTTTAAAAGAAGTCTCTTCTGCTCACCAACGCTGCATTTATTTGATTAAAAATACAACAGAAAAACAGTAATATTGTGAAATATTATTCCAATGTAAAACAGCTGGTGAATATTTAGTCAAATGTAATTTATTCCTGTGATCAAAGCTGTATTTTCAGCATCATTACTCCCGTCTTCAGTGTCACATGATCCTTCAGAAATCACTCTAATATGAGGATTTGATGCTCAAGAAACATTCAATACTATTAGCAATGTTGAAAACAGTTTCATTTCAGGATTTTTTGATGAATAGAAAGTTCAAAAGAACAGCATTCATCTGAAATAGAAAGCTTTTGTCACATTAAACACTACCGTTCAAAAGTTTGGGGTCAGTAAGACATTTAATTTGATTTTTTGGAGGAAATGAATAAAATAAATCAATACTTTTATTCAGCAAGGATGCATTAAATTGGTCAAAAGTGACAGTAAAGACATTTATAATGTTAGAAAAGATTCTATTTCAAATAAATTAGAACTTTATTTTCATCAAAGAATCCTGAAAAAAAGGCACGACTGTTTTCAACATTGATAATAATAATCATAAATGTTTCTTGAGCAGCAAATCCTCATATTAGAGTGATTTCTGAAGGATCATGTGACACTGAAGACTGGAGTAATGATGCTGAAAATACAGCTTTGATCACAGGAATAAATTACATTTTACTATATATTCAAATTAAAAACAGTTATTTTAAATTGTAATAATATTTCACAATATTACTGTTTTTTTTGTTGTTGTATTTTTTCAAATCAAATAAATGCAGCCTTGGCGAGCAGAACAGACTTCTTTAAAAAAAAAAAACTGATCCCACAATATATGTGTATATACTGTAACTTAACTGAACATTTGTTGGGGTTTTTTTTTTTACTTAATATTAATGAAAAAAATCCAGTTTTTACACAACTGTTTTCAACATTAATAATAATAATTAATGATTTTTGATCATCAAATCATCATACTAGAATGATTTCTGAAGGATCATGTGACACTGAAGACTTAGTGAGTCATAATGCTGAAAAATTGTCATAATATTTGACAATATAACTTTCTTTATCACATAAATGCAGTCTTGATGAGCAGAAGAGACTTCTTTTAAAACATTATAAATCTTACCGATTCAAAACTTGTGACTAGTAGTGTACATCTATTACCGTATAGATGCATTACTGGGACGGATGCAGCCTTGCGTTCTCTACTGACTCTCAGACGCATATAAATTACTTAAATTACTTAAATTAATATAAATTACTTCACTGTCACTTTTGGCCATACATTTTGGCTATCAATTTAATGCATCCTTGATTAATAAAATTATTAATATCTTACCATAAATGTTGGAATGGTGTCATTGTTGGTCTTTTTTTTCCTTAGAATTGGCCTGATAACTCACAATTGCGAGTTTATATCTCACAATTCTGAGAAAAGATGTCAGAAACTCGAGATATAAACTCACAATTATGTGTTATAAAGTCAGAATTGCGAGATGTAAACTCTTTTTTTCTCGCAATTGCGAATTTATTTCACAGAATTGCGACTTTATTTCTCAGAATTGCGACTTTATATCTCGCAATTGCGACTTTATTTCTCAGAATTGCGACTTTATTTCTCAGAATTGCGACTTTATATCTCGCAATTGCGACTTTATTTCTCACAATTGCGACTTTATATCTCGCAATTGCGACTTTATTTCTCACAATTGCGACTTTATTTCTCAGAATTGCGACTTTATATCTCGCAATTGCGACTTTATTTCTCACAATTGCAACTTTATTTCTCAGAATTGCGACTTTATATCTCGCAATTGCGACTTTATTTCTCACAATTGCGACTTTATATCTCGCAATTGCGACTTTATTTCTCACAATTGCGACTTTATATCTCACAATTGCGACTTTATTTCTCAGAATTGCGACTTTATATCTCGCAATTGCAACTTTATTTCTCAGAATTGCGACTTTATATCTCGCAATTGCGACTTTATTTCTCACAATTGCGACTTTATTTCTCACAATTGCAACTTTATTTCTCAGAATTGCGACTTTATATCTCGCAATTGCGACTATTTCTCACAATTGCGACTTTTTCTCACAATTCTGACTTCATATCTCGCAATTGTGAGATAAAAAAAAGTCGCTATTATTATTATTATTTTTAATCGGTAGCGGAAACAAGCTTCCATACTTTTAGGCATGTTTGTCTATACCCAAATATTCAGGTGAAACTCGAAAAATTAGAATATCGTGCAAAAGGTATAATTTTGATGATTATGGCTTACCGCTTATGAAAACCCCAAATTCAAAATCTTACATGAAATCAATAAAAAAAAATGTAGATTTAAAATCCAGAAATGTCGGCCCTCTGAAGAGTATAATCATGCATATTATGTATAGTTATATATACTAAATATATTAGTTTCACCTTTTAATTTGAATTACTGAAATATGAACTGTTGCAGGATACTCGAATTTTTCGCGTTTCACCTGTATTAAAAATATTTCCTCATTTGCATGTTTCTTACCGATTCAAAACATGTGACTAGTACTTGCGTTCTCTGAGTCTCAGACGCAGGGTTTGAGCCGGCGGGATCAGAAAGGCTGTTCCTGCACACTGAGCGCCTGTTGTTTCCTCTGGCTCTGCTGGGTTCGTCACTCGCTTGCATCGCTCTTCCTTCAACTCCAGTGTTTCTCTGTACTCGTGCCCAGATCATTATGCAGCCTTTCCTCCTCATGATATGTAATCAGGGCATGATGTTCTCATAGAAGCAGTGTTTTTAAGCACTTTATTTCTACAGTTTACTACTACTTTTAATATTGCTTACTGGGAGTATGTTTTATTATCAGACAACAAATGTTCAGTTAAGTTACAGTATATACACATATATTGTGGGATCAGTTTTTTGTTTTTTTTTAAAGACGTCTCTTCTGCTCACCAAGGCTGCATTTATTTGATTTGAAAAAATACAAAAAACCCCAGTAATATTGTGAAATATTATTACAATTTAAAATAACTGTTTTTAATTCGAATATATTTTAAAATGTAATTTATTCCTGTGATCAAAGCTGTATTTTCAGCATCATTACTCCAGTCTTCAGTGTCACATGATCCTTCAGAAATCACTCTAATATGAGGATTTGATGCTCAAGAAACATTCATTATTATTATTATCAATGTTGAAAACAGTTGTGCATCTTTTTCAGGATTCTTTGATGAAAATAAAGTTCTCATTTATTTGAAATAGAATCTTTTGTAACTTTATAAATGTCTTTACTGTCACTTTTGACCAATTTAATACATCCTTGCTGAATAAAAGTATTGATTTATTTTATTTCCCTGCCAAATAAAATGTAATTAAAAGTCTTACTGACCCCAAACTTTTGAACGCTAGTGTTTAATGTGACACAAGCTTTCTATTTCAGATAAATGCTGTTCTTTTGAACTTTCCATTCATCAAAGAATCCTGAAAAAAAAAATTGTACACAACTGGGTTTTTTTTACATTGAAAATAATAATGAATGTTTCTTGAGCATCAAATCATCATATTAGAGTGATTTCTGAAGGATCATGTGACACTGAAGACTGGAGTAATGATGCTGAAAATATAGCTTTGATCACAGAAATAAATTACATTTTACAATATATTCAAACAGAAAACAGTGATTTCAAATTGTAATAATATTTCACAATATT
Organism: Rhinichthys klamathensis goyatoka; assembly: GCF_029890125.1. Taxonomy (NCBI): domain Eukaryota; kingdom Metazoa; phylum Chordata; class Actinopteri; order Cypriniformes; family Leuciscidae; genus Rhinichthys; species Rhinichthys klamathensis. Next base: position 12,105 of record NW_026606732.1, read on the forward strand.
ACTGTTTTTTTATCAAATAAATGCAGCGTTGGTGAGCAGAAGAGACTTCTTTTAAAAACATAAAAAATCTTCCCAATCCCAAGCTTTTGAACGGCAGTGTAAATGTAACCCTACAGTTTATGAACAGAAAACCGACATATATCATTTTAAGATAGGATCTTTTATAAACTTGGCATTCATTGAATGTCTGAAAAGCACATAATCCATCGTAAGAGTCCTCACATGATCACTGCCGAAATGTTACGCCGGTTAAAATTGCATTCCTGACATTTTCATCAGTCTGTCCTTCTTCAGGACTCTTATTAAGCTTGTCATCGCTGATCGCTATTCTGCTGCTCATTATTTTACATCACTCTCTTCTTTAGGGGGGGAAAACATGCTTTTAAATATCTAAGCACTAGTGTTGTCAAAACCAGAGACCAAGACCAGACCGAGACTTTGACAACAAGACCAGAGCACTTTTACTGCCTGAGAAATGTCTGTATTTAATCAATACCACCAGATTATAATAATCAGACACTATATAGAGCTGTAAGTTCAATAACAACTGCATAAATAATGTTCAGATTAATGTTTTAAAAATTGCTCTCTTGCTCATGTGATATTGCTTAATTATATCATATGTTATAAAAACAATTTTCTTGAATTTTGTGGGCATTTGTCTTAATTTCGGTGACAATTGATACTTTTTATCTCACAATTGCGAATTTACTTCTCACAATTCTGACTTTATTTCTCAGAATTGCGAGAAGTAAATTCGAGATCATATAAAGTCAGAATTGCGTGAAATAAAGTTGCAATTGCGTGTTATAAAGTCAGAATTGTGAGATATAAACTCGCAATTCTGAGAAAAAAAGTCTTTTTTTCCTTAGAATTGGACTTTAAAACTCGCAATTGCTTTATATCACGCGATTCTGAGTTGAAGTCTGAATTTAAATTCAGAATTTCTACGAGATGTAAACTCGCAATGGTAAGAAAAAAAGTCAGAATTGTGAGATAAAAAAAAAATCGCAATTAATTTTTTATTTTTTATTCTGTGGCGTAAGCAAGCTTCCACAACTTGTTTCTAATTTGATTTCTTTTTTTTTTTTACTGTTGTGTCGGGTCTGTAATCAAGTTAGAAATATTGGTGAAACTCGAAAAATTAGAATATCGTGCAAAAGTTATAATTTTGATGATTATGTCTTACAGCTTATGAAAACCCAAAATTCAAAATCTCAGAAAATTTGAATATTACATGAAATCAAATCAATAAAAAAAGGATTTTAAATACAGAAATGTCGGCCCTCTGAAAAGTTATAATCATGCATATGTATATAAATATGTATACTAAATATATTATTAGTTTCACCTTTTAATTTGAATTACTGAAATACATGAACTGTTGCACGATATTCTGATTTTTCGAGTTTCACCTGTAGGCTATATCTAATTTGTAATTTATGCAGTTTGTAAGTGTAATCTTATTTTACATTGATTACTTTATTCAATGCATGTAGTATTTTTACTAAGAATTTCTACGAGATGTAAACTCGCAATGGTAAGAAAAAAAGTCGCAATTAACTTTTTAATTTTTTATTCTGTGGCGTAAGCAAGCTTCTACAACTTGTTTCTAATTTTATTTCTTTTTTTTTACTGTTGTGTCGGGTCTGTAATCAAGTTAGAAATAAGCATTTGGTTGCATTCAAAGCAGGCAGTTTTACACCCAATCACATTAAGGATGTTAACAACAAATAAATCGGACAATGCACTGACAATTTAGTGATATACTGCAATATGTAGTGTATCTGCATATACACAGACCTGCAGTCTGCTCTTGACCGGTCTAGAAATAAAATGAGAACAAGACCTTTGTAAAATGTTCTGCTACAACACTACTTCCATGGGACTTGACTCTCAAAAAATATGCAGTTAAATATATATATATTTTGTTACATACTTAGCATACCAACCAGCTTCATCGGTTTCCTCATTAGCAAAAAAAACCCCCGCATTTTCCTCCTTACAAGCCTTCAAGCTTTCTTTAAAGACCTTCATCCTGACAGTGAGCTGGTAAATCGGGCTCAAGGAAATAACTTGGCATTACAAGAATGTTGCGCATGAAGGCTGAAATCAGATTTAATAGTAGTTATCTCTGACTTTTAGAGTGAGTACTGCACTGTACCAAGCACTGCACTCGAACGGCGATCAAACACATTCTTGCTGTAATGGACAAGCATCCATAATAGAGATGAAACGGTTTGAATATTTCATTTCTTGATTATGGTGATCACGGTTAGGCCTATCTGTATTATCACAGCATTGTTAAACTGTGCTGGAAATGTCCAAAAAGTATTGATACACAAACTGAAATCATTTCAGAGTTATATTGACTAACAAACAACAAATACATTTTGTTGTTACATTTAAAAAAAACATTTTTTTAATTAATTTTAATAATTAAATTATGATTTAAAATAGTCTCTAGAATAGTCTCCCATTCCACGTGAGGTCAGCTCCATCAATTGCCACTTTTAAGTCTTATTTAAAAATGATTTTCTTAAGCTTTTGAATAAGTTATGTTTGTTTTGTTGTATGCTTTTAATGTAATCATTTTTGTAAAGCACTTTGAGGCAACGTCTGTTGTTTGAAAATGTGCTATATACAGGGCTTGACATTAACACCCGCCAACCCGCCAAATGCGGGTGCATTTCACCCGTGGCGGGTAACACAGTCACTCTCACTAGCCACTTTGGCGTGTTGAAGATTTGTAGTCTTGTCAAAGGACATCTGACATAACAAACGAATTGCAATTTGACACTATGCCACTACCACTCCCATGAGTACCACCTGCACATAGTTTAGTGTTTGCTCATTGGTCCATTCGTGAATCCTCTTGAACGACAACACTGCAAACAAGAAGACACGCGGAGATTAAACTCGCGGACTGTGCGACGAACTGGGCTGTTTTAGTCTGCCCTTAATTATCAACTTAATGTGATGATATAGCGATCTTTTTTTAATAGCAGGAGAATCCAGACCACCGGCGTGTCTCACGCTCTCCTGCAGTGCCGCTGCGCGAGGGTGCGCGCGCCAAACGAACGATCATCACACGCGACTGGTCGCATACACACACACATCAACACAGCGTTCAGTCAGTTCGTGAGTGTGCATGGCCGGTATTAAAGCAAAAATCATCTTCATGATTAAGGGCCACGGTGTAGGCCTAACTACTAGCAGGGCTGCCCTTATGTCACGTCATATCACAACTATCTTTCCAGAGTTAATTCTATGTTTTAATAAAATTAATCATGCCATGAAAGAAAGCAGGAGATGCGCTTGTGGGAATAATCTGGAAAATAAAGACCTGTAGGCCTATACTTGTTTCAGGTGGACATATCTCCAGTTACTCAGAGCTTCATGATGATAATTATTAAGTCAGAGCTCTGAGGAAAAGCTGATGCAAAACAAACAATCCAAAGTCCTATATAGTCCTATATAGCCTATATAAAGTTGTAATCCTGGTGCCTTAATTGTGGATTTTTTCTTTAAAATTATTATTTATTCTTTGCTCGTTGTTTCTAATGCAGATAATTGTTCTACTCTGTATTGCAGTATTTACTGCTGTAAAACAAAAAACAAACAAACAATGCAGCACTTTTATTATATACAATAAGAAGCTATTTTATGTGTGTATCTTAGACAACATGTTATCAAAAAAGGAGCTTAACAACCTTATCAGAGCTAATGATAATATTAGTTCATTTTAGCACGTTTTCAGCCCCATTGTCAATTTTAATCATATAAAACGTACAACAACAAAACTGTGGCTAGTAAAAATGCTGCGTGGCTAGTCATTTTGGAAAACCACTAGCCACATTGGCTAGTGAGCAAAAAAGTTAATGTCAAGCGCTGGCTATATATATAAAGTTGCTTGCTTGCTTGCTAAAAATGTTGGTTTGGTGACTTACAACATTCATTCATATTCATAAATCCCTTCTTCGTAAATGTTCTTCAGTGGTGACAGGAATGAACTCTTTCTTTACATTCGCAACCTTGAATTTTTAATAATTTGAAAATTAATTTCCCAGGGGCATTTATACCTTTGAAAGGGCAATTGTTTCTAACCTTATTAGATGTATGCATAATTTTTTTAATGTAAAATAAGTAAATCAATCAAATCTAAATCAGCTTTCAGACTTGTAATCAGACGCTGATATTGGATGACAAATTATCCTCATATAATTCATATAATTGAAGGTACAGTAGAGCATACTGTGCTTAGGTCATTTGAAAAGCAATTTACTTAATCATTAAACCACCAATCCATATAAAACTAATAGTTTAGTCAATGCAAAACTCAGACGGAAACTATTTATTTGGTGCATTTATACTCTGCATACATTATTTTTAGCAGTGATATAAAAGTTCAAAATCAGAGCCATAATAGTATGTAGAGGTACTGTGTCCTAAATGCCAGTTTAACTCTTTCTTTTCGTTCTCACAGGTAATGCCAGACTCCTGTGGCTTCTGTTTTGTAACTATAGTGAGGAAATATTTCCCCTCGGTCCATAATTCCACTTCATAGCCCACATGGATTCCTATAATTTCCACTTCGAGAGGATGAGCAACCTTGACCTACACCCTCTGAGTCTCCCGGTCAGTCGACTCTCCCCGGCCAAGTCCAGTAGCAGTATTGATCAGTATACCCACCACCACGGCAAAGGGGACTCAGCCTATAGCTCATTCTCTGGTGGCTCCACGGTCCCCGATTACCCTTCTCCTTTTCTCCTGGATGAAATCCAGTCGCAAAGCTTGCACTACACCGATCTGAAATGCGTGAGAGCTAAATATAGCCCAACCTGTCTTGATTCAGATTCCAAGAGCATGGACCACATTTACCGTTCGATGGACACTGTTGCACAACAGCATCGCAGGAGCAGCGTTGACTTTTCTAGCATTGGAAATCCGTCAGTTCATAAGCATCCCTTACCACCCCCACCACCTCCTACCCGTCTGAACAGTTTCGTAACAACCAGGAATCTTGAAAACTCAAGGGCACGTCAGAGTCCAGAAGGACAGCTTGCTGATGTTTCTACTTTACAGCAGACCGTTAACCCAGAGGTCTCTGGTGTCCGGACTGAACCTGTCCATGGTCGTGCATTTTCACAGCTTAAAGATCACCTCAAGCAAGAACCAGTGGACAAGATCCTTGATCCACCAAAGCCTAGAGGGATTACAAATAGATCACCCCTGCAAACATGTCAACCAGATTACTTGAGTGGCCATTCAGAAAATCAACGAAAAAGGTCGCATTCAGCTTACGGTGGACCCGTTTCTGGGAATCAGTGTTTCGTCAGCTCCTGCCGTATGCCACAGAACATGATCAGTGGGAGTATTCAGCACAAAGGACAATTTTATTTTGTAACTGGTGTCTTCAAGTCCTCTGAGCCCAGTGTCATGCAAGGTGTTGTTGAAGACAGTGCAAGCGTGGACACCTCTAGTGAGTGGTCATATAAAGCTCAGCGTAGAAGGCAGAGCTGCCCAGATGGTCCGAGTGGGAAGCTGTTCTTTCAAGAGGAACACAAATTCAGCATTCAGAATGAAGTTGTCGAGCATCCTAATAACAAGGCTATTAAGTCCGAGGAGACTTGTGAAGGTGTAGAGGACCAGAGGGTCATGAGTAGAGAAACTGGCATGCATCACTCCACTAGCCACCCTATCTTCTACTGTGGTCCCGAGGACAAGTCAGTTAGTACAGTAATCACCCCTGCTCTAATTAAGGAAGACCCTACCAGTCATCCCAAGAAAGAAGAAGAGATGACCAGAGATTCAAGATGGCCCCAACTTAATATTCCAAGTGACAAGATCAGCAAGGAGACTACCCCACTTTTGTATCACCTCACAGGAGCGAACAGGGCATCATATACAGACAAGTTCAAAAACAATAATGATTGTGGTAAGGTGATCAAGAATCAAGACTCTGTAAAAGATAAACAGAAAGCTGAAAATGATGGGCAAGCCGCTCCCAGCGGCGAATATCGGCAGAGTGAAGTCCCTAAAGATCAACCAAATGAATTCTTCTACCCTTGTGGTACGTTAGATGACTCCTACAAAAAGTATTACAAGGAGAAACTGAAAGATGCCCAATCCAAGGTTTTGAGGGAGACTTCTTTTAAAAGGAGAGATTTGCAACTTTCTCGGCCACACAGGATCAAGCTACAGACAGACAAGAATCTTTCTGTTGTACCTGCTGGTTCTCCATCACTAGACGAACGGCCCAACTTGGACAGTCCCAGTCCTCAAGAAGCAGATCAGGAGTACATGAAAGAGCTTGGTCAGGAGATCGACAAGATAATTGCAAAGGAAACCGAGAAGCCGCAGAATATTGCTCAACCACAGGTGCCTCGGGTAGGGTGTAGAAAGCGTTTGACGGCAGATCAGAAAAAACTGTCTCACTCTGAGCCGGAGAAGCTGCACCAGCTGGCAGATGGACCGGCTCATATGACATGCCTCTCTCTTGACAACGAAGCTGAAGGTCTTCTTTCAGAGAGCGATCACGGTCTAGTGGCTGCCAGGCGGAAGATGTTTGAAACACGGGGCCGTGCAATGTCCGCCTCCAACTTCTCAAAATCAACTCTGAAGCACCTTCAGCAGAAAGCCTTGGTTGCGTACATGGAACGTAAAACTGGTCAAAAGGTAGCGGAGCCCCAGCATCCAGTTCCACAAGTTCCCATACACAGAAATTCAACTTCGGAGTGGAGCTCCAGACATAATTCTGGTTCCACGAAGAACCTCCACAGGCCTCTCTCTGCAGGCCAAATTCTTGACTCTGTGTCAAGTTCTGGTAAATACACCCAGTTCACCACTGCTCAGCCCAGCTGTCACTCAAGGCAGTCCAGCTGGAGAGAAGAGTACTCGAAAGCAGGCTATTCAGCCTCCGTGGAGAGTCTCCTGGACCCGCCTGAACAACCCAAGTTCCCACGGACTCGCAGCACCTCCACCCCCCATGCTTTCCAGGTATCTTAATAAAACTGTTCATCAAAATTCTAGTTTTACTTTAATTCCAGTTAAGTTTTTAGAATGCACCACTAACACTTTGTTGTATTTGTATCAATTATTTTTCTTTCATAGGTTCGGAAACATCTGGATGAGTTGTCAGCCATTCATAACATGGCTATTTCAAGGTGACCTGTTATTACTCGTGTTGCCAAGTAGGATAACAGAGATTAGAACGTCTATCCTGTATTCATTGTAACCACAGTTTGAACAGGATTGAGTTTGACCACAAATGTAAACAATAGCCGCGTTTCCATTACCCTTCAAATCGCGCAAATTAATGTTGCACATTGAAAATACACACAATGGAAACTTGTGAATTTTCGTAAAAACTCCCATGTATAACAAAAAAACAACAACGTTTTTACACTCGCATGTGGTATCTCAGGCAATTCGAAAAGGAATATTTTGCAAAACTGCAATGGAAACAGTTTTATCCGCATTTACAGGTCACATGACGTACGTAAAAGTCGATCATTCTTTAAAGATGACGGGGTATGTTTGGACAGAAGACGAGACAGAGTTCTTCATCAAACTCATAAAAGACCAAAGTATCCAAATACTGGACTTTAAACAACAAAGAAATCCCACTATTTATCAAGACATTGAAGCAGATAGGACGGAGAAATACCTCAAATGTGCCATTCCCAAGTACAAGGGCCTTTCCTTGCCATTAATGCTTGGGTAACACTCCTAAGTAGGGTTGGGTACCGAAACTCGGTGCCAATAGGGAACCGGTTCCGAACGTAAACGGTAGTAACCAGACCGAATAAGAAAGAAAATTTCGGTGCCTGATTTCGGTGCCTAACTTCATTAGGCACACACGCGCACACACACACACACAAGGTCTCTCGCTCTCTCTCTCTCCGCCGTGCGTGTGCTACACAGTTTGGAGCACAGTTTCTTCTGTCTCGCATGCGCGCTCTTTCTCGCAAGGTTTGGCTGCATTTCACGTGTAAAATTACGTGTCAGAACGCCCTCTGGGTGTGCCGATAGTCTGAATCCCATATAGAATCAAGCCAATTCATTGGCTGATGGCGCCGCATCGACGCACTTACGTCGTCATACTATGCTGTCGCGCGCGCGCCATCTGCTCCTCAGATTTCTCTGCCGAAAAAGGAAGCTGGTCGGCAGCGCGAGGAGCTTGGCTGCATCCCGTTCCCTATTGAGAGATATGTTACACCAACCAGAGATGTTCTCTTTCATAGGTTCACTCAACGCTGCGTAGCTAAGAAGCAGTGGATTTGTATTTGTAGGCTGCTGTATCACGTGCCGTTTGAACTGACGCGCTACAGCGATCTGTCACATTTCAAAGAGCCAAAACGTTATTTATTGTGTGAATCTCGTAAAAATATTGACAGAATCTGACAGCTGTGGATTTGTTCCATATCAAAAGTAACCTTCTCTGTCTTGTCTGTCAGTGTCCTCTTTGTCCGCGATTTTTCTGTGTGAAAAGGGTCATTTGCGTGAGTCTCACGGTCAATGCGTGAGAGTTGGCAGCTCTGCCTGCTAGTAATCTCTATTAATCTCCAGTATTATTACATTGTTTGATACAATATTGTTTCATTTGATATTATGTAAATATGAATTTTTATTTTATATTGGTTTTATTATTACCATATGTTACTTGTATTTATATTGTTTAAAGATTTAAGTTAATATTGTGTCCAGTTTGGCCCTGTAAATTAAAGGGTATTATTTTTTGATAAAGTGTGTGCGGTTTCATTTTCTTAAGTACCGATTTAAGAACCGTTTAAGCACCGGAACCGTTTAAAAAATACCGAGTAGGTACTGGAATCGGATAAAACCCAAACGATACCCAACCCTACTCCTAAGTCTCCTTCGATTCAAAATAATTGGCTGGGATATACATAAACATCCGTTGCCATGATTTTTGGAATGACTTATCGAAATTCTCGATAAGGAAAAAATTCCGTTTTAGGCGCATAACATCTGTTAATGGAAACGCCGTAATTTCGCAATAGTTTTTATCAACATTTAGAAAATATCTCGAAGGTTTTGAATTGCAATGGAAACGTGGCTATTGAGACATTTCGGTTCCTAATTTTAGTGAAACTTTCTTTTTCAGTGCTCAAAGAAAAGTAGAAGATACACTAGTCCATCATAGTCGTACAGCATCGGTCCATGATGAGCGGCGGGTACAAGTCAGAGCGCCCAGAGGGAAATCTATGGAGGAACTTGGTGTGTCCATTATCACGAAACCTGACGTTCTCAGCAAAAGTTCTGAGCAGCTTGACCAACTTCAGGGCGAGCAGGCCATGCCCGGTGCAGAGAAGAGAACGGTGTCGGTTCTTGCTGAAGGAAGGCACACACCGAGGAAGATTGTCCGCGCCGGAGAACACACGGATAACTCTCAGGCAGGCCCTGGGAACCCACTCCTAACCAATTCTGCAAAGCATTCATCCTCCAATGATGATGAAATCCATATAGCTTCACACAATGGACGTAAACATAAAGTTGACACTGTTCTGTCCATGCCTGGTCACTCCACTGGACCTGGTGGAATCATGCTGGAAGTCAGGTATATCTAAATCCATTGCTGTAAATGCATTCATTAGTGGTACTTGCCAAGGCAAGTCTGCAAGTAGTTACTTTTGCTCTTACTTGTGGCGCTTTTCCACTGCGTGGTACGACTCGGTTTTGGCACGCTTTAGCTCGGTTTGCTTTTCCACTTCAGTCAGTACCGCTTCAAAGTGTGTGGGATTATAGTCTGACCGTTATAGTTTATCCGCTCCTCTGCAACCAACGAGAGGAACGCCTGCACTTCGTCCACTGACCACGATTCAGCCATTTCTTTTTTGGACGTTTTTTTCTTTCTTTTTTCTTCAAGCAAGTCAAGCGAGTAGTTTTAAAACAGGTGCTACAGCGGTGGCTGTTACTGGCTATTTAAATCTAGCGGGTTTGATGTCTCGCAAATACAATGGCGCTGGTAGTGACGATTCTGTCTGACCAATCAGTGATCTGCAGTGTTTTCACGTCACATTTTAGTATCGGTACGGTACGCTTGGAACCTCGACAGAGGTGGTACCATTTAAAGCGAGCCGTACCGTACCGTACCATGCAGTGGAAAAGCGCCATTGGTTATCATATTGACTATGTTAGCGCAGATTGCTAGTCTTGTGGTGAACAATTCATCAATGCAAGTCAATTACAAAAAAATAAAAAAGTATTGTAATCTTTAATCAAAATCAGAAAATGCACTTCCCCTCTGGAATGGCGTTCCTTCTCTATTGACGTCAATTTGACGGCTTGGGCTCATTGTAAACATGCGCTCGGATACGTCTCCATTTCTGAACGCCTACTTTACAAGAGCCAATCAATTTCCGGGCGGGAAAAAACAAGCCACGCCCTTTGTTTTTCTCATTCAATATTCAGTTTCACTCAGAAATACGTCACAATACTGAGGTAAAGTCAGTCGCAACTCCCCGTTCACGCGACTTTAAGTAATACATTTTGGTCTGAGGGTCGTCTTACATGTTTCTGCTACAGACACTCAAAAACGTTTCCAAAGTATATTTCCAGTTTTTACACTGTTCAATCTTTCCCCTGGGTTATGAATTTATCCTGGGTATTAATGTTTCAAGGTTTGTGCATTCGTAAATCCCGGGCTAATGTTCTTATTTGCATGTCGATATCATCATAACAGACAACCTGTTTAAAAAACATTTTGTTTCACTCTTGTGCATCAGAAGTCATTAGACGAATGGAGAAACTGGTGTTTAGAGAAAGTTTCGAGCCAACACCGGGCCCTTATGCAGGATTATCAAGACGGGCCCCCCTACAGCACGTGATGACGCAATGTCCACGAGTAGGCTACCATGAATAGGACAATAGCCGCTTTCCGACCGGAGGGACTTTTGCAGTTCCTAGAACCTAACGTTCCTATAACCTTTTTTTTCGCGTGTTCCGACCGGACTAAGTTGGGGATTTTTTAGTTCCTCAGACCGTAGTTCCTATAACTCTTTCAGTAGAGCGAGGACTTTTTTAGTTCCCTTTCCCTTGGTCTACGTTGATTGGTTCAACTTATAAGTCACGCCCAGTGTCAACACATTTTATTCACTCTGTTGCAATTCGCCTATGTATGCTATGCTAACTCATAACATAACGCATTCAACCAGCTAATTGCTATGCTTGCTAAACTTACCCGTCGTTTTGTTTGTCTCCTGCGCTCTGCTCTTCTATCTTCTTCCATTATATTACTTAAGATCATATTACGCTGGAGCCTTCGTCTTCTTTGTTTCTCTGTACAGAACTCAAGCATAGTCTTTAAACGCCGCCGTTCGTACTCGTTATTAAGCTCCTGGCAAGGCAGAACAGGAACATTCGGATAGCCTCCTCCATGCTGGTTTGTTGTTGTTGTATGTGGCGCCGCCGCCGCCGTGCTTGCGTCACTCCCTTACCCCTCCTACCAGTTCCTATGGCCACTTGGCCAGTGCGAACGCAAACAGCAAAACCGAGTTTGGGGGAGAGTAGTTCTTAGAACTGTTTAGAAGTGGACAGTTCCTATAACTAAGTTCCTGTAACTACTTGGTCGGAAAGCGGCTAATATGATCATAGAGACACAGCATATAAGAGATGAGATGACTGACAAAATCAGGAGTAGCCTGTCGATATTGTCTGTCTCAAGTTCATCGTTTTTACTGTTTTGCACGCAATACGCATGTTCACTTACCAACCCGGGGATTCCCCAGTCCCAATTCGAAACAAATTACACCAAAATCCATCATTGGTCTTTTCATACTTGTATCTAATGATCAGTAGCCTACACTATGTTGTTGTCATTATTTATTCAAATAAATTCGCGATAAAGTAAAATGCGATCAGACTGAACGTAGTAAAATGCGTTAGGGGGCCCGGCTGTCAATCAATATCTTCCAGTCACGCGCGGGCCCCTGATTGGTCCGGGCCCGTAAGCAACCACGTACCCTGCTTACCGATAGTTACGCCTGTGCTGTAGTGCATGAATATTTAATGAGGCAAATTGTTTAGTTTTGTTCAGTTGTTTGTTGCTAAACAGCTGGCCATTAAATGCCAATGCTGCATCTTTCACACTGTAAATTTTGGGCATCACAATACAGCTTTAACCGAGTTATTTCATAACCAAGGGTTAAAAGTGGTGGCTTAGCCCTTTCAAAAGTACAAGAGTAAAACATCACTCTACCCATTATTAAAAGAAGGGTTTAAAACAGACGATAACCCGGGGTTAAGCTCAGTGTGAAACTACCCATAGTCAGCATTGTTGCAGAGAGTTTGCCTCAGACGTCATGTTTACGGACCGTTGGCTGAACGTCTAATGCATACGGCACACAAAACTGGAAATGCTTCAGGAGTTTATATGTTTATATCTTTATCTAGGCAATCAGGATCAACTAAACACTGGGTTTTCAGAAGTATGTAAAGTTTGCGCCATAGACTCTTTAAAATACGTCCAAGAGTTTTACATACCGGTCTGTTATTGTAGGGACATCGACTTTACATTTTCATGCCCCTAAACATGACGCGGAACAAACCGAACTGCGATTGGTTGCTTTACATGTCAATCAGACGGCTCTGGGCGGTGCTTGGCCAATGAAAGCTGCCGTCAGACTGAAGGTCTGGCTACGCAAGACTAGAGCAAACACGACTTACGTTTTCTTTAAAGTCGGCATGAAACCAAAGTTACAATAGTCTTTTCTTCCCTTTCTTCTTGGATTGTATGGCCGTTGCTAACTAAATGAGGCAGATCTGAATGCCAGTCAGTTATGGAGGGTATTAAGGTTAATGTTTTTGATTAAAGATTACAAGGGCATATGAATTTAAAAAAAAAATTGCACTGATAAATTATTTAGAATAAACACTGCAACATTCTGTAAAAAATAAGAATTGTCCTTAGGGCTGCACGACTATGGCCAAAATGATAATCACGATTATTTTGATCAATATTGAGATCACGATTAGTTGTTGCTTTTAACCAAAACAAATGTTATTGTCACATAGGCTAATTATAACTGCTTTCACATCCATATCGTGCTACATTCCTGCTAATGTACAACTATGTGCATCAACATAAAACAGGTCCTCTTATTCACCAAAACTCAGTGCATCTCCTTAAAGAATAAATATAAATAAATAAAACAATAAAGAAAATGTAGCAAAACTTCAACAGGGCACTATTTTCCATTTTACATTGTGTAAATATATTTTAGGAAGCAAAATATAAACTTGCTTTGTACTGTACCTGCATAATGGATGTGAATAAAACTCAAAATATACAATCAATAAAAAACTAATATTCCTTAACCGAATGTAACCAAATGAGAACATGTCAAGGCAGAACTGCACTGTGGAAGTTCGATTAATGGATGAAATTCAGGGTCATTGTTATTATGACGCTTAAGAAATGTAAAATGTTGTGGTACAGTGTCAGTGATTAGTTGTGAAGTCTTACTGCAAAATTGAATCTTATTTTATCCTCCATATGAAAGTTTATGTGCTCGAATTATTTCTATTTATTAAACAATAGTTCAAAACAAGACGTTTGTAGTACTGATTATTGGAGTCCATTAATCAAACTTCCATGCCTCTTATATATCACTATGTAGTATGTATCAATTTACTAATTCAATTTACTAATGCTCGCACACACTCAGTCTCTCACGCGCAGTTCACTTCGCTTTTGTCCAGTCCGGCGCCAGGGGTCATAGTCTACATCTAGAAACTAAGCTGCGCGGTGCAGGGAACAACTCTGATTGGCTCATGGAGGCACATGATCAGACAGTGGTTTACGGAGCGTAGATTGGCTTTGCAAAACAAAAAACTTTGCTACGGACTTTGTTCTGTGAACGGATTGACGCATTTTAAATATCGCTCGATCACGCGTGATTAAAATTTGATTAATTGTGCAGCCCTAATTGTCCTTTTTGATTTCATGGTGACTTTAAAATGTAAATATCTAGTTATTTGAAGGCATTGTTATAATGTACGTTTATTTTGATATATTACAGCAAGGAGCAGGAGGATTTTTCTCCAGATAAGAGTAAATCATCAGTCTCCAGTCAAGAGGTTCCTCTCCTTCATGGAGTCAGAACAGATCCTAGTCTATGGACCTCGACTTCTGAGGCAAAGTGTTCATCTCCTGAAACGCCAAGGTTTCCTGAACCCCAAAACGCACCACCTGACCCGTATGGTGCGACTGAAACCATACCCATCACAACACCACCTGGCATTCAAGAGTCCAGCCTGGCACCTGCACTTAACGGGGAACAAGACCGGAATATAAAGGAGGAAGACGGCCCTCTTGTGATTGAAAACAGGGACAAACTCAAGTGGGAGGTGCTTGTTCAGGAAGTGGTCTCAGCTGACCAATCATTAGCTCGCACCCTTTACCCTATAACCAATAGGAAGACAGCACTCATGCTGATGGAGCAGCTGTTATCTGAAGATAATCTTCTAATGGAGGAGCACTACAAGAAAAAACAGGGGCAGGCGGTTAATAACCCAGAAACAGCTGCGCACAGGTGACTACTGCACACATACACACTTTACTTAAAGCCATTATGCAGAATACATTATAAAGGTATTCATAATCTAGATTATAATGCTTTATATCTTTTCATAAATAACTGTAACCAAAGTTAAAATGCATTATAATATTTGCAGATTCCTTGTTACATTTGAAATGGGTTGTTTGTCCTGTGTTTTAAATAATGCTTTATACTTTCTAAAGGATGGAGAAGTGTTATAACCAGGGCTTGACGCAGTGCCGTGTGACGCAGTCGCTCCTACTAGCCACTTTGGCTGGTCGAATTTTATATGATATACATTTTTCAATTGTAGTCTTTTAAAAAGGCATCTGAAATATTAAACTAAGTGCAATGCAGTGTTGTCAAAATATCAACTTTTTTGATACATAACGATACTGAAATATCTGAAATGCTTCCAATACTCATTATCCACAGAATAGATAGACACCAGCTTCTCTCTCTCTCTCTCTCTCTCTCTCTCTCTCTCTCTGACAGCGAGTGACACTCAAACCCGCCTCCATTCACTCACTCGTTTCATTCGCTCTGGATGAATATTGGTGCTGTTTCAGGGTTATGTTACAATTATGTTACGCATAATTGTACTCATTCCACAGATTTTGTTCTCAAACCCAAAGTCAGCGCTCATAAAGCCGCCTCTCAGCACTAATTGAGTTATTTTTCGCTGCTTACTGCGCTTAAACAGTCAAATACACACAAAATAATGTCAAAATGCCTGTCCTGGCGAGTATTCACATAAACACAGTCATGTTTTAAGTGAACGTAAACCGTTGAGAAAGAAACGCATGTGTGACAGTATAACGGATCCGTGCGTCAGGTCTTAAAGTGACAGTAGCCTAATAAACCCGCTGCCAAATTATGAGATAATATTAAAAATATCTAATATGGCAGTTTCCCCCATGGTATTGATGTCAAAATTGTGTCCAATGAAAATGCTGAGTGACTGTAACTTTGGAAAACCACTCGCCACAGTGTCTGGTGAGCAAAAAAGTTAATGTCAAGCCCTCATTATAATGTATTATAATATGTGGTTACAATTATTCATGTAATCATATAATGCATTAATACACTTTTATAATGCATTATATAGAAAGGCTTTAATTAAAGCATCTTGTCCTTTTCTAGGTTATAAATAAATGGCTCCAAAACTGCCTATTCTACATGGCTTTCATTTGTATTTTCACTGCATTTTTGATTTTGTTTTTAAAGCACTGAGACGCCAGTTCGTGCCAAACCGTGGATCCTTCCGTCATCTGTGAACAATGAGTCCGTTCTCTCAAACCAAAAAGAAGAGCTGTGCAACACAGAAATGGATATCATCGAGAAGAAGGTACTGAAAAGTATAATAATGTTATATAGAATGATGTTGGTGATGCTGTGCAAGATCCATGTCCAAACTACAAACTTCTTGCAAACGACTAACTCTTTTCAGTCAGACTAAAGCAATAATGGTAACACTTTACAATAAGGTTCGTTAGTTAACATTAGTTAATGTTTTAACTAACATGACCTAACAATGATCAATACATTTGTTACAGTATTTATTAATTTTTGTTAATGTTAGTTAATATCATCTTATCTAAACTGTCTTATCTAGCCAAACCATCGCCATTCAGGGTCGGTCAGGAAAGGTTTATAACGGTGTTTTGTCTGTGGAGAAAATGTGGATAGTAAATTAGTATTTAGTATCCTATAATCAGGGTTTGAAAATAACTTTTTCACACACCGACCAATTTGGGTGCAACATCTTTAAGCTACCGCTATTAAGAACTTATGGAAGCTTGTTTCCGCCACAGAATGAAAAATAAAAAGGTAATTGCGACTTTTTATCTCACAATTCTGACTTTATTTCTCAGAATTGCGTGTTGTAAAGTCAGAATTGTGAGATATAAACTATTCTGAGGGGAGAAAAGTTAGTCTTTTTTTTCCTTCGAGTCGGCCTGATAACTCGCAATTGCGAGTTTATATCTCACAATTCTGAGAAAAGATGTCAGAAACTCGCAATTATGTGTTATAAAGTCAGAATTGCGAGATGTAAAACTCGCAATTGTGAGATAAAAAGTCTCTCAATTCTGTCTTTTTTTCTTAAAATTGCGACTTTATTTCTCAGAATTGCGACTTTATTTCTCACAATTCTAACTTCATATCTCGCAATATTGAGATAAAAAGTCCCAATTTTTTTTTTTATTCAGTGGCGGAAACAAGCTTCCATAAGAACTTCTACTAGCCAAGAAAAAAAAAGAAATGTGTGTATATACACTAGGGCTGTGCTCAAAATATCGATACGACGATACATCGTCATGAACTCCTGACGATGCGCGTATTGATACAGCAACTGCTGTATCGATACTGTCATGCTTTTGAATGTAGCCAATTCAGGGCTCGAATTTCAGCACGGGATTGCGAGTATTACGCATTATTCTAACCATATATATTCGATATAACATCGAATTAGTCATTTTAAAACATTCTGAAAGACACAATTTCACAAACAGCGTGAGTGTTCAGCTGTGCCGCGTCTTCTGTCTCTATCTCAAAATGGGTTGCTCAAGGCAAGCGTCAAACGCGCTGAAGGCGGCGATACACTCTCGCTTTCGGGAGTTGGGACATGACGGAATATTCACTTGCATATTCGGGCCAGTATTGCATTGTCACTTAAGTTTACCATTCGCTCGTCTTTTTAAGTCTTACCACGCAAAACATTCAAGCGATTTTAAACTATTCAGTGCTCGCACGCTCTCTGAGAGATGGTTTTCTCTGCATGCATACATAGAGAAAAGCCGCCTCACAAACAGCCTGTGAGTAACAAAAGTTATTTTTCACGGATTATATCGCTTTTACGGACAAAAACAAGCAAATTGATGTCAAAAATGTCAGTCTTGGTGAGTATCCAACACAGTCGGTTAATGCATGTGACAGCATAATGAACACAGGATCCGTGCACTAGCTCTTAAAGTGACGGCAGCCATGTGTGTCTGTCATTAATATTGTCGTCAAAACAAAAAAAGATAGCTTTAATTATAAGGAACCTGGATTTATAGCCAATGTATTTAATTTAGTCAGGACTAAAATACTACCCAATGTTATTGTACATTTAATTACTTTAAGTTTCTGTAGTATTTCTGAATACTAGTGCTAGACCTATTCAAAAAAATTTCTCTTTATTGGTAGGCTATCTTTATTCTATTGTATTTATTTGTTTAAAATGATTTCAACGTAATGTAAAGAAATTACTTTGTTTGGTGCACATTCCAACACTTATTTAATTGAACTCTCATTGTTTTTTAATGACAAAAACTAAATAGTTTTTCAGTTATCACAACTGTTATAACACTGTTTATTCAATAAAGATATTACTCTGCTCAAAAGAAATTTAAATTCCAAATTGATCCATATCGTGATACGTATCGTATCGTGGCTTTAGTATCGTGATGCGTATCGTATCGTGACATTGTTGGTGATACACAGCCCTAATATACACTACCGTTCAAAAGTTTGGGGTCAGTGAGAATTTTATTTTTATTTTTTGGAGGAAAGAAATCAACACTTTTATTTATCAAGGACAGTAAAGACATTTATAATGTTACAAAAGATTCTAGTTCAAACAAATGCTGTTCTTTTGAACTTCCTATTCATCAAAGAATCCTAAAAAAAAGAAGAAAAACTGTACAACTGACAGACCAACAACTGTTTCAACATTGATAATAATAATAAATGTTTCTTGAGCATCAAATCCTCATATTATACTGATTTGTGAAGGATCATGTGACACTGAAGACACTGACACTGGTGATGCTGAAAATTCAGCTTTGATCACAGGAATAAATTACACTTTACTATATATTCACACAGAAAACAGCTGATTTACACTGGAATAATATTTAATACTATAACTTATTTTTGTTGTATTTTTAATCAAATAAGCGCAGCCATGGTTAGCAGAAGAGAATTCTTTTAAAAGTATTTAAAATCGTACCGACCCCAAACTTTTGAACGGTAGTGTATATATATATTATAAAATTTGTATTTCATGCATTAATTTTTCATTCAAACAAAATCCAGTCGTCCAGCATCTCCTCACTTCCTCTTTCATCCTCATACTTTTCACCAAAATGTGTTTTAGGAGGACAGATCAATAGAGTACAAAGAACATCAAAAAATGTAGGATGTATTGCTTCAATGTAAATGAACAATCATGCCATTATTTGTTGTGTAGTGACGTGTGTGTGTGTGTGTGTTCAAGTAAGCCAGATATGAGCAGATTCTGCAATACGCTGTATTTAATATATCATGACTTACGAGTATGTGCTCTAAATCTGTGCAGATTTGTCTTACACGAACTTCCAGCAAAGTGAGTAAACGCAGTGAGGGGCTGTTTACACGACACCGTTTTCACCTAAAAACGTAAAACATTTTATGCTTTTTGGCCGTTCGTTTACACGACAGCGGCGTATTGGGTGCCTGAAAATGCTACGTTTTGAAAACGGTCTCCGTATAAACAACAAAAACGTGAATCTGTGAAGACGATGACGTCATGCACATGTATTGCGTGTTCAGTCTATAGTGTTTCATCGCCATCTACTGGCCTGGCCGCAGAATACAGCGTTTTTAGTCACTTTCGCGGATCCGTGTGAATGGGGATCGTTTTGACAATGTCTGTACGTGGAAAACTCAAAGGAAAAACGTCTCCATTTTAAGCATATCATTGTCGTGTAAACGTAGCCTAAGTATCACGCCAAATTGGCTAATGATTTGACAGTGTGAATGTTAATGTTAACGTGCTAATTTCAAACCCTGCCTAGTTATAATTACAAATAAGCATGTGTTGTCTATGGTTCCTCTCCCGTATAGAGATGGCTGATAGCGCGTATAGAGGAGCGTTTGAAGTGTGTGGAGGAGGTCCGGTCCGGCGTCCAGGGCGAGGCGAAGGCGAACGGTGTGTGTGGCGAGGCTATGGAGGCTCTGGTGCGGGAGAGCTGTGTGCCAGCCGAGCTCGAGCGATACACACAGTTTATAGGAGACCTGGAGCGGGTGGTGAGTCTTCTTCTCTGCCTGTCGGCTCGTCTGGCCCGCGTGGAGAACGCCCTCAGCGCTGCGGACGACAACATGGACACCGAGGAGAAGGTGAGTTCATTACACACGTAAAGGTTACAGATGTAAAATAAGTCTCTGATGTCCCCAGAGTGTGTATGTGAAGTTTTAGCTCAAAATACCCCACAGATATGTTTATATAGCATGTTAAAATTGTCACTTTTTGAGGGTGAGCAAAATCGCACCGTTTTTGTGTGTGTGTCCCTTTAAATGCAAATGAGCTGCTGCTTCCGGCACAGGGGGCGGAGCTACAAGAGCTCGTTCTTAGCAGCTTCAAGTACCTCACACACACACAACTTTTAGCCTTTTATGTTCAAACCGGAGTCAGACAAAGATGGAGAGACTCAAGAAGAAGTGACAACATTTCTGAATGGATAGTTGATGAATGTATGTAGCTTACATCTCATTATCTTCTAGTCATTGATTAGCATATTCTGTCATGGTAATCTATAAATCGTGTTTGGGGGCGGGGTTTATGTAAATGTTAGGGTTAGTGATGTCACTAACCCGTGAAGAAGCTTGTGTAGTTCTACCAGCCGTTGTTGTAGTCCTTAAAAAGCGATTTCTGTAAAAGCAAATCTCTCCCTTTGCTTTGAACTTTGAGCGTAGTAACTTTGCAGATGTTGTTTGTGCTCAAACAGCGACATTACACACTGTGTGTAGATAGCTAGGAGGGGCCCTAAACACACACGAAAGGTTGAGTGCTGGGAAACACTTATTTTTTTTAGATCTGGCTTTAAGATTGACTGGTTCTGCCGGATCAGATGTTGATGGTGTCAACACTGCCTGACCGAAACCAGTCTTTATCAGTTTCCATGAGTTTTGCGATTGCACTTTGCGATTTTGATTTGATTTATTAGACAAGAATGTGCTGAAACACGCTCATTTGTCAAGGATAACACAATTAGGTTAAAAACTTGTTTTTATTCTGGTCCTTGATGTAAAGCACAAACTTCACTGCTAGTGACAGGTTTCATTGGCAATGCATACTGTTAAGCCCCTTTCACACAGCGCGTTGATGACGCTGAAGCCGGGATCATTCGCCAGCTAGTGAAACGGCACGTAATGCGCTAGTTTATGATCAAATCAGAGAAAGAAAAGCACAAGCGTGGTTTCTCGAGAGAAAAATCGCAGCTCATAAGCAAACTTAAGACATTACATGTCAAAATTTACGGGTTGTGTGTGAATTCCCGATTCTCACAGTTAATAACATGTTTTCCTGCTTGAATGTTGATTATTCTCCTCATATTCTCCATTGTTGCGGCTCCTCTCTTCCCAGTCTGTCAGTAACGCTCTGTTTACTTCCCGTCTCTATGAATCCCCGCCTTCTGAAAAGCACACTGTGCTCTGATTGGTCGGCTGGAGCAGTGTGTTGTGATTGGTCGAGCGCTTCGAGCGTGTTTGGGAAATGTTCGCAGGCCCCGCCCCTTTATTCTGCGTATGAATTATTATAATGAGGAATATTGTGACGGGTTCATTCCCGGAAGAAACTCGAGACGATGAACATTTGATCATTTGATTCCGGAAAATCACTGGCAGTGTGAATGAACCAGTATCAAACGAACATCACTTTATCCGTGTATGTTCCGGAATCTCTGTGTAAAAGGGGCTTTGTAAATTTAGCAAATTGTAGCTTTGTATTTATAATCACAATCTTGCCGTTGCGAAGAAAAAAACTCAGAATTGATAAAGAGATAAAAAGTTGCAATTACCTTTTTTATTTTTTATTTATATATTAATGCATGGACATGGAATGTGTTTCATGGACACGAGTTGTGAAAGACTTTCTAAAAGATCAGATTTACAGTTTTTTCCTAAAAGATGTTCTTCAGAAATATCCTAACATAAAAAGTTGCAATTACCTTTTTTATATTTTTTTATTCCACGGCTGAAACAAGCTTAAAGGAGAACTCCGGTGCAAAATGAACCTCGGGTGTAATAACACATTGGTACAGACTAAATCGTTCCCTGAGATTTGTTTTCATGATAATCGAATATAAAGAGTTTTATCTCTAAAAACAGTTTAGCTTATAACGCTAGTATATTGGGCATCGAGTAAGCAAAAAGAGATCGCTAGTTAATACCATTAACAAGGCTCAAATTAGCCCCACACTAACACGTTAGCATAATGAGTGTCCTTACATGCAAACCGAAGCATTGAGAACTTTGTAAGTGTATAGACAGTTTAATAAGAAGATACTTTACACAGACAGTACAGCTAGCGCATACAGACAGCAGCCATCTTGGAAAACAGTCTCGATCAATCAAACCACGAACACGGTGATACGTGAGCTGAACTGTGACTTGGAATCTCATATGGTCCGTTGTTTCCGGAAGAAAGCACTGAGCGCATAAGAGAAGCACTGAACGCAACAGAGAAAATAAAAAAATAAATATAATTTATCTTATCTTCAATATCTACACGTACTGTTCGCTCACCTTCGTGGTTCGACTGATCGAGACTGTTTTCCAAGATGGCTGCTGTCTGTATGCGCTAGCTGTACTGTCTGTGTAAAGTATCTTCTTATTAAACTGTCTATACACTTACAAAGTTCTCAATGCTTCGGTTTGCATGTAAGGACACTCATTATGCTAACGTGTTAGAGTGGGGCTAATTTGAGCCTTGTTAATGGTATTAACTAGCGATCTCTTTTTGCTTACTCGATGCCCAATATACTAGCGTTATAAGCTAAACTGTTTTTAGAGATAAAACTCTTTACATTCGATTATCATGAAAACAAATCTCAGGGAACGATTTAGTCTGTACCAATGTGTTATTACACCCGAGGTTCATTTTGCACCAGAGTTCTCCTTTAAGTATAATTGACCGTTTTGCAAAGACCCGCCCCCTTTAGTTACTGTTGCTATGACCGACAAGCCACGTCTCTCTCACACACACCATGTTCTCACGCAGTGAAACACACATCGCGGAGCGGAGGACACTGACAGACCAGCTTACTTTTAATATGAAATCTCAACTTTCAAATTTGGTCATTTTTTAAAGAAATTTAAACAATAAATACTGTTTTGTGGCTGTTTATTGTCTGACAGATCGCTAGAGCCTCAGTTAAAGCTGCTCGTGAACCGATCATCTCTTCCTTCTAGTTCATTTAGCCTATAGAGAGCGTAAGCCCCTCCCCTCTGCTTCCGGCTCATGGGACCTTATTTCGGAAAAAATATATTATGGTAGTCAATGGCGAGAGACAACTTATCTCGTTATTCGGTCTGAACTGTGCCCTGAATTACACATGTGATGTTTGTCAATTTAAAAGATAAGAATGAAAGTCAAGAAAGTCGCAGTTTGTCATAAAACAGAAGAGTAACATTTAGTTTTATGTGAAAATCGCTCAATGAACTACATCTCCCGGGAAGAGAAACAACGAGCGAGATCCGCTGCTGGTGTGTGTGCAGTCTGGTGCAAAACACTTCAGTAAAGTTAGCTTCAGTAAAGTCAGCTTCAGTAAAGTTACCGTAGCTTCAGTAAAGTTAGCTTCAGTAAAGTTAGCTTCAGGAAAGTTACCGTAGCTTCAGTAAAGTTAGCTTCAGTAAAGTTACCGTAGCTTCAGTAAAGTTAGCTTCAGTAAAGTTAGCTTCAGTAAAGTTACCGTAGCTTCAGTAAAGTTATCCGTAGCTTCAGTAAAGTTAGCTTCAGTAAAGTTAGCTTCAGGAAAGTTACCGTAGCTTCAGTAAAGTTAGCTTCAGTAAAGTTACCGTAGCTTCAGTAAAGTTAGCTTCAGTAAAGTTAGCTTCAGGAAAGTTAGCTTCAGTAAAGTTAGCTTCAGGAAAGTTACCGTAGCTTCAGTAAAGTTAGCTTCAGTAAAGTTACCGTAGCTTCAGTAAAGTTAGCTTCAGTAAAGTTAGCTTCAGTAAAGTTAGCTTCAGTAAAGTTAGCTTCAGTAAAGTTACCGTAGCTTCAGTAAAGTTAGCTTCAGTAAAGTTACCGTAGCTTCAGTAAAGTTAGCTTCAGTAAAGTTACCGTAGCTTCAGTAAAGTTAGCTTCAGTAAAGTTACCGTAGCTTCAGTAAAGTTAGCTTCAGTAAAGTTACCGTAGCTTCAGTAAAGTTAGCTTCAGTAAAGTTAGCTTCAGTAAAGTTAGCATCAGTAAAGTTACCGTAGCTTCAGTAAAGTTAGCTTCAGTAAATTAGCTTCAGTAAAGTTAGCTTCAGTAAAGTTAGCTTCAGTAAAGTTACCGTAGCTTCAGTAAAGTTACCGTAGCTTCAGTAAAGTTAGCTTCAGTAAGGATAGCTTCAGTAAAGTTAGCTTCAGTAAAGTTAGCATCAGTAAAGTCAGCTTCAGTAAAGTCAGCTTCAGTAAAGTCAGCTTCAGTAAAGTTAGCTTCAGTAAAGTTAGCTTCCGTAAAGTTAGCTTCAGTAAAGTTAGCATCAGTAAAGTTAGCTTCAGTAAAGTTAGCTTCAGTAAAGTTAGCTTCCTTCATTGAGAGAAAATGTGCACCTTTGGGGTTTGTAGTCTTTGTAATTACGTATTTTTACAGTCTTACAGTTTTACATCAAACTGCGACTTTCTTGACTTTAAAATGTATCTTTTAAATTGACAAACATCATATGTGTAATTCAGGGCACAATTCAAACCAGATCAAAATATTTGTTGTCTCTCGCCATTGACTACCATACAATATTTTTCCGAAATAAGGTCCCATGGTGGTCGACCGGAAGGGGAGAGGGATCAAATAAAGATGAATGAACATCAGAAGGAATGTTGTTTTAACCGCGGAAAGACGTCAGTACACACCGTTTCTCAAGTTCAAATCCTCCAACGTTAATCAACTAACTCTCCTGAATGCTTTGTCGGACAAAAATGGTGGATTATGATTGGTCAGATCGCCTGTCAATCAAACTCCCTGCGAAGGGTCAATTAGAGCTTTAAGGCCATTTATTGTCATTTTTTTCCCCTCAAGAGATCAGATTTACATTTTTTTTTTTTTCTAAAAATTTTCTTCAGAAATATCCTGTGTGCGTCGACTAATGACAAACGTGCCGAATTGTGACGTACTCATAAAATAATCCTGCCTTTCCTCGATCCACAGCAATCGCTGGACAACCGCTACCGTCTCCTGTGCAAACAGAGGGAGGACGCCAAAGACCTGAAGGACAACCTGGACCGTCGGGAGCGCCTGGTCTCCAGCTTTCTGTCCAAGCACCTGACGGACACACAGATGCAGGAGTACCGGCTCTTCATTCAGACCACAGCCTCCTTACTCATCCGCCAGAAAGACCTGGAGGAGAAGCAGCGTTTAGGAGAGGAGCAGCTCGAGGCCTTGCTCAGCACTATCCCAGCTCCATGAGAACAACTCCAGACATCTGCCTTTTCATGTGTTTTCCTGAGACTGGTAATGCTTTGAAACACCATAGAGGCTTTCGCACCGGAGGAACCGTAACTATTGGCGGAAGTTCCCAGAGTTTGGCGCGTTCGCACCGCAGGAACTGGGAACGATTTCAGTTCTAGGAACTCCTTTTGGAGGAACTAATTTAGCTAATAACTAATCTAACCCTAACCTCCCTACCCTAGAGTCGGCCTAGACCAGCGCTATAGGAACTGTCCGTGACGTCAGTGTTCGCTGATTGGCCGCGAAACACCAGAACACGCCATTTTTAAAAACACACAGATTATAGCCTATATATTTACTCCAGAAACTAACTCTACGAACATGTAAAACACTGATAGATGAGCCTCTCAACCTTTACACTGAGGAGAAAACCCAACGTGACTTTGAGGAGACCGAGAGAAACATGATTATGTGTTTCTGCTCAGCTAGCGAGGATCGGCCACACACACACGCTAATAACTCTTCATTAGGTCGACTTTGTGTATAACAGCTTTATCTGATAACGTATTAGACAGATCGTACACTAATGAACACGGAGAATGCGAGCACTGCCGTTCTCAGCGACGTCTAAATAAAAGTCTCAACAACGAGCGTGTCTCACGTCACTCAGAGTTCATGCTAGCGCTGCGAACGCAACCAGGAAAACGTTCCTACGGGAATCATTAGTTCTCGGGTCTCCATCCTGGCGGCTCGTTCCTAGAACTATCCGGTGCGAAAGCCCCTCGTGTAGTTGTGTTCCTCTGCAGGTCGTATCAAGTTGACTTTCGAAAACCATGAAAAGCTTTATTTAAGAGCCCAGGAATGTGTCCTTTCAGGCGTGTGTGACATCGCTCTAAAATGACGACCAAAAAAAAGGAAGAAACAAGCACTTTTGTAAAATAAGCTGCACATGCTCATATTGTGTATTCATAATTAATTTCAGGACTTCATTGTTGCTTTGATGCTGCAGCGTAGTGTAACTTTTCATTCTTTCCCATTCATTTTGTCCTGTAATTTCATTTGGCACTGTCATGTTGAATGTGTGTAATGATTGAGTGTGTTTGAAATGATTGAAGTCTGTATTATTTAACTGCATGTATATTCAGCATTAGTCGACATCTTTGTAATACCCTTGCATTTGACATTTATGCATATTATCCAGTGACCCATGATCTTGTGTTCTGCTGTTTGAGCTAAAGAAATGACTGAGTCACTGACACAAACATGTGAGCAACATTTTCAGTGAGGCCAAGAAGTGTGTACACAACACAAGTGTGTGTAAATGTGTGTTACAGTGATTTTACCAGCTGTAAAACCATGATAAAATCACTGTAATGTTCTGCCACGAGTAAATTGCTTTTATAAACCAGCAACAACAGCAATATGATAAAAAACCAGTGTGCATTTATGGTTACTTTCATTATTAATATTAATAATTGGAACTAGATTTGCTTTTCCTGTTGGAAATAACATACTTACAAAGTTTTAGGTTAAATGACAGTGAAATATAGGAAACAATGTAAGTAATATGAAAAGTTGATGGGTAAAACAGGAATCACAATACAGCATGTAAAAAATTCTTACAATTTATTTTTAAAACTTTACAAAAATGATCTACAGAACAAAGTTTAAATATCATCAGCACTTTGAATTATGGAAGATTCTTTCCGCCACAGAATAAAATTTTTTTTTTAATAATTGTGACTTTTTATCTCACAATTGCGAGAAATAAAGTCAGAATTGTGTTATAAACTCACAATAGCGAGAAATAAACTCGCAAGACTGACTTTTTTCCTCAGAATTGCTAGTTTACATCTCACAATTCTAACTTTATAACACGCAATTGCGACTTTATATCACGCAATTCTGAGATAAAAAGTCAGAATTACCTTTTTTCTTTTTTATTCTGTGGCAGAAACAAACTTCCATATTGAATGGATTGATTTGAACCAGGTTTCCTGATGTATTAAATATTCAATGTTAAAGTTATCTGGTCTTTAATAACATTCTCAAAACATAAGCACATTATTAATTTGTTCAGAGAACATTCAAACGTAACGTTCCCATAACGATTGCATAACCACAAAAAAAAAAAAAAAAAACGTTTTTATATGTTAAAGGTGCTGTATGTTTTTTATTTTACTACTACACCATAAAAATACTGAAATATGTTTGCAGATGTTTAGGAAACACGCTATTTTAACATCGCTGGAATGAGCGTTCCGTAGCGGAATGTCTGTTCTTGTTTTGATCTGTGTGACCCCGCCCACTGCCGTTTTACCCAATAGTATTTCGACACCCCCGTTGGCGGGAAACAGCGCGTATTGCATCCATGGAAACAGCAAATGAACTGGCCAGTGATCGCTGAATCTACCAGACAAAAACAAACTGTTTGTGGATTTACTTGTGAGAATATTACTTCTGTCCATTATAGTACAAGTGTACTGTTGATACGTTCACGTTGCAAAAGCATATCAGTGTGTGTTGTGTATTTTACAGTCATTCCGTGCTTTAAATTGCAAGTTGTCAAGGAAGTTGAACTCTCAGAAATGTTTTCTCTCATTTTCATTAGTTTTTCTTGTGGAATACATGAACATTTGGCTTCTCGGTTGGTTAAACAAGTGAAAGTTTGTTTTGTCATTTGCCGAGGGGGATCCCTGGTCTTTCCGCCCAGTGTTCATGTAAATATGGCCTGAAGTCACACGTGAAAGCCCTTGTTTTCCATAGCGACAAGCGACAACATGAAACTATCCTGTCACTTGTACAAACATCTCCACTTCATCTGGAATATAGCGAGTTTTCCTGGATGTGGATTATGAAACGAGACTGTAAATGAGCATTTGTGTAGTGTGCTGTGAATGTGACTTCATCAGTTTTGCCGCCATCTTGTGGTTTTGTGTTTATGTGGGATGCATGAATTCTATTACTTTTGGTTTAATGTGAATAAAGTTTTCTCACTGTACATCATTAGTGTTTGTTTCATTACAACTAGTCAGATTAGGTCAGGAATTAAGATGCAATTATCTGTAAAAAAAAAAAAAAAAAATGCTTTGAAATAACATTAATTGTCAAAAAAACATGAATAATAAAAATGTGATGTGTTTGAAGTTTAGCCTAAAAATTCAAATGGGTAAATCGCTGGGCCATATAATAAGTTTATGTGTATATATATATATATATATATATATTTTTAGCCTATTTATGCCTTTTCATGATACATTTAGGGGGAGATGTCATGTAACTATCATGTAAATAATGTCACAATGCAAAAACACTTGGGGGTTAAATGAATATGATGCAACTTCTCCATTAATGTCACGTCAATCTTGTATTTTCTATAGTGATCTTCATAAGCTCTTAGCAAAACACCAATGTTATGAAACACATAAAGGCCTGTCACTCATGCCGAATCATGCACACGCGTGTCTGAAGGCATCTCGCTTCTCTAATGAACACAGATGGAGGAGCACGTGCTCGGCCTCGAGGCCAGAGGGTCGAGAGCAACACTGATGCATCATGGGAACATCTAGAGATGCAGCTGTAAGCTAAACTGGTCAGTTCTGATCTTGTCAGATCATGTTGGTTTAGCACTGGTTTGCTTTGCTATTTCATCATCCTCAGCAAGTCTCGAAACAACATCGCAGATACACACCACAAAACTGAGTAAAGGTTCACAAAATTAAGTTTATTTGCATAATAATTTACAATTTTGAATAAGAAAATGCATTTATTGTAAGATAAGGTCCAATGTGTTGTATAAAGGTCCCAAAAAATCCTGAATAATAGACATGTTGATCAGCATTAAATATTAATATACACGTGTTTAACACCTAAAACAAGAATGTTTCGCAACATAAACCGTCAGAAAATAACAATAAAGTTTGTTTTCCACTCCTGCACCCTAAGATAAATTGCTCGGATATATATGTATATCATATATATATATATATATATTACACTATAATATGATGCATATTCAAAAGAAGTGTCTTCTGCTCACCAAGGCTGCATTTATTTGATCACGAATACAGTAAAAACAGTAATATTGTGAAATATGTTTTCTATTTGAAAGAATTTATTTTAAAACACAATTTTCCGCATCATTACTCCAGTCTTCAGTGTCACATGATCCTTCAGAAATCATTCATATGCTGATTTGCTGCTCAAGAAACATTTATGATTATTATCAATGTTGAAAACAGTTTATTTTTTTTGTGGAACAGCATTTATTTATTGTGTGCATTTAGTGTTCTTGCTGAATAATTTTTTTATTTTTTATATATATATAGTAGTGTATGGCATCAATCATTCATAGTGAAAATAGAATTTAAAAACACTTTTTTGTATGATGTGTAAATACCATATTCACAAAGCAAGATACCTTAAATTCAAACCTAACTCCAAAGTATTTGCTTATGATTTATAGTTATTATTGTCATCCCTTCATAAAATCCCCTCCAATAAAAATAGCTTTGAAAACATCCTCTATTATAGAACTTTTTCTTTTTTTTATAACTTTTTCCTTTTCTCTATATCCCCACATGTTTATTGTTAAGTGTTATTTCGTTTTGTACTGAATTATAATTTGCAATATAAAAAAAGAGTCAAATAGAATTTAAATGAACAGAATTCCCGTATAAAGCCTGATTGACATGAATACAGGTGAAACTGGAAAAATGAGAATATCGTGCAAAAGTTCATTTATTTCAGTAATTCCACTTAAAAGGTGAAACTAATATATTATATAGACTCATTACATGCAAAGTGAGATATTTCAAGCCTTTATTTGTTATAATTTTGATGATTATGGCTTACAGCTTATGAAAACCCCAAATTCAAAATTAGAATATTGTGAAAAGGTTTTAGCGATAAGCCATAATCAAATAACAAATAAAGGCTGGAAATATCTCACTTTGCATGTAATGAGTCTATATAATATATTAGTTTCACCTTTTAAGTGGAATTACTGAAATAAATGAACGTCTGCACCATATTCTCATTTTTCCAGTTTCACCTGTATTGAGTTATGGATAGCCGTCTGTCGCGAGCCTCTGTTTATGCGACACCGGCTCGTCCCGCTCCGCTCTGTCGTCTTCTGCCATCGACATCAGCTGGAATCTCGGCTTGCTCTTCTTCTTGATCCCGACCGGATAAGTTGGGAAAAGCCTGATTTTGGGGTGTTTGTGCGGGTCGCACTCCTCTCTGGGCGCCGGCGCCTCCTGCTGGCCGGCCCTCGGCTCTCCCAGAAGCTCCCTCACTTCTCCCGAAGCCTCTTTCCTCAGGTAATGGTAGGGCTTCTTCCCACAGTTGTCCCGTATATTCCCGTTGGCTCCGTACTTGCGGACCAGTAGACCGATCAGAGACGTGTGTGTGTGGATGACGGCGATGTGTAGCGCAGTGTATCCGCCGTTAGACTTAGCGTCGATGTCCACGCCGTGTCCGCTTCTCCTGGAAACCTCAATAATCCTGCAGACCATGTCGGTGTTCCCACTCTTGACGGCCCAGTGTAACGCCGTGAACCCGGACGTGAAGTCCTTCTTCTCCGCGAGCTGAGCGTCCTTCAGCAGAAGCCCGTACACATGACTCCACTGTCCCGCCGCGGACTTCACCAGCCACTCGTGCTCCGCGGGGTCCAGCGGGAACGGCTCCGACTGCTCCTTCGGCTCATCCGCTGGTTTAGGGGTCTTGAAGTGTCTAGGAGAGTCGCTAACTCCTCCATCTGTGGTCGTTCTCCTCCATTGACGTTCTCGCTCAGAGTCCGTCGTTCCTGAGGGATTCCTGTGAGTCTGACCGATGCTTGCTTGAGGGATTCGTAAAGGAAGTGCACATGGTTTGTTCGTCTTCTCCGCTCCGTGTTTGTCATCAGACTTCAGCGGAACGGTGAAATTTAAAGACTTTTTCGGTGTAAAGTCCACATTCGTACATCTTCCCAGAGCAGTTTCTATTGGAGAGAGCGGTGCTTGTGAAGCTTCAGTCTCTGACTTCTTACTTTCTCCCTTCTCATCTTCCTCTGGATCTCCATTATCATCGTTTGAGGCTTTTAGCAGGTGATGGTATACTTTCCTCAGGACTATATACTTGGTGTCCTGGAATTCTTTCACATAGGCAATGTTGTTCACACACGCCTTGAAGAGATCTCGGTTCTGCTTCTTCTCGGCCGGATCACCGCAGTTTAATTGCTCTTTAAACTTGCTGAGCAGCTCTGAGTTTTTCAGCTTTCCTCTGCCTTCTAATAGTGTGTTTAAAATCGCCTCTTGGGTCAGAGCCATTTCTGAATTAGATATAAACATACATACTTTATTCTTTCTGTCGACTGAGACTCCTGGAGTGTAGCCACACCTTCACCTGTCTTCCGGAATCAACACGTAAGAATGAAGAAGAAGAAGAATCAGACGTGGGTGGGGGCGGGGCTTTAAAAAAGGTTTAAACCGATTATTTTAATTGAATTAAAATCTTCTCTTTTTTGTCAAGAAGATGGGTAGACACATAGAGAGTTACCTTTAAATTGTTAAATTGTTTAAAAAAAAATCATATCAGTAATAATGAATTGGCCTAATTATAAAATTTTAAAACGCTAAACTCAATAAATCAACAAAGTGCATGTATCGTCCCTGTGCGTGTATTTCGATGAACATTATGTACAGTTATGTCATAATTACTTGCGTAATTATTTATTTAGAAGCTCTATCTTGTCGGGTCTTGAGAAAAGTCATTCCTGAAGCAATTGAGTTTCCCATTGACAGTAAAAGAAGGAGTTTCCAGGAAGAAGACATATTGAAGGATTTTACGAAATTACGAATCCTAGTATGGCATAATATTGTCTCATGAATATTAACTCCGTCGTCTCGAGCTGCTAAACAATCATTCTGATTCGTTCAGTCATGATATCCTTTCAGTCTAAAAGACATTATTTTTGTATTATAATGATGATAAAAAATAGAGTACATTGTTCATTTCTTTATTTTATATGGCAAAATCTTCATTCATAAACAAAAGTTTGCAAATGGTATCTGTCCCATCCTTATTTTGACACTGAATTAATCTCACTTCTGAAATCTCTTCGTTATATAAATAATAATAAAAATCGCTAAGATAGCCTATATTGAATATTATGAAGAAATATTTAAAGAAAATACATGCACGTAAAGGCTTGTCTATTAATGTATGCTATATCAATACAATTGTAATGTATGCCTTTGTCATATCTCTTCGCCATGTCATCTTTTGTTTTTCATCGTTTTTGTATAATTATTTGTTTATTTTATGATATCTATATGTATTTGTATGTAATTCGTTGACAATGCTCTTATGTTATTGAGCATAAAAAATTAAAATAAATAAAAAAAGGCTCCGTCCGATCTCACGTAACCTAATTAATATTCAAATTTGTGCCTTTCAGCCAATCAGCGCAGAGCGTAACATTGCGTCATTTAAATTCATAAGCAAGGCCTTCACCATAGTAACGGTGGTAAATTCTCCAGCCCGACCACAGTGAGAGTGAGTGAGACGAAGGCAGGCAGCTCCCTTTTGCCTTATCCTCCAAACACACACATTCCTCATCATGGCGGCCACGGATGTAGACATATTTTCTGTAAGTACACTTTAAAGTCAATTTTTACTTCCGGAAACCCACTTAACGTTAGATGGACAACATACACGGTCTGTACAGGTTTATCTGAATTAGGACTAGCGCGAGCGCTACTCTCTAGCTTAGCCCAACGGACTCTATATTGACTATTCACTGCTTTACGGTGTGTGTGTGTGTGTGTGTGTGTGTGTGTGTGTGTGTGTGTGTGTGTGTGTGTGTGTGTGTGTGTGTGTGTGTGTACTACAGGTCAGATCAGGTGTATGATCTGTCTTTTGTGATCTTAATGGAGCTATATAGTGTTTCTGGTGAGCCGAAAGGGGTGTTGAACTTGTCTTTTCTCAGTCTCTTGATTGTTTGTTGTGAACATCTCTGTATTTACAGTACAGTCAACAGCCTGATGCAGTCTATAGTACACATTTACTATTTCAGTAGTTTGCCAGATTGCTTTTGAAGGCAATTCAATTCAATTCAATTCAAATCACTTTATTCATCCCCAAGGGGCAATTCAAATGACACAAGGAATAGCATATCTTCAACTCCACACAGCACATCATTACTAAAAATAAATAAATAAATAAAAAATAAGAATAAAAGTGGATATGACTGTTCAGTCTATGGCATGTTTAGCGCAGTTCAAAGATTTGGGGGGCGGATGGTGACTTGGAGTTTAATAGCAGGACAGCCCTGGGGACAAAGGTCACCTTCCTCCTCTGGGTCCTACACACTTGACAGCGAAGTCTGCGCCTTGAGGGCAGCCACTCAAACGTAGAATGCATAGCATGGGATGGATCACGGATGATCCTACAGGCAGTCTTCAAGGTTCGCTGTGGGGGCAACATGCTCCCTCTTTAAGCACTTGACATTGTGAGTGTTTTATACCCATAATCCCCATTGAAACAACACTGTTGTGAACTGTAAAGTTTGGGGCCAACATGAGGCCCTCAGTGTGAGATCACAGAGAAGAGTGACAGAAAGGGCGGATGAGGTGACATCTGATCGTCCCGCTGTCAAACTCGAACAATTCACGTGTTAATTATGGGATCTGTGGAATAGGTGGTGATTTACTCATCCTCAAGCCATCCTAGCTATAATTTTCTTCTTACATCCAAACACAATCAGAGTTATATTAAAAATATCCGGACTCTTCCAAGCTTTATAATGGGAGTCAGAGTTCACTCTTCCGCCAGATCTAGACTCGCGTATGCCCGTTACCGAAAGCCAGTGATTATAGTTTATAGAGTTGTAAATATGGATATTATCTTACAAAAACACATGGCTTCACTTCAGAAGGCATTTATTAACCCCTGGACTCGTATGAATTACTGTTATGATGGATGGATGAGCTTTAAATCTTAAGCTACCATTCACTCCCATTATAAAGCTTAGAAGAGCCAGGATATTTTTTAATAAATCTGTTTGGCTGAAAGAAGAAAGTCACACACACACACACACACACACACTTGAGGGTGAGTAAGTTATGTGATCATTTTTATTTTTGGGTGAATTAACCCTTTAAGCAAGGCTTCCTTGGTAATGTTGATCGAACCTGCTTTTCAAGGGCAAGTTCAAGTAGATTATATTTGTAAACTTGTGTTTTGAGAGACAGTTCAACCAGACGAAGATGTGCCGTGAGAACTGATCCATCACCGTCCTGGGAAATGCTCAGGGAACGACTTATTCACTGCTAATTTTGAGGAAGTGCTCTGGATTTGAGGGAAACTAGTTTGGGTTAGAGAAGAATAACTGTATTGAGCTGTTTACTGTAGTCTGTGGGGAAAGCTATAATAGTTTATGTGTGTTCTGTGGAAGTGAAACATGTGGCCGGTTTCATTAACCTCTCCTCTATATTAAACACTAGTCTGAGCAAATAGCTTGTCAAGGGGTGATTAATCGTACTTTTCGGATTTTTTAATGTACCTGACATGTAAAAAGTGCAACCAGTGTTAAAGGAAAAAATGACGCGACTAACTCGTAAGACTAGTCTAAGCAGTTTATGCAACTGTCCACTGGTGCGTTGCTTTCAGCGTCTCGGTTAGATGTTGTTTAACTTTAAATCCAGGAGAATGAATGAAAAAATGTAAGCGTGTTTCACAGTCAATGGCTTTTGATTGGAGCGTTGTGTGGTTTTAGGGGCCGTATTGATCAACTGCATTGAGCTGCGGACGGTCGATCCTAATTCTAATTACATCATGGGTTAAAAAAGCTTTAAGGGACGGTTCACCCAAAAAGTAAAATCCTGTCATCATTAATGCGTCCTCATAATGTTCTAGTAGTGACTCTATGGAAATGTATTATCAAATTGTTTCCTTTCAGTGAAAGAGGTGTGTTATGTAATGTGTACCGCGCTAAAGTCTCACTTGCACTTGTGAGGATAAATACGAGATTTTTCCTTTTTGTGTGAAGTACTAAATCTCTTTTACGGACAGATGAAGCCTATAATTGCACAACTCTTCACAGTTCAGTTCAGTGTTCTCACTGGAAGGGTTGGAACAAGACCGTCCTGTTCAGCATTAATTTAATTTAGTGTATTATACTCTAGTTTCAGGGCAGGGCTGGTGTAGTTACTGTTATTTAAAGCTATATGAGTTTCGTGATGAGTCAACGTCCTGTTCATGCTCAGATATCCCACATGATCTGACCACTGACATTAATAAACACAAACATCACATGGTTTGCGGTTAAGAGATGAGACCACTGATCTAAATGTCATTTATGAAGATCAGTGTATGAGACTTTGTGGCTTAATTTTCGAGGCGAGAGCATGAAGCTTCACTTTTACCCTGTGGAGCACATTGAAAAACTTCATCCATTAATAAAGGGATACAAGCAGACATTAACAAGGAGAACTATTTAATTTCTTAGACTACAAAAAGTGTTTCTGCTTCAAACTTTGTTTAATAATTATGTAATTTAACATGCATCACTCGTATTCATTGAATTCTCACGTCGAGCACGAGCTTCTGTTTATGTTCACTGACTGATCAATGTTTATATGGGAATAAACGCCTAAATTAAATCTGTTCATCATTTAAAGCCATCAAGTCAAAAATATTGACTAAAACACTCAATTCAAATGGATTAGTTGTATGATCTCTTTATGAATTAGAGGCGTGAAAGTGGTAGTTCATTACAATATCTACATTTGTGTTTCGACGACGGAAGTCTCATGGGTTTGGTTCGATGTGAGGGTGAGTAATGATATGTTTTTTGTGAACACTTTAAAATAATTATTATGTACACTAAGATATTTAGGCTTTTTATGACCTTAAATTTCATGAAACTGCTGGGACTTGCCCTGACGGGTGACGGCATTAATGATATGTTATCAGTGTAATTTATTATAAAACTTTACACCTGTCTTTTTACTTCAGGTTTAAAAGGAGTTTATGAATGCATGCACTGAGTGGCAGCTAGACAGCAGTGTGTGTGTGTGTGTGTGTGTGTGTGTGTGTGTGTGTGTGTGTGCAGATAAAACCCTGTTCAGCGCAGATGCCACCCAAATCTCGACCATCTGCATTCTTCTCCATACCGGCCCCTCCTCCCGTCATATCAGATGAGATGCCAGAGAAATTTCCGATGAGGGTTGTTTTGTCAGTTTGCTGAAGCGGACACACACACACACACACACACACTCAGGTGTATGTGGGGGGTGAGAGTTTGGCTCTTCTCCACTGGCACTGAGTTCCCATCTGCCTTTAACAGTCTGTGTTGTCCTAGACTCCATCATGGATTGTCCATTGGATGGTGTCATTGTTCCCTGCAGAGTTATTGTTTTAAATCATTCTTATTAGGGATGCACCGATATGAAGGTTTTGTCCGATACCGATAAACCTTTATATTTCAAAGCCGATAACCGATATATTGGCCGATAAATCTAAATCTACATTTTTGCATAATATTTGAGAGCCTGATTACAAAAACAAAAGTTTAACTATTAAATCTTGTCCCAAGCACACAATTATAATGTTTTTTTTATAATTTTATGTAGCCGATATGACAGACTTGTGCTGTGCGTGTTGAACTTTACTGTATTTTCCTTTTTTGAAGTGATTACAATCATATTTAACCAATTCAAAGCCATCATGTTGAACAGTGCGCATCTGAAGCGTCTCAGCTGGAGGAAATAATACATTATTCATCGACTTTAATATATCGGCCAAATCTTCTTATCGGGCCGATAACATTAAAAATGAACATATATCGGGCCGATACCGATATAGTGGCCGATATATCGTGCGTCCATAATTCAGCCACTGGTGCAAATGACGGAAATTAATTTCTAATCTTAAAGTGTTCATCCTAAAAAAAGTAAAAAATTCAACCCTCATGGCATTTAAACTAACTGAGTTTTTTGATACAGTTGAAGCCACTGTCATTATTAGCCATTCTGTGATCTATTTTGAAGCTCATTCATTTGAATAATTATTATTATCAAATGGAAAATTGCCACTGGTACATTATTCAAAATATCTTCTTTTGTGTCCTAAGGAAGAATAGGCTACATCTTAAGTCAGTGGTGTTTGGAATGATGACAGAGTTTCCCTGTTGGAGGAATTATTTCTTTAAGTGTTTTTGGATGGGGCGATTCTTTCGCATAGAAATGCATGGAATGTTTGCTGATGTGCGCACAGCTCTCAGTGTGTTCTGTCAGTGTGTATCATGAATCAGGCCTGTCACTGTGAGGGCGGGCTGAGAAAATATTGTTCTAGGGCCCGAACGCTGCTCCACTTCCTCTTGATCTACTGCCCCCCGAGGGGAACAGTTCCCCCTGCGGCCGGGGCGTTTACTATCGGCCCCTATATGGCCATTGTTCAAGCCTTCCCAAGATTTTTCCCAGACGGCATGTTTTCCAAAAATGCTTTCAGCCATTTCCCCTTCTTCACCTCCTAATGTTGGATCTCCCCTTCAGTGCCTCTGGGTTGAAATGACACTGGGTGGTAGGGGGTCGGTACAGGTTTTTCAGCTAGAATTCCTTTTTTGTGTGTGTGTGTGTGTGTGTGTGTGTGTAACACCAGCTGAATTGCTGCTTCCCTCAGTAGCACTCTCAGTGACATCATCCACCAAATATGTGCCTGCATTGGGGGAAAGACGGAGCCAGATGAGGGAGGAGCGCATTGATTTCAGGACTGAGTTTTAGGGCACCCATTAGTGGGATTTTAGATTTGTCTGGCTCTGAATTACAGGACTTTTTTGGGAATGCTTTGAATGACTGATTGTCTGGAATGGACATGACATAAAAAAAATCTCTTTTCTATATGCATGCATTTTATTTTTTAAAAACATTTTGACCTAATATGTTTTAATGTTTAAGTCCTTCTGATGAAATCATAGGCATCTCTCTCATCATTTTATTCGAGCCCGTTCTCATCCTTTGGCGTTATATAGGTGACGCCATATGACATTTCGTTGAAATACTACGCACATGGCACCCTTTAGCGTGAATATAACATGCAGTGTGCGTGCCATGTGCGTAGTATTTCAACGAAATGTCATATGGCGTCACCTATATAACGCCAAAGGATGAGACTGTGTTGTTTATTCACATTAACCCCACCTCTTACTAAAAATCAACCGCCTCATCCAATGTGTAAATGATGCATAGAACCAAGTCCCCACAATTTTTTCTGGTTACACTTTATTTTGATGGTCCACTTTAGACATTCTACGAATTATAAGTAACTTGTCAACTAACTCTCATTAGAGTAGACTGCTAGGGTTCGATTAGCAGAATAGGTTGACATGTAGTTGCAAAGTTACTTCTAGTCAGAAGAATGTCTGTTGAGGAGCATCACAATAAAGAGTTATTAGATATTAAGCAGACAGTCTATTAATACTCTATTGACTGACAGTTGACATGCACTTGCAAAGTTGCTTATAGTTAGTAGAGACTGTCTAAAGTGGACTATCGGAATAGTGTGACCTTTTTTCTTTACGGCAATCCATTTCATTCAGATGCGTGTCACAATACAGAAGGGTTTTTCAGTGGCTGATGCCAATACAAATAACTAGAGAGGCGAAAGATTGCCTTTTACGTGAGCCTTATTTCAGTCCATGGTCTAATTTGTCTGATTCCTTCACAGAATGAAGAAAAGCGTAACCTCAGCCTTGGTGGTCATGTCGGCTTTGACAGTTTGCCTGATCAGCTGGTCAGTAAATCAGTGACTCAGGGTTTCTGCTTCAACATCCTCTGTGTGGGTAAGCAACTCTTAACAGCCCATTTAAACTGTTCACTAGCTCAATGTCAATGCTGGGATAGTATGATCTTGTAGTGGAGATGCTAATCAGTCATTCTCTTTTCATTAGGAGAGACGGGCATCGGCAAGTCTACATTAATGAACACCCTTTTTAACACCATGTTTGAAAACGAGGAGGCCAGCCATTACCAAAACGGTGTGTACCTGCGGCCCAGAACGTACGACTTGCAAGAGAGCAACGTCCACCTAAAACTGACCATCGTCGACACGGTGGGCTTTGGGGATCAGATCAACAAAGACGAAAGGTAAAGTAAAATACAAAAATGCCCTGTACTGTTTACACCAACGTCAGTTGCACTGAGAAACTGATATATTCAAAACATACGAATGAGTCAAGCCTCACAAGCCTGTTTATACAAAGCAGTTTGTTCATATTTGAACACCCACATGCTGAAAACTCATAAAAAGCTTCAATTAAACGCTCTTGTCTATGGAAAGGGAT
This sequence comes from Rhinichthys klamathensis goyatoka, assembly GCF_029890125.1. Classification (NCBI taxonomy): domain Eukaryota; kingdom Metazoa; phylum Chordata; class Actinopteri; order Cypriniformes; family Leuciscidae; genus Rhinichthys; species Rhinichthys klamathensis. The sequence continues at coordinate 51,382 of NW_026606732.1, forward strand.
CGGTTTGGGGTGGAAAAGGAAGAGAGGAAATGAAGTAAAAGAGTCAGTATTGTCATTAACTGCAATACACAGTGCAATTGTGTTTATGTATGTGTGTGTTATGGGGGAATAAAGTTTTAAAAGATACTGAATTCGAGTGTATTGTCAACATATTTAAAATTGGGAAATATTGGAAAATGTTATAAAGTAGCTAAGCCTACTAATTTAGACATGCCACTAGAAAATTTTGATTTGCTCTGCATGTCCTACCTATGATTAAAAAAGTCAGGGTGGGCTTAACATGTTGATGACAGAGCAGCACTGTTGAAGCATTTTAGAAAAATAGGCAGAAGATGATGCATGTGGTAGGGATTTTTTTAATGATAGTAAAAGCATAGTCCATATTAAGACGGCTCCTCTAAACAATTCCCAATCTAGTTTAGGTTGTAGGCCTAACTGTTGATTATTAACTGGGGTGATATTAAATCATGAATATCAAAACTGACATGTCGAGACAAAATCTCGACTCGGACTCGACCCTTCAAAGACTCGGTCTTGACTCGGACTCGGCATAGGCGGTCTCGTCCCCATCACTATGGTTGTGTGAGAGCTATTCTTGATATTGTTGCACAAACTGTTAAACAAGCTTGAAAAGTAAGCCCGCGTTATAATGTTGACTGCATTCAACTTTTGTTGTTATAAGAAAATTTTTAAAGAAATGTTATTCTTTATTGTATATGAAATATGTTTATCAAAAACATTGAGTGACGGCTCAAACTCATTATTCTCCATTGTTGCGGCTCCTCTCTTCCCAGTCTGTCAGTAACGCTCTGTTTACTTCCTGTCTCTATGAAGCCCCGCCTTCTGAAAAGCACACTGTGCTCTGATTGGTCGGCTGGAGCTGAACTTTGCAGAGAAACTGCAACATTACACGCTAAAGAAAGATGAACACAAGTCCTCTATTTGATAACAAAATCAAATTTTAAGCATGTCCCAAATGTTATCAGGTTGCAAACCTCATTTAAAATAAATGATAAACAAAACAACTGCCCGTTAGTTGAGAGAGTAAAGAAACACTAATTTTTCTCAGGTTTTTAAGGCCATATTTTGTATTGGACTCTTAGAATACGCCTTCTAACCCTCTGCATGTTGGGTGTGAGATAGACAGACTTACGGATGCCAGACATTGCATCTTTTGGGAAAAATGCATCCAGAACAAGACAGCGTAGGCTCTGAAAGCTTACGAGCGGTGCATGCTGGGAAAAATGCCTGAGAAGTCAAGAGACGAGGTCAGAGAATGTAAACATGATCCAGGCCAGTCTCTACACAGCTGTGTCTCTCTTCTTCTCACACAAAGTGTCTCGATTTTTGAGAAGAGATAACAAATATATCAAACTCTTTCAAATATTATTGATGATAAGTGGCTTTGTATGCGTATTGTAATGCTGATTTGTTGTCTGTTTCTCTCAGCTATAAACCTATTGTGGATTATATCGACACACAGTTTGAAAACTACCTGCAGGAAGAGCTGAAAATAAAGCGTTCCCTCTTCAACTACCACGACACCAGGATTCACATCTGCCTGTACTTCATTTCTCCGACGGGACACTCGCTCAAGTCCCTGGATTTAGTCACGATGAAGAAGCTGGACAGCAAGGTAGGTGCCCGTCACTGCGGTTCACTAGCAAGTGTTCTACATGAGAATCTCCACTTATTATGAAGATTACACTTCATTGCAAACGCATGTGCGCTAACCGCTAGGCTGCATCCTCCTGATGACTCGTTATAAAATAAGGATATTATTATAATAGCAAATTATATGCATGTGAAATTGCTGAAATTAACTTTTTTTTTTTTTTTTACAAGATTCGCTCCAAGTGTGTATAGTTTTCAGCCAGTGCTTACAATATCAAAATGTGTAAAGTTGTAAGACTGTTTCAAAAGCTGAATATTGCAAAAGCCAAAGTTATCATCATCCTCATCAATATTAATATATCATTCAAGTGGACTAGGTTACAAAACAAGTGTGAGTGGAAAACATTATTACGGTACTACTAAATGTTGTTATTGCTTATGTTTTAAAATGTAGAAGTTGTGTATGACATGAACAGGGTTTGAAATTAACTTTTTCACTCACCGGCCAATTTGGCTAACCAGATTACCTACGTCATGGCTTTGTTTAAAATAAAATTTGAATTTCATACATTAATTTCTTATTAAAATAAAATCCTGTCATCCAGCATCTCGTCCTTTTCACCAAAAATGTGTTTTAGTTGGACAGATCAATACAGCACACAGAAACATAAAAAAAATGTGGATGTTGGAAAATAACAGTATTTTCTGTTAACCAAATGCTTTTTAATGTTCGCTATTGCTTCAATGCAGATGAACAAGCGTGTCGTTATTTGTTGCGTAGTGACGTGTGTGTGTGTGTGTGTGTTCAAGTAAGCCAGATATGAGCAGATTCTGCAATACGCTGTATTTAATATATCATGACTCACGAGTTTTTGTGTAAATCTGTGCAGATTTGTCTTACACGAACTTCCAGCAAAGTGAGTAAATATAATAAGTAACAGTTCAAACTGGCGAGCGATCTGACAGTGTTTCCCGCCACAGTCGATTTATACACACATTTGGCGAGTGTTTAGTTCAAACCCTGATATGACATTACATTCAAATTTCTTTTGCTGCCAAAAGCATGAATGACCATCTTGTTTGCGCTCGTTTTGTGAGTTTGTAGGGAATGTCATTAGTGATGAGTGTATTGATCATTGATAATGTGTAAATGTAGGACAGTGGGCAGGGCTTCTCTCTTCCTGCCAGTGGAAAAAGAGCCGATCGATTCGTCATTTCATCAGAGAATAATGGCGTGAACGAGAGGAGACTCTGGGGTTTGTGTTTGCAGGAGATACACAGATGGTTCATAATGATGTGGCCTCAGGGCCCCGTGAAAACAAATACATGCTAAACCTGGGGAGCGCTTGTTTTTCTGTCCGCCATTAGATCAGGTCAGGTGACCCAGTCTGTTGTGATCGGTCTACTCTGCTCTGATTGGTCAGACGACCCAGTCTGTTGTGATTGGTCTACTCTGCTCTGATTGGTCATATGGCCCAGTCTGTTGTGATTGGTCTACTCTGCTCTGATTGGTCAGATGGCCCAGTCTGTTGTGATTGGTCTACTCTGCTCTGATTGGTCATATGGCCCAGTCTGTTGTGATTGGTCTACTCTGCTCTGATTGGTCAGATGGTCCAGTCTGTTGTGATCGGTCTACTCTGCTCTGATTGGTCAGACGACCCAGTCTGTTGTGATCGGTCTACTCTGCTCTGATTGGTCAGACGACCCAGTCTGTTGTGATTGGTCTACTCTGCTCTGATTGGTCAGATGGTCCAGTCTGAGGCTCAGGTCACAGGCTGGCATTATGCAAATTTATTACAAACATGTAGATCTTCAAACAGGAAGTGAGACGGGAATTACTGACGACTTGTTTCAGGCCGTTCGAAATCACTCATTTCTTTTGGAAGACATGAACTCCATTTATCTGCACTTTGATCTCTGAAACTTTGCAGACCTTTTGCATTCACAAACAGCTTTATTACTACACTACATTATTGGGGCACTTTAATGTTACCACTCTGAGACAAATGTATTCATGAGATGGCTTAGGAGACTAACAGCCCCAGTTAATATCTACTTCTGTTTTATAAGGAGAATTTTTTTGCACTTTCAGCATTCTGCTAAATTTCTCAGTTTGTCACATAGAAAGTCACGATTGAGGCTTGTTTGCTTGTTATTTTGTAGCCTGATTTATTACTGGTATCTAATGTAACAAAAGATCTATATCTAACTACAAACTCTCCAGATGTGGAACTAGAACATAGACATGTTGTGAAATGTCTTTGTTTTTGTTTTCTTTTAGGTGAACATCATCCCTATTATCGCTAAAGCTGACACGATTTCCAAGAGCGAGCTACACAAGTTCAAGATAAAAATCATGAGCGAGCTGGTTAGCAATGGGGTTCAGATCTACCAGTTTCCCACAGATGATGAAGCCGTCACAGAAATCAATTCCTCTATGAACGTGAGTCTTTGCTTATCATAGACATAAACCACATAAAGGCGTGTGTGCAATTTGAATTTAAATACAGATGTGAATGTATATTTCAGTGGGCACAGATGCGAAGGAAATCAGATTGAGTACTAGTAGGACTTGTAACATTACCAATGTAACCTTTAATTGTCTTTATTCTAGGCCCATCTTCCCTTTGCTGTGGTGGGCAGTGTCGAGGAGGTGAAGGTGGGCAATAAGACCGTGAGGGCCAGGCAATACCCATGGGGAGTCGTTCAAGGTAAGAAATAGGGCTGTCAAATAAAAATCTGAATTTCGAATATTCATTATATAAAACAAAAAATCACATTCGAATGCAGAACAAATTTTTGTTGCGTCAAGAGGCGCGAGACGCGTTTTGTTTTTGTTAGCTTATCCAGTATAAAGAGCTAGATTGTGTTGGGAAAAGGCTTCCTGCTGACGAAAACCTCTCAGTTAGTGGCAAAAATCGTGCAACGGCATACTTGACCAAACCTGCACATCGGAGCTGAGTGTGTGTTTTCCTCAGCTGGAAACATCATCAACCAAAAAGTGCTCAGCACTCGCTGCGGATAGAGACGACCATCTGGGGTTTTTGACCAACAATATGTAGAAGTGGATTGTTTCTGAATGGCAGTTTGCTATTTTGTGTTCATGTAGTTCATTACGCTGTGTGTTGAAGCGTGTTTTCTCAGGTTACTGATGCACAAACACAGTTTTATGCGCTATTGTAACCTAATTTACACTAAAGCACATTAAGGAAATTATATTTGATTTAAGAACAATTGTTTAAAAAGTGAATGTCATTTCATTTCAAGAAAAGATGGGATGCTTGATTTGGTTTATGTTTGCTTATTGCGCTCGCTTGCGCCCTCTTGTGGGCATATGAGACAACACAGCACTTTATTTTTCTTTTAAAGGTGCTCTACGTAACTTTTAGCGGCCTCTAGTGGTGATGTTTCAGATTGCAACCAAATTTTACAAGAGCGCTCGTGCTCGAACTTATAGACAATACCGTCTATTACGCAAATATCTCGGCGAATACTAGACGGATTCGGCGAGCACCGAGCTCGTTGGGACCATCTAGTCGAGCTGAAAAGAACCATATAAGTTCCATAGTTTTTGGTGGTGTTTTCGCGGAGATATTAGCAGAAAACCATCGGGCGCGCTGCAAAATTGCGGACGCCGGTGACGTCACGATCTCAGAAGAAAATCGCTCGTATCTCTGGAACGCAAAGACCCAGAGAGCTCAAATTCGGGGGAGGAGGTCCCAGGGGAACCCTTGCCCGAACGCTCGAGTGGCGGGCCTCGGGGATGCCCCCTACCGGATCGCCTAACTCGGGGAGCCGGGCGAGTTGGACCTCGGGGGTGGGCTCGTTCGAAAGGCCCCGTCCAGCACTGCGAACGATTAGAGTCTTGGGAATATTGATCAAAGATTGACTGAGATATAAGCCAAAAAACGTGCGCCTTTAACCGGACGTAACTCCCTGACCGTCTACAATAGACTGTATATAAGGAGAGAGGCTCGGGAGCGCGCATGCGTTGGATTTCACGGTAAATCCGACCCGGAGACTTCACATAGAAATAGGAATACCGGTCTTCAGAGGTAATAGCAAAACTCGACAAGTGGATCATTTTAATGTGTGATTACAACCCCTTCACACACAGGCAATAAAAAAAGGATTCATTTTAGTAGAAAAGTTACATAGAGCACCTTTAATATGAAGTATTGCCTTTTGAATTATCATTTGAAATTTGCTAATATTTAAGAAAGAAATTCGAATTTAGCTTTTCAGCCATTTTGACAGCGCTAGTAAGAAATAACATTCTTGCAGTGTGGCTGTTTTAGTTGATGTTACTCTGTCACTGGAGAATATCATGCTCGAGGGCCTGGAGAGTGTCGGACACTTTCATTTGAACCCTGCTGTTCATTCTCCTTCAGCTTCTCTCTGTGGATACTGGTTGGGAGGGTACTATTTTTACAATGCCTTTCATGTGAAAACAATCCCATCAATCAAAGCGGCGATAAATGCCACTCTCGACGGAAGCTAATTACACTGTTGTCTCAGATGTCTGCCACTGAGAAGGTCACGTCGTTAGCCGTAACCGTGTGTCAGTTTAATTGCTCGTCCAGCTCAAGTAGAGACTCGTGCTCCATGACAGAGACGCTCGGCGTAGAGCTCTTCACTTAGAACAGCGCTTGGCTTTGGGAAGTCTCGTAGGGTTTTTCAGTAGGGCTGCACGATTTGGGGAAAATGTCATATTGCGATTATTGAGGTCAATATTGCGATTGCGATATAATAAACAAATGATTTCATGAGTCAACTTGCTTGGTTCTAAAGCAAAATGCACACACAGATTAGTGATAATTCTGAAATGTGTATTTCTCAACTCAAACTAGCAACAACAACTAAATGATTGATAACACCTATAATGACCAATAAGCCATTGATGTCTGGGTAAAAATTCATTTAATTTTAATTTAAGTGAACTTCAAACAATCCTCACATAAACCCATAATAAATGTCATATTTACCTGTGCTCTTCCTGTCTAACAGGTAGGACATACAGAAATTTAATAAAGTTATCAAACAGTCTGCGCTGCATACATTATCAATTATATGGACTAAAATCCTATTTAAAGCTACACAAGTTCTTTGGTCAAGAGCAGTGAGTGTTTTTCTCTGTTCCCTTTGTTCTTTGATTAACTTTACTGACAGAAAGTATTATTGGATGCTGGCCCTTTAAGAGTTGCTGACAGAGATGCGGATCTCACACGCGCCTTAAGCCCCGTTCACACTACACGCGACTTTGTCGCTGCAAGTCGCCAGGCGCTGGTGATGAGGTCGCTAGTGGGCGTTCCCACTACTGGTTGACTAGTATGACATCCAAAAGACAGCGAATCAGCTTTCTTGCCATCCATCACTGCAGGCCCAGGGGCTGAGGAGAAGGATCACGTGCGCTCCACTCCTATTGGTTGTCGCTCGCGAAAATCGCTCTTCATTTGCATAAAGTAAAAAATTTCTCAACTTTGTCGCGTTGCTAGACACGCCCAATCTAGTCGCCAACGGTCGCTGTCGCGCGTGTCGCCGGAAGTCGCCCGCTCACCATTGAAATTAATGGTATCGCGTCGCTTGGTCGCGTGTAGTGTGAACGGGCTTTATTCTCTCACAACTCTTTGCGACCATCATAAGACTGCTCTTATGTTATGAAGACACTCGACAAATGATATTTTGGCATAATTGTGTGTGTTATTGTTCGTTCACTTCAAGCGGAAAGAGAGCTGTTTTCTGGCGCGCGGTCTGTGCACGCGCATGATACTGGCGCGCGTCTTTCAGTCAGGACATTCACAGGCAGCGCGCTCTCTTTTGACTTGTCTCGCTAAAATGGTTTAAACTTTAAAGCATTCGCATGAATAAGAGCGGGATCATGTAACACTAGCCAAAGGATGACAAAAAATAACATGCTGTGTTAACAGCCCTAATTTGTTTATTTCATATAAAATTGCATTATTTTGCGTCATATAATCGCATAGGCTTGACATCGCGATTACGATTGCGATACGATTAATCGTGCAGCACTATTTTTCAGCATGCAGACAAATACAGACAAATACAAATCATTTAAAAAAAATCAGTTCTCAGGCATATGACTACTTGCTTAACTAGTTCAGACTAGAGATGCACGATATATCGGCCACCATACCGATATGTGTTCATTTATAATGTTATAGTTATCGGCCCGATAAGAAAAATGTTGCCGATAAATAATGTATTATTTCCTACAGCTGAGACACTTCAGATGCGCACTGTTCAACTTGATGGTTTTGAATTGGTTAAAATATGACTTGAATCACTTCAAAATAGCAAAATACAGTAAAGTGGAACATGTCATATCGGCTACATAAAATTATGACTTTATAAGGCTCCGCCTTTCAAAGTTTACTCACTGGCCATGAGCCTGGAGAGAAGATCAAGTGGACTTTCAAGCGCTCCTCCCTTCAGTGGTGACCGTTGTTACTGTACTCACCGTGTGTGTGTGTGTGTGTGTGTGTTGCAGTGGAGAATGAGAGTCACTGTGATTTTGTGAAGCTGCGGGAGATGTTGATCAGAGTGAACATGGAGGATCTGCGAGAACAGACTCACGCCAGACACTACGAGCTCTACAGGCGCTGTAAACTCGAGGAGATGGGCTTCAAAGACACCGACCCGGACAGCCAGCCCTTCAGGTGAGAACCCCCTCACACACTCCCTGCTAGCTCTCAACCGTAGACTGTAAAGAAACATGGGCGTAGTGTCCGTGACGTCACCCGTAGTGTTTCTGAAGAGCGTTTTTGAAGCCCAAAGTGGGCGGATACCTGTTGGTCTCGCGTCACTCCCGGATAAACCAAACTGTGCAGCGAGGCGGATTAGCTGAGGTGACGTGACGCTAACAGACAAACCGCTAGTAGTGACATCAGCGGAAATTCACCTGTCACTTAAGTGACCACGCCCTTAATTATGCAGAACTCTAAGGCTTAATATAATTTAAACGGACGAGTTATAAAATAATTTACCCCCCTCACAGTCATCATGAAGGGCAAAATGAGCTATATAGACCAAAACCACTTTTTGCACATGTTTTTGTCTGCTGTAAAGTTGGGCATTTTAACATGGGGGTTTATGGGATTGGCTCACTCCTGCAGCCTGTCTCTAGTGGCCGGTCGATGAACTGCAGTTTAAGTCACTTCAGTGTTGGTTTCATGAGAGAGACTGGAAGGTTTATTGACCGCTTGCTCTCAACATGCACTGATTTTGCAATTTGGTGTTACTTAGTAGTACAAATTGTATCTTATTGGTTGGCCAGTTTCCTTCACCATGTGATGGAGAATAGATTTGCATTAGTGGCATGCGAATGTTTGTGACGTTCGTTCATATTAAAATGTTTATCGCATAGAATTTTGGTCATTGTGTGATCAGGCCTTTACACTGAAAGTGTTCTGCTTTTGATTCAAAACTGTGTTCTGGAAAGTAGCTTTCGAAATTGTAAAGTCAACATGAAATCACAGTTAACCCTTTCAGTTCTGATTCAGATTTACAACATGTAAATACATCCATTTCTCCCGAAATACATGAAAGAAGTAAGTGTCTGGTGAACTGGGAGAAGAATTAACTCAACTTTATAGATAATTTGTGTAATGATGTGTTGTGGGCGGAGCCTACCTGAATAAAAGAGTGAAAAGGGGCATTTTGTGTTTATATCTTATAATTCATATAAACTCGATGTTCTGCCTTTTTTTCCTCAGAATTAGTTTATTTTTTCCCTCTGATTTGTGAAACTCGCAATTGCGAGAAAAAAGTCACAATTGTGGGATAAAAACAGGTTTAAATGTTATCTATGTAAAATGTAATGGGTTAAAGTGTTATTACATGTGGTAACTGCAGGGCTTGTACATTATGCCCTCTATGAACTGCATGTGAATATTATATGGATCTATTGTTTACATCAAATCCATGCTTTAATAGTAGGGAAATAGTCGCCGGTTTCATCAGTCCAGTCTGTCTGTTTGATGGCTTGCAAATGTTCAACATGATGGCTTTGAATTGCTGGAAATATGAATGTAATCGCTTCAAAAAAGGAAAATACGGTTATGAGCAGCACAAGTCTGTCATATCGGCTACATAAAGTGATCATGAGAACATTATAATTGTTTGTTTGGGACATTTTATGGTGAGACTTTTGTTTTTGTAATCAGGCACTTTTATATAAAAATTTGGATTTAGATTTATCGTATCGGCCAAAATCTTCATGTCGGTGCATCCCTACGTCAAAGGGTTAATTGGCTCTATGCACGGCGGTATTTCCGGTGAAGGTCTAAGGATGCTGGATTACTTCCGCCGATCGTAGAGTCCAATGCTATACCGAGAATTTATATTGGTTTTTATACTCAATTGCTATACTAAAGAAACGTTAGTCACAAAAACAGACAAAACAGACACTCCTCATTTTGTTTATGCTTCTGTGTTTATTATATTAAATAAACATAACTATATATAAAATGACATCTAAACGTATTAAAGTTTCGTTTCAAAGACGAGAGGACAGTAAATTTTGAAGACTCTGCCATAATCCCGTTTTCCTCGGTTATCCTCCACTTTAAATCTCCCCAACCGGAAACGCACGAGCATCCTTGCGTCAAACGCGGAAGTTATGCGTGCATATAGCCCATTAATATACATTCCTGGTTTTATCATCCATCAGTTTTACATATTCAGCAGAAATAATGTCTTCATGCTACTCTGTAATAACTGTTTGTTTTGGAAAAAAATGGTTGGCTGTGACATTAATATAAATTAAATATTGTGGACACTTAGGCTTGTTTTGGGCTACTGATCCCTCTTTAAAATGTAGCGCAGTTGTCGAAACATAATGCCAGTAAAAGAACAAAATCTGTAAAGATATATATATAACGATAACTATATTAGCATCCACACCAACGGACGGAGACGTTCTGTTTATTATGAGCACACTGCAGTATTCTGTGTTTTCATCCTGATGTTCGCTCACGTTTTTCAGAAAAGGCTTTATGTGTGAATGATTAAATAGATTTTGCTGCTTGGAAATGAATCACATTGAATGCGATTTCATGTGGATTTTAAGTTAAAATGTTTGTAAAATTTGCATGTAAATCTTTTATCAAAAGGAAAATCAGGTTAAATACGTTACCATAAAAAATTGACCAGTTCAAAGCAAAATATTTTCTACAGTCTACAGGAGACGTATGAAGCCAAAAGGAAGGAGTTTCTGGGAGATCTGCAAAGGAAGGAAGAGGAGATGAGGCAGATGTTCGTTAATAAAGTGAAGGAGACGGAGGGCGAGCTGAAGGAGAAGGAGAGAGAGGTTAGTCCTGGTGAATGGGATAGTTCACCCAAAATTAAAATTAGCCCATGATTTACTCACCCTGAAGCCATCCTAGGTGTATATGACATTCTTCTTTCAGACGAATACAATCAGAGTTATAGTAAAATATAATATATATGTCCTGGCTCTTCCAAGCTTTATAATGGGAGTCAATGGGTATATTGTTTTGGAAGTCCATAAAAGTTCATCTATTCATGATAAAAGTGCATCTATCCATCCTTAAAGTGCATCTTTCCATCATAAAAGTGCATCTATCCATCATAAAAGTGCATCTATCCATCATAAAAGTGCATCTATCCATCCTTAAAGTGCATCTATCCATCATAAAAGTGCATCTATCCATCCTTAAAGTGCATCTATCCATCCTTAAAGTGCATCTATCCATCATAAAAGTGCATCTATCCATCATAAAAGTGCATCTATCCATTCTTAAAAGTGCATCTATCCATCATAAAAGTGCATCTATCAATCATAAAAGTGCATCTATCAATCATAAAAGTGCATCTATCCATCATAAAAGTGCATCTATCCATTCTTAAAGTGCATCTATCCATCATAAAAGTGCATCTATCCATCATAAAAGTGCATCTATCCATTCTTAAAAGTGCATCTATCCATCATAAAAGTGCATCTATCCATCCTTAAAGTGCATCTATCCATCCTTAAAGTGCATCTATCCATCATAAAAGTGCATCTATCCATCATAAAAGTGCATCTATCCATTCTTAAAAGTGCATCTATCCATCATAAAAGTGCATCTATCAATCATAAAAGTGCATCTATCAATCATAAAAGTGCATCTATCCATCATAAAAGTGCATCTATCCATTCTTAAAGTGCATCTATCCATCATAAAAGTGCATCTATCCATCCTTAAAGTGCATCTATCCATCCTTAAAGTGCATCTATCCATCATAAAAGTGCATCTATCCATCATAAAAGTGCATCTATCCATTCTTAAAAGTGCATCTATCCATCATAAAAGTGCATCTATCAATCATAAAAGTGCATCTATCAATCATAAAAGTGCATCTATCAATCATAAAAGTGCATCTATCCATCATTAAAGTGCATCTATCCATCCTTAAAGTGCATCTATCCATCATAAAAGTGCATCTATCCATCATAAAAGTGCATCTATCCATCCTTAAAAGTGCATCTATCCATCATAAAAGTGCATCTATCAATCATAAAAGTGCATCTATCAATCATAAAAGTGCATCTATCAATCATAAAAGTGCATCTATCCATCATTAAAGTGCATCTATCCATCCTTAAAGTGCATCTATCCATCATAAAAGTGCATCTATCCATCATAAAAGTGCATCTATCAATCATAAAAGTGCATCTATCAATCATAAAAGTGCATCTATCCATCATTAAAGTGCATCTATCCATCCTTAAAGTGCATCTATCCATCATAAAAGTGCATCTATCCATCATAAAAGTGCATCTATCCATCATAAAAGTGCATCTATCCATCCTTAAAAGTGCATCTATCCATCATAAAAGTGCATCTATCCATCATAAAAGTGCATCTATCCATCATTAAAGTGCATCTATCCATCCTTAAAGTGCATCTATCCATCATAAAAGTGCATCTATCCATCCTTAAAGTGCATCTATCCATCATAAAAGTGCATCTATCCATCCTTAAAGTGCATCTATCCATCATTAAAGTGCGTCTATCCATCATAAAAGTGCGTCTATCCATCCTTAAAGTGCATCTATCCATCATAAAAGTGCATCTATCCATCATAAAAGTGCATCTATCAATCATTAAAGTGCATCTATCCATCATTAAAGTGCATCTATCAATCATTAAAGTGCATCTATCCATCCTTAAAGTGCATCTATCCATCATTAAAGTGCATCTATCCATCATTAAAGTGCATCTATCCATCATTAAAGTGCATCTATCCATCCTTAAAGTGCATCTATCCATCATTAAAGTGCATCTATCCATCATTAAAGTGCATCTATCCATCATAAAAGTGCATCTATCCATCCTTAAAGTGCATCTATCCATCATAAAAGTGCATCTATCCATCATAAAAGTGCATCTATCCATCATTAAAGTGCATCTATCCATCATAAAAGTGCATCTATCCATCATAAAAGGGCATCTATCCATCATTAAAGTGCATCTATCCATCATTAAAGTGCATCTATCCATCATTAAAGTGCATCTATCCATCCTTAAAGTGCATCTATCCATCCTTAAAGTGCATCTATCCATCATAAAAGTGCATCTATCCATCATAAAAGTGCATCTATCCATCATAAAAGTGCATCTATCCATCATTAAAGTGCATCTATCCATCATTAAAGTGCATCTATCCATCATAAAAGTGCATCTATCCATCATAAAAGTGCATCTATCCATCATAAAAGTGCATCTATCCATCATAAAAGTGCATCTATCCATCATAATATATCTATGATTGTATTCGTCTAAAAGAAGAAAGTCATATATACAGCTAGGATGACTTGAGGTTAAGTCATGAGATGGTTCACCCAAAAATGAAAATTAGCCCATGAAGTCAGCATGGCCTGCGTCTGGCGTAACACACACTGATCTCGCGCGCTCTGTCCTCAGTTACACGAGAAGTTTGAGCAGCTGAAGCGCATGCATCAGGAGGAGAAGAGGAAGGTGGAGGAGAAGAGGCGGGATCTGGAGGAGGAGATGAACTCCTTCAACAGGAGGAAAGTGGCGGCCGAGACGCTCTCGCTCTCACAGCCGCTCAAGAAGGACAAAGACAAGAAAAAGTGAGTTCTTACACTTCCATCTTATTCTCAGGCGTGTGTGTATCGCCCAGTGGAACGGGCACTCGTCATATATGGCCTCTAGATTATATATTAGGGGTGTAACGATCCCCTCGTGTCACGATTCGATACAAATCACAATATGATATTATTGCAAGACATATGATAAAAGATTACCATAAAATTAATTATTTTTTCCCTAAAAATGGCTTGTCGTTGGAGATGATTCAATCAAATTGCACCAGACAACATAGTGATGTAAGAAAGCACGGCTGATGTTAGTTTCAGTGCAAACACAGTAAGAGTGGCATTATCTCAACACAGCCCTTGCTTTAATGTGGCCAGAGAGATTTCTCTCATCATATCCAAAGTCCTTTTCCAAAAACCATTGTTTTCAACTTTGTGTCCAATGTATTAGAAGGAGCTTCAGGGACGTCAGCCTGTTCTGACTGTGGCTCTAATGAACCTCGTCTAGCTCCATCTTGTGGTTATTGATGGTATCTGTGAGCATCCATTTTGTGGTTTGTAGCTGACATGGATCCTGTCCTGTAACACAATCCGCTTTTCCACGGCCGGACCGAACCGCTCAAGCGTTCCATGGTTCAGTTTGTAATCCTGGCTCAAGTGGAAACACAACTTATCGTTCTTCAAACCGTTCGGCCCGACCCTTTGTGTTAAAAGTTGGTGGAAAAGTCACATTTTATTATTACATTCAGAGATAATGTGGAATATTCTAAACGCTATAAACATGTATTTTAGTTCCCATCACAACAAGTCCTTAATGGTATTCAGATCACAACAGGAATGAAGAATAAAACAAACATAAATTATACTGCCATTCATTTTAAATCATTAAATCATATTTTAAGCAAAAGTTAAGCTGGCATGTTTGAGCTCATACTTCTTTCTTATAAAGTGGACAGTCCGCTCCTTGATTCTGATTGGTCGAGACGCATTCGAAGACGTTCTCACACATGCATCAGTGAAGAACTACTGGACAATAAATAACACTTTCACACGTCACCCATCCAACGGCTCACTCCAGAAACACACTAAATGTCTTATTGTCTGTATTTGTGATTCCAGAATAGTTCTGTGAAATGATTAATCACATCCACAATAAATGTTTGTGTTTACATAATGTGTGTGTGTGTACTGTATATATAAACACACACACACACACGTATATATTTGAGAAATATTTGCATGTATATATTTAAAGCTGCAGTCCGTAACTTTTTAAAGTTAAAAATAATCCAAAAAAAACTTATTCTGCCAGTGGTCAAAACTATCTGCTTGCCATAGCTAGATTCAAAACGGTTAGCTTGTAATAATGATTTTAATTCCAGTGGTACTGGTGGGTTTCCGCGGGAAATTCGAGCATGTCTTTGCGTCATTACGTCACATACACATAAAGAAGGAGTTTCGGCTAGCCGGCTATACTGCGCGTGACGAGATGTTTAGATGTATAGGCTTTTCTCGCAGCACTTTACATAATTAAACTTATGGCGGATCCAGAAAGATCCAAACAACAATCATCAGTGTCAACTGGAGATTCAGCAGTTATAAAACCCAAAAGACTTCGTACTTCGGATTTAAGGTGGCTAGAGAAAGAGAAAGAAACCGTCTCATGCGAACAAACACAAGGATTTAAACATCGGCGGGGCTTTTGAAAAGTGCGTGAACTCCGTGTTTTGAAGGGGTTCGAAACGGAAGAAGAGACGGCTTTTTTCTGCTGAACAAGTAAGACATTTCAATAGTTCAATCGTGTATCAGTACGTTTTCTTAATTCACACAGTTATGGAGTTTCCTTTGTTGTGCCTTTCTCGTTTTGCTATTATGGAGAATATGAATTCTGAACTACACAGGTAACCATAAAACACATTAAATTTAACATTAGTCACGCAATGCTGATGTTGTTAACATGAACAATTTGAGAACAAAGTAGGCTATGATTTGCACGGTTGCTGTAAATCGCGTTGATTAAATCTAACGAAGCTTATCATGTCGAATGCTTTTTCCCCCTTAGTTGGTCAGAACAAAAATGGATTTTACTTACTTGTTCAGAAGACATTTTCTTATGAAAATTCTTATGTTGGTCAAACTTTCAAAAAGTGAATCTGTGATTCTGTATGACAGTGACTGACAGCAGCACTCGCCTCAAAGCACTGTTCATCCGCGCTGTTTCATGCCGATTTACAACCCACGTAAAGATGATAATTCCGCGAATCACTGCAGTTACAGATTTCGAACAGAGAGATGGCGACAAAGAGGAAAAGCTACGGACTGCAGCTTTAATATTATATATTTTATATATAAATAACACATTTTTCTTAAATATATACATGCAAATATGTGTGTATTTATGTATACAA
The DNA here is from genome assembly GCF_029890125.1 of Rhinichthys klamathensis goyatoka. Taxonomy (NCBI): domain Eukaryota; kingdom Metazoa; phylum Chordata; class Actinopteri; order Cypriniformes; family Leuciscidae; genus Rhinichthys; species Rhinichthys klamathensis. The sequence continues at coordinate 67,486 of NW_026606732.1, forward strand.
AATAATACAGTAGGCTACACACACATATAATATGTAAACACAAACTTTTATTTTGGATGCATTTAATCGTTTCACAGAAATAATAATAGTTGCAACTCAAAATAATAATCAAGTCACTTTGTGAATAGCATCAGTCCAACTATTCCCGCATCACAACATGCTTGTATATGTGTGTGTGTTTTTTAAGTACACATGTTTCCATTCTACATCAGTTTGTTTTCATTTATTTTGTGATTCATTTTCTTGTTTTGTGTTTGTTTGTCTTCTTTCAGTTAATTTATGAGCTCATCGCAGGCCATCCATGGACTTTCCTTCATTAACGTTGCAACATCAGCTTTTGTTTTTTTGACATGTTCCTCGTGACATTGTGTTAAAGGACCAAAGATCCTGACGGGAAGACCGAGAGATGCATTATGGGGACTCATTTGCCACATTTGTTTGGGGGGGTGAATGTCATTTTTTTTTTGTTTCAACCCCATTTTATGGTTGTTGTTTTTTTCTTTTTTACACAGTTAGTTTTGGTACTAATCATCTGTTGATTTGTCTTACAGTCAGGCCAATGTTGTGACGTACATGTTTCCCTTGCCAACAGTTGTACAGTAGTATTTCAGATCTGAGCCAAACTCATTAGCACAGCAGTGATGAAACTAATGCACACATGTGTATGATTTTATTATTATATAAGCCTGCATGGGTATGGCTAAATAAAGCAGTCTTAACAGTTATTTTGGTGCAGTTTTTAAAAGTACATGACAACAGATATGCAAATTATATTTTTTGTATTGTAGACAGAGCATAATGCGATATGGCATTCAGATTATATTGTTTATCATCCAAGCCATACTGTAGAGGTAAAGACAACTTCATTTGCATAAGGGGAAATGTTGTATCAGCTGACATTGAAAATAAACACTCCCCTGATTTCCTTGAACTGTTGGAATGTGTTTGTGGTGTCGGGTATATAAAATGTGTGTATATAACTTAATTTTTAATAGGAAAATGAGCTGGCTGTTGTCATCCACGGGTCCAGTTGAAGCCGAAAGCTGTAATTGTGTCAGTATTCTGTAGTAACTAACTTCATTGGAGCTTTGGATGTAAAGTTGAAGTTCTCTGTGAAGCATAAATTGTGTGTATCCATCTCTGCCTCTGGTGTCTCTTCCACATTCATTAACAAAACAGTTTCCATGTGCAATTCAAAACATTCTACTATATAATATGTGAAGGAAGGGGGGCGATTACAATGAGAAATATATTTTTCACTCTAATTGTAAAACACTTTTAAAGACATTTACTTTGTTACTAAAATAACATTATAAAAAACTTGCATCTCCAGCAAATTATACTTTTAAAGACATCGAGTTAGGTTTTAGCACTTCCGGTTCCATCGTCCCGAAGTCGATGGATTTTTTTAATGGGGTTTTGGTTAAAATGGCCGAAATAAGGTCTGAGGTGAACACGAGCTCAGGACACTTTCACGTATTATTCTACGACATAAAAAATACATCAGTACATCACTCGAGATTTTTTTTTAAGCTGCTACGTGTCTTTAAAAAAGGCGTTGCTAGCAAGTGGCTAAATGTGACGACAGAGGCTGTCGAGGAGATAAACGTCATTAAGCCGCACAGGTAAACTCAGCACAATTATAACCATAACGATGCTGTAAAAGCGGACTCTTACAAACTATTCTGACACGAATAGTTCTAGGGAAATGTTTTAGATAAACTGAAAGAGTTGTCGGAAACTTAGTGACGTTGATTCGTGGGACTGTGGTGTAGTTCGTTAATCCTTTAGCTTTTTACTTCTGACGACTGCATTTAGGTTTCAAAATTCATAGAAATTGTGTTCGTCTGTGATACTTGTCTTGATGGACAAAACGTGCTAATATCATAAACTTTTGTTGATCACAGAGCTTATTCTTTAGTAATAATCCAAAAACCTATGGGAAATTCCTGTCGAGGGAACCAGTGTCATGAGAACTGCCGGTTGGCCTACATAGTGACGTCATACATCTATTGGTCACCCTTTACGTCTGTCAAGAGAAAAACCACAGACAGATTTTTTTTTTTTTTTAAGTATTTAACCAATGAAACGTAATAAAAAGAGCTTGTGACTAAACCTCGTAACTCCATTGGCTCCTCAAACTGTCAGTCAAGCCTCATGACTCCGCCCCGCCTCTGTCGCGCGCAGTTTGGAGCGTCTTTGCTTGTTTGCTATGTGAAGGTAAATGAATAAGTTCAGCGTTTTCTTTACTCAAGAAACTATATAAGTAAAGGATCATGTTTTATATATTTGAAGAGAAGAGAATGTTAATAATATAAAATGACACGCCATATAAAAATAGGATTTAATGTTTATATCAAAGTTTATATTGTGGCTTTATGTGAGGTAGAAGCATTGCTTATGTACATGTATAATAACGCGAACATTCAACAGCATATATGCCTATTTCAAAACAGCATTTATTTGATATAGAAATATTTTCTAAAATTGTACTTAGTGTAATTTTTGATCAATGTAATGCATCTTTGCTGAATAAAAGTACTAATTTCTTTAAACATAAATAGATCTTATTGGCTCCAAACATTTGAACTGCAGTGAGTATTGATATATTTTTTAATTGTCACATTTGCTCTATTACAAATTACTACTAAAAGGGATATTTTACTCTAAATTAATGCAGGTTTGAAATGACATGAGGGAAATTTAATGACAGTTTAATTTTATTCAAACAAATCCCCAAAACATATTTTGATTCACAGAAGAAAAAGTCTTCCGGTTTTGGAACAACTTGAGGGAGAGTATATAATGGTATATAATTTCCATATTTTTGGTGAACCATACCTTTAAACTATTTTCCTGTATAATGCTTTAATGACACATTTGCTGAGGACACTAAGAAAACTGACTTTATTGATTTAAAAAAACAAACAATTATGTTTCTGACGTCACAAACGACCTTGTAACCAATCAGATCAACGTGTGATCGTCAGCCAGTGGATCTCTGAGCTGAGTGAGTGAGTAGAGGCGGGGCTCATTTGCATATTCATAGAACCACGCATACTAAATGAGGCAAGAGTGTCGAGTTACATTTAAGCGATTAAGACATGAAGAATTTTTTTTTCATGGAAAAAAAACATTTAAATATGTTATTTTGGTGATCAAAGATGAGTTAAGGAATAATATGATTGACTTTAACATTGTGTGTACACACAGTAAGAACACGTGTAGTGTCAACAGTCTGTTTTATTGCATAGAAGGACACTGTTTTCCAAGCAACATAAAAGCTGCCGTTTTTACTAAATAAATTAGTCCCATTCAGAAAAGAAAATTTCCATGTTTCATTTAGGAGGAACAGAAATTTAATATCTGTAGCTGCCTTTAAAAAGGGTCGGGAAGGAGGTGTTTTTGGATAAAAACGAGAAAAATAATATCTGAATAGAATGTTATTTCCTCTTCACATTAATCCTACAAAAGGATTCTTTCAAATATCAACAAATACCATAAAGCATAACTTGATTACGGAATGATCTAATCCCAGACAGAAACCGTGTCGGCTCAGATCAGATTCAGATGTGGGCCGACACTATGTTGCTTTATGGGATTGTCCAACAAAAAGATTTACGTTTAAGCACCATAATTCTACTTCTGAATAGCTTGTATGAAGACGCATAAATATAAAACACAAAATACAAAAAAGAAATGTCAAATACGATCAAAGTGCTGCATAAAGGTTTCATAAAAGGAATAGAAAAGTGCCTTGGCCGTCGTTTATCAGCTTCCATCGAGTAGCGGAGGACAGGGCGACGTCATATCCTGCCGTCCATCATGTCTTCCTGTTTTCATGGACGGTTGCTCGTGGTAAAGGCACCAGAAGCCGTCGTAGAAGTCGTCGATGTCGTGGTCGGCGCGCTCCCTCTTGCGGCGCTCCTGCCGTGTGAAGGAGTCGAGGATGTAGACGGTGTTCCTGGGAGAGGAGAGCTGGAGAGCCGTGAGATACTCGTCCACCGTCTCCTTACAGCAGACGAACTCTGCGCTCGAGATCTGGAGAACACACACACACACACACACACACAAGAGTCAAATCATGCCAGAACATCAGACACGTGTACAGGCACCCGCTTTCATGAGCACTTTACTGCATAAAAAAAAAAAGAAAGATTCAGAGATGCGCATAAAAAGAATAAAAACATGCACTCAAATTGAGATGAATTCATTTTTCATCTGATAAGACGTGGATAAACTACAATTAGGCCATGAGACGGGACCCCAAATTTGGGCTACCGGTACCATTTTGAGGGATTCAATTTCTTTTTGATTTTCATGAAGGTACACATCTCTAGTGTTGGAAAATGTGTGATAGCATCCGATCCATGGAAGCTTTCATTAGAAATCAACACTTATATCATCCTACCTCAAGGTAAGGTGTTCAGTGACTACAAGAGAGAAAAAATGATCCTTTTATAATTTAAAAAATTTATTTTAAAAAATATATAATTTTTTTTATTATAATTTTTTTTTATAAAATTTAAAATTTATTTAAAGATAAATTAATTTATCCTTTTTTTGTATATGTTAAGCATTTCAGAAATGTCAAAGTCACAGGTGGGGAAATTACAGTTTAGAGAGATCTGTAATCAGTGACTTTGACATTTCTGAAACATCCCTGTAAAGGCAATTTCAAAAAAAAATTCTAAACACATTATAAATGTTAGAAATGTATTGCTAAAACATATTACAAAGACTGTGAACTGTGAAGTACTGAATTGTGGAGTTAGACCGTTAAACAGTTTTTCACCATTGCTATTTTCCGGATTTTCTGGGCGGGGCTAAAACAGGGCTCGATGACGCACTGGAGCCCTTGAGCTCCTGGACCACTGATCTATATAGAATGACTGGATAGCTCATGACGTCATAAACAGTGAAGCCACCGCGCCGCCATATTGTGATTCCCTAGTGAGCTCACGCGTTCTATTGAATCAATAGGAAATTGTATGATTTGACTGAGAAAACATTGCATAACGAGACACCGTCTTTAAATCTAAAGTCTCCCTGAACAGTCTTACAATGCAAACATCCTAAGCATTTAAATGGGTATTTGTTTAAAGTCGGAAATTATTCCTGCTTACTAAAAATGAAGTATATGTGAATTGTGAACTTAAAATTTAGCTCTTTCTGATAGTGTTTTACAGATAGATCAGTAGTCTGCTCAAGTATTTGATTAGTTAGCAAGAACATGTCCAGGAAATGCATAATACAAATTGTATGGGTTAATGAACACCTGTTTCACCCCTTATTTACACTGCACACGTTTGCGGCGCGTTTACAGCTGCGACACGGCTACCGGAGCTGATCGCGCCCACAAATCGGCAAATCACGTGGAAATGCTCCCGGTGTGAGTTGACACCGCGTGAATGTAGGAATAAAACATTGTCGGAGCCATAATGCGCCGTAGATGTGTGCACTGTAAATAAGGGGTTTACACATAGGCCTACTCCGTTTGCAGTGCATATTTTTACCATACCCATGTCAACAGGTTGGAGCTTTCACTGCAAGGGGAATGCCCGTCCTGTGCGGTGCGTGCAGAGATCGTTTGTGCTGCAGGCGCTGAATTAAAGTGACAGCGCATGGTTCGTGGTCAAACTGAACACGGATTGACATGAAAATATTACATATATGCATTTAATTAAATTTATAAGAAGTAATGCATTGAATAATACGTTTATTGGGTTTAAACTTGAATACGTCTGTGAAAGAATGCATAGTAGGCTATACTTTTTTTTTTTTAACAACACGGAAATAGCGACAATTGTGCATATAAATTACTATATATGGGCTTAAAGTACAACCTGTGAGCAGTTTTTCAAGATCCTTTGGTGATCTTCGTTTTACACTTGTTGATGCGCAGCAGGTCATCTTAAAAGTGCCGTCGGAGCTACCTATCTCTGTATAACGGCCGTTGGAGCCCTCTGCTGGTAGGGAATCGTAAGATGGCCGCTCGAACACTTCCGGTGGCTTCACTGCCTGGTGGCAGTTTAGAACGTCATGAGCTATCCAGTCATTATATAGATCAGTGTCCTGGACACGCCCCTACTTGATGACGCACTGGAGCCGCTGAGGCTGGCCCTATTTTTTACAGTCTATGGGCTGGCCGCTCCTAACAATATTATAGAGCACGTTCACATCAGTTTGCCGCTCAATCGCGAGTTACTGTCACTATTTATAGTAACACAGCCTACAGATTGCTAGCTACTAGCTATGCCTTCGTCACGGAAATGCGTACTACCTGGATGCGATCACCGGATCACGTACAAAACAGATCGGTGTCCTTATTTAAATTTCCGAAAAACGATTACATCAAGAAGAAGTGGATTAATTTTGTGAAGACCACCTTTGATGGAGAGCTGAGGATCACCGCCACAACCCGCCTCTGTAAGTGATCATTTTACACGGGATAGTTTTATAAACTTTCGTCGGAGATAACTGTCTGGGATTCACTGATAATCCGCTGTTACTGGTGAATGGGGCCGAACCGACTCCCGCCTCAGCCTTCATCCTCCCGTCGCGCCGACAACTGGTGCCATCATCGGCAGTGCGTGCCCACCGTGCGGGCATCCATTCCGGCTGTAGAGTTGAGTGAGGCGAGTCGACGGCAGCTTTCCCGCGAGTGGGCGTGGTTTCAGCGCAGCCAGTGGACACGCCCCCAGCGTTTGAGAGCAGAGATTACTGCTCATTTTTTCAAGATTTTGATAGCTTATTTTATGTACTTGCTGGCTTTTTTTTATCATTCAAATTTGGCTGGGTGACTAATAACACATTTTTCTGTGGTGTGACAAACTCAAAACACATACTTAATTTTGACTTTACAGGGACTTTAACATATACAATGTAATAATTGTATGCAGAAATATTAATTCAATGCACGTTTTTAGAATTTATCCATATCTCTGCATCTTTCTTTCTTTCTTTTCTTTTTTTAATGCAATATCCCACAATGCTCATGAAGAGCTGTAGCGTGGCTGATGAAGTGTTTGGTCAGTGCTGTTGTAGTTCTGCCATGTTTGTTTTTTTACTCTCGTGTATGTTTGCATTTTCTCTTATATAGATTTATAAGCATCTCTGCATTTCCATTCAGCATTTTTTGTGCAATATCCCAAAATTTGCATAAAGATAGTTGGCCATTGGTCCGCTATTAGTCCAGTTATCCAATCACAGCCTTTGCTGAGGCACAAATTTTAGTTGAATTTATTCTGTTAATGTGTTTCCTTTTGTAGTTTATCCACGTCTTATCAGATGAGAAATGAATCCATCTCAATTTGAGTGCGTGTTTTTATTTTTAAATTCAATTCACTTCACATTTATTTGTATAGCGCTTTTCACAACACACATGGACTTTCTGTAAAGCTGCTTTGAAATGATGTGTACTGTGAAAAGCGCTATACAAATAAACATGAAATGAAAAAAAAAACAATTGAGATGGATACATTTTTCATCTTATAAGAGACAAACTACGATGGAAACTTTACTGAATAAATCCCTCAAAACCCTCATGTGACTTTGCCTCAGCTGAGGCTGTGATTGGATAACTGGAGTAACCAGCGGACCAATGGAATCTGAAACGCCGTCAAAAGCTGCGTCCCAATTTGCATACTTGAAAACATCATAGAATATGCCGTATAGAAGTATAAACTGAGTAATTTGATCACACTGAAAAATCCAAAAAGAAAAAGTGCACTTTAAATACCAGAATGATGCACTAAATTAACGGAAAAAACGAAGTGTGAAATGTTGGACACTTCATGCACACATGTACGTAGCGGAGGGGGAGGGGCTTCAGACTCATGTTGAACTTTTATAATGATAAAACTCATACACTATGCACAGCATGTACTCATCATTGGGACGCAGCTAAAGTGTGTGATCATGATGATTGGGTGTAATTCCCTCCAGAAGCGTCTCACACACACGAGTGTGTTCCCGAACACCAGCATCTGAACGCTAGAGAACACGGCAGCGTTTACTGAGTTTCGTCTGACGCTCGACACACACTCGTTTATGATGGAGGGAAAAAGAGCAACTTCCATTTTTATTACTGATGCAATTTCCCTGGAATTGACGATTTTGTTCTCTTGAACACATGGGATTGAAACACTGATTCATTCGCAAATGTTTTTGTGTGACATTCCACTTTTGCAAGTTAAATTCGCAACTTTGGACGGAAACAGCTTTTGAGTTGTTGCGGACCCAATAAGCAGCTGAAACTGGAAAAATTAGAATATGGTGCAAAAGTTCATTTATTTTAGTAATTCAACTTAAAAGGTGAAACTAATATATTATATAGACTCTTAACATGCAAAGTGAGATATTTCAAGCCTTTATTTGTTATAATTTTGATGATTATGGCTTACAGCTTATGAAAACCCCAAATTCAAAATTAGAATATTGTGAAAAGGTTTTAATATCTGTAAGGCATAATCAAAATTATAACAATAAAATATCTCACTTTGGATGTAATGAGTCTATATAATATATTAGTTTCACCTTTTAAGTTGAATTACTAAAATAAATGAACTTTTGCACCATATTCTAATTTTTCCAGTTTCAGCTGTAAGTCTCTGGAAGACACACGATATCTTCGACAAAAAGACCCACTTTCAGAAACTAATACAGAAAAGTCATACAGGTTTAACAACCTTAAATTGAGTTAGTCATCTAGTAAATGAACCTCAAAATGTTGCAAGAGTGAAGCGGTGACTAATAATGCACTGCAATTTCAGTGAGTGATATTAGGTTGAAAGGTTGCGGTTTAATTGGCGCTTCTCTGATGTTTTGACTGCATCCGTGTCAGAAATCACATACAGAAATGCAGTTTCACATCTTCATTTTGATGTTTTAGTCTGTGCTGTTTTCAGTTGATGTGAGAACAAAACCTATAAACATCATTTGTAGCGCCTACTGTCCAAAAATAGCAAGAACTCGATATGAAAAAGTCTGAGAATTACAGAATTCGGTTCCTTTTATGAGAAAATTCAAACAGTAAATGTGATTTTGCAATATATGTTCTCTAAATGTAAATGTCTAAGGGAGAAACACATTGAGTTTGAAAATACAACAGATATCCTTTAAGCTACTTTTTTATAAAAAATAATTAGAAAGTAAATACCTCTGCTCTCAACCACTAGAATAATGGAAATATCTTTTATTGTTTCTGAAATGATGGTCTCTATTCCTCAGCATTTCTCTAGTTTTCCAGTGCAAATGTCTAAAGATTCTTAAATCACGATGGATTATTGTGCTGGACACAAAATATAAACTCTTGTTTTCTGTGAATTTTTCAAATCATAAACTCAGTTCGTATCGATCAAAGAAGAAATATCTCAGAAAAATCATCTTCACTCACAGGGAAGTTCTCAGAACTCATTGACAGAACAAAATGAAGTGAGTTTATGCTTAAAACAACAACAACAAAGATTGTTGAATTTGATCAACAAAAACTTGATTTAAACTCGTTTAGATATTTGTATTGGAAAACAGGACTAAAACATTCATTTTTGCAACATTTAATGCCATGAATATGAATGTAATACTTTCTGCTCTAATTGAAGACCTTTTTAAGGCCTTGATTTGTGTTTATTGATAGTAATATTTATTTAATCTGAAAAAATGTATCAACATTGTTACTGGAACATGAATTTACATTAAGAAAAACTGAGGACTTTGCCTGATTTCAGCCACTGATCATCAGAAGGAAAGTTGACAGATGCAGAACAACTTCCTGAAATGAAACATGAATGGTTTAAAAGCATTTGCTTGAATAGAGCGTGATCATATAATGTAATGCTAGCCGAAGGAAAAAATAGTTTTAACCTGTTTAACTGAAAAAAAATAATTTAACTGCATGCGTTAACGTATTCATTTTGACAGCCCTAGTTTATATACAACCCAGTTTTTATTTGCCGGTTGACTGAAGAAGAAGTTATATTCATTAATTGATTATCAACTAAACTTTTTTTCAGCTGAATGAAGTGTTTAATTTAGGTTTCAGTAACACAGAGATAGATATGAACGTTTTGGCCGGTACCGATAATTCTTTGCATTTCATAGCCGATAACCGATATATTGGCCGATAAATCTAAATCCAAGTTTTTATATAATTTTTGAGAGCCTGATTACAAAAACAAAACTCTCACTATTAAAATCAATGTCCTCAAACACACAATTATAATGTTTTCATTATAATTTTAAGTAGCCGATATGACAGACTTGCGCTGAACCATAATTTCGTTTTTTTAAGTGATTCCAATCATATTTCAAGCAATTCAAAGCCATCACGTTGAACAATGAGCATCTGAAGCGTCTCAGCTGGAGGAAATAATACATTATTGATCGGCTTTAATATATCAGCTAAATCTGATCAGGCCGATAACGATAACATTAAAAATGATCATATATCGGCTGATACCGATATATCGTGCATTTTATACCGATATGACGGCCGATATATCGTGCATTACCCATAATATTCCATCAAGCGCATCAACTTTGAAGGTTTGATGCCATGCTTCACTGGTACCTGTGCTTTCCTCAGCAGATCGGTGAAAACGGAGAACCAGTCCGGCGTCAGCGTCTCCAGCTCTAAAGTGATGATGGCCAAGGCCAGTATGGAGCCCTTGAACTGCCAGAGCTGGTGGCAGGCCATACAGTGCTGCGCTTGCCTGGTCCACAGCGACGCCTGGAGAACCGGCCTGTACTGAGACCCGTCCCGGACCGGCCCCGGGCCCCGGGACATCAGCAGCCCGTGATACTGCAGGAGGAGGAGGAGGAGCACAGCGTCAACAACCACACCGGACAACATCACTACCAGGACAGGGGTGTGGGGCTGTGTGTGTGTGTGTGTGATGTTGAGGCATACATTCTCTTAATCAAACAAGATAAAGAAGATTAAACAGTATTTAAAACACGGTCAGAAACAAGACCAAAACAATTCATATTGATAATATGTAATTTAACCGTGTGTGTGTGTGTGTGTGTGTGTGTGTGTGTGTGTGTTGGGCTGTAATCATGTGCGGTGCTCAATAGTCTCCACAACAGAAGTCTCAGTCTCTTCTAGATCCCGATCGGTTGTTTGTTTTGTTGTTGTTGTTGTTCATATTGAGGATTGCGTCCCTGATTGACGTTCCTTCATTAGTGAAGTCAGAGCTGAACACGAGCCCAAAGCAAGATATTACACTGATCAGCAATGAGGAATAATTATGAAAACCTTTGAATAATGTGCAATTATGCGTTATGAAATCAGAAAACTTACATTAAAGGGGTCATGACATGGATTTTTTTTTTATTCCTTGAGGTTCACTTATCCAGCTTATTCCTGCGCCCCATGACGCTTTGCGCGAATTATGGGTGTAACTTCCGTTAAGCTGTAAACAATCAGTGAAAGACTAAGCTCTATGAACGCAAAAACGTGTCACAATGAGATGACATTAATCGACTCACCCTTTAACCATCGAACATTAAAAATAAATTTAAAAGTATAAAAGAATCAACAAGGTACTTTCAACAGACCAAAAATAGCCCCAAAAGCGCGAGTCTTTGGTTAAATATCACTGTAGTAGTCTAATATACGTATATCTGTATTGTATAACAAGCCTTAATCAAAAATGTTCATTAACTTCAGCATTACGTGACACTATATCAAAGTGATTTCCGTCATTTTGACAGATTATAAACTGCATTTACCCGTGAAAACAAACCTGGAAAGAGACGTGAGGATTTGAGGAGAATAACGAGAGATTCTTCGTCCATTCCAGTGAATTATTAATGGAATATCGTGAATTAAATTCGGGAGAACAGACCACAGATGTGCCGTATATGTTGTCCTTTTTCATACTTTTACAGCGGATTGCAAAGGAAAAAATAAAAATCATCATGAGGAAAAGAAAGCAGCGACTGAAAAGAGCTCTTGCCGTAGATATTCTTGTTATAACATGTCACGTTAAAATATCAAGTATAACGTTATTCTCATGATGTCTGAAAATAAATCATGAAGGAAAACTGACACCTCATCCAGTCAAACTGACGGATCAGCTTTATTTGTAGGGAAACCTTATGATTTGAAATGATTCGTTTCAGGCTTTTTGAATGGAAGTTCCCCAAACCGGAAGTGCCACCCATAATTCAAAACGCAGTAAGCTCGTCAGGAATACGGTGGATAAATGTTAACGTTTTTTGCACACAAAATATGTGGAAAACTGATTATTTCTGACTGAAATGATCCGTTTTAAGGCGCGGTTCCTTTAAGGCTTGTCAGTAAACGCCACTGTTATGATTGGCTAATGTCTCTGCATAGGAAAAAGTATCAACGCTTTACCGTTATGAAAACATTATCCATATAAAACCAACATTTACAGACAAAGCAAAGCATTATGACATCATTCACTAGGGTTTGTGATAAAGCTGCTGTCAGATGTAATGCAGTCGCTGCTTCATCTTTCAACAAAAGCTTCTTTGTGAACTCTTCATTACACTGTGCCTCGAATCGATTACAAAATAAAATGCTCTGGACAAACATAATCCTGTGACGCGATCCGAGACGCCATTAAAATAAACATCCACTTGTTCCTGATGCTGAGATCTTCTGAATACACAATAGACAATAGTTGAACGACTTGATAAGTCAACGTCCACTCCACTTTAATGACATCATTAATGAACAAATTAAGCCTGCACCTCGAGCTGAGACTGAACGCTTCATCAGCTCGTCTCTGGCTCGTTATATTTCTGCTCGTTCTACATCAGACACAGGTAAAGAAAGATTACATGTATATTGTATGCGATTGGGTCCAGCGTCTCTCTACCGTTAGTGAAGCTGTGGGTTTTAGTTACGAAGAAATATATGCTCAAACTTTTCAGTTTCGAAGCGATTTTATTGCTAAATGACAGAACAGTGTAGACAGTACACGTGCGCGATCATGTAATATGGCGATTTTTAACTTATATATACACAATAAGCTGTTTAAAACGTGCATTCACCCGATCAGTTCTGAGCATCCGGATGGTGTATCATGTCTCGTGGAGCGCTCTCCGAATACGCATTTATTTGTCATATAAAGAATTAGTTCACTTTAAAAAAAACTTTTGCTGATAATTTACTCAGCCCCATGTCATCCAAGATGTCCATGTCTTTCTTTCTTCAGTCGAAAAGAAATGAAGGTTTTTGATGAAAACATTCCAGGATTTTTCTCCATATAATGCACTTTACTGGGCACCAAACGGTTCAAGGTCCAAAAGACAGTTTCAGTGCAACCTGCAAACTGTTCAAATGGCTTTAAACGATTCCAGGCGATGAATAATGGTCTTATCAAGCGAAACGATCGCTCATTTAAAAAAGAAATAACAAAGTTTAAGTTTTATAAGCTCAAATCCTCGCCTTGCTCTGTTCTGTGTGACTCTCCTGTTCGAAAAAAATAAACAAATCTTTTTCCGAGTCAATTCGTTCATTTCGTTCGTTAAATGAATCAAATGACTCGAAAAAAGATTCGTTCATTTTGATGAACGAGTTCGAACAGGAGAGTCACGAACGTGCATCACAGAACAGAGAAAGGCGGGCATTTGACATTATTAAACTTAAACTTTGTTATTTATTTTTTAAATGAGCGATCGTTTCGCTTGATAAGACCCTTATTCATCGTCTGGAATCGTTTAAAGCCCTTTGAACAGTTTGCACTGAAACTGTCTTTTGGACCTTGAACCGTTTGGTGCCCAGCAAAGTGCATTATATGGAGAAAAATCCTGGAATGTTTTCATCAAAAACCTTCATTTCTTTTCGACTGAAGAAAGAAAGACATGGACATCTTGGATGACATGGGGGTGAGTAAATTATCAGCAAAGGTTTTTTTAAAAGTGAAGTAATCCTTTAACTCTTTAGGCGCCAGAGTTTTTTTCCTAAAATCTTAATTTCAAAAGGCTATATCTTAAAAGTGATAAAAGATAGAGACTTTCTGTAAATTAGAGAAATATTAAGGATGACCCAAAGTTTATGTAGGGATTACATTTTCCCATCGAATTAGCATATTATGACATCATATGGTGGCGGCCATCTTGGATTATAGAATTTTCATGAAAAGTCACATGTTTAAATGATAAAATGCAGCACGTCTTTCCCCCCAAAATGTCCATCACCTTCTGTATGCTATATTGCACAATACTGAATGCTCAGGTATATAGTATGTAGTAAACAAACTGTGTAAATCATTACTAATAAATGGTAGAAACAAACCGAATGCATGTAGCTGTAGAGATTTTCCATTTACTACATACAGTAGGCACTCTGATTCCATGTATGGGGCACATATATATTATCCATATGACATACAAACACAAGTAGACAAGACCTGTTTAGTTCAAAAGCTCACTCGCCACGGCAAGGCACAGATCATGAGTGAGATGATACGAGCAGTGCGGCCAGATCTGCCTCGCGTGTGCACAGCTCGGACTGCTGTCATTGTCATTGCCGAACGAAATTTGACCAAATCGGCCGTTTAATTTAGTGCCGCATCTTGTCGAGTAAACTCGACCGTGGCGCCTAGAGGGTTAACTGTTGGAAACGAGCGTATAAGTGGACTACACAGATGTATTCTCCTGGTGCGCCCCCTATAGGCCACGATCAGCATTTGCTCTGGAGGCGGGATATGCACGTGTGTTCACCCGTGTGACGTCACAGATCCGCAATATCAAAACGAGCCGTTTTTGGAGCTTGATTAAATAGATGCTTCGTTTATAATGAGGACGTTTTAATCTCTGTACCATTAAAACATCCTGCAAGTTTAAAGACCTCTTATATGTCCAAAGATCAAGGATTTCTCATGTCATGACCCCTTTAAGAAAGTAAATAGGACCGATTCTGGTTTCACGTTTACTTTCAATGCTCAAGTTTTATAGGTTCGTTCAGCCTTTTGGAAAAATAAATAAGCCATCTTGTTTGAGTAGGAATGATGTGATAATTTCATAAGTTCAGGGTAATAAATATACACATATACACACACAGGTGAAAATGGAAAAATTTGAATATGGTGCAAAAGTTTATTTATTTCAGTAATTCAACTTAAAAGGTGAAACTAATATATTATATAGACTCATTACATGCAAAGTGAGATATTTCAAGCCTTTATTTGTTATAATTTTGATGATTATGGCTTACAGCTTACAAAACCCCAAATTCAAAATTAGAATATTGTGAAAAGGTTTTCATATCTGTACGCCATAATCATCAAAATTATAACAAATAAAGGCTTGGAATACCTCACTTTGCATGTAATGAGTCTATATAATATATTAGTTTCACCTTTTAAGTTGAATTACTGAAATAAATAAACTTTTGCACCATATTCAAATTTTTCCAGTTTCACCTGTGTGTGTATGTGGATATATATCTAGAATGTTTTGTTAAATGTTAACTGTGGAAGCGTGACTTTCCTTTTCATAAGTTTGTATGGCTGTATGTGAGCGTGTCTTCACTTCACAGATGTATGGTAATATATATTTAAGGTACAGGTATTTGTGGATATTTATTTGGAAAGTTAAGGAAATTTATTTTTCTATGCTATTAGATATTTTTTCATTTCACAAGCAATTATATTTCATTATTCTATGCGTTATAGATATCCTTAATATGACCTATACGGGTTGATCTCAAAAAATAAAAAACATCACGCAAAAATTTAAATGTTTTGGATGAAGAAAATGAAGCATTTTTAGGACCATCGAGATTCTTTTGAATTGTGGCATTATTATTCAGGGCAAAAATAATGCAGTGCAAGAGCTTTACAGTGTATATTGTTAGGTATATATGGTTACCACATTACGATAATGAAGACCATTTTTACATTAAAATAATGAGAAGGAAAAATATGCTCAATTGCCATAGAAACAGTTTTTAATGAATGAAAACCTGCCACTGAATGGGGAAATGATATTAAATAAACCATCTATCCCGACTACACAAAAAGAAATCTTAACGGTCCCAAAACAGGCTTGTTTTCTTTATCCAAAATACATTTGTTATTTTGATTTGGGGTAAAATAAGACCCAGGTTTCACGAGTTTCTCCCATATTCAAACTGATTTTATAATTTTTTAACTAAGAGATTGTTTTGTTTTTTCAGGATCTTGCGTTCGTTAAACCCACAGAAGTGTTTATATCGGGTCTCGTTCCATGTACTGTGGCCGTTTATGGCCGTCCGAAACAGCAATGCCACACACACACTTCCGTTGCCATGTTTAGTGGATGTTCTGGTTGATCTGATCGTGGCTAAATGCCTCGGCCAACTCTTTGCTACATAAACTTCAGCTAAAAATGCATATTTTGGGATATTTTAACTGAACCCCACTATGTAGGAAAGATGATAGTAGAGTATATTTGCACTGGAGATGTTTTGCAGGGTCATCTATCTGCTTTACTGCTAAAGCTAAAGTCAGATCAGTGCCTTGGCCGAACACAGACGCCACGCGGACGCAGATTTTACATGCACAATATCAAGGACCAAAAGTCAATTTCTGCTGATGTTTGCGATGGCACATCAAAATGTCTATGTTTTTTAGGGTTGGGTATCGAGAACCGGTTCCAGTTCAGAAAACCACGGATTTGATATACGCGCGCATTTCGATATGACTTTAAACCTTTCAAGCGCAAGAAGACTCGCACGCTGTTTTCTAAACCACTAAAAACATCGGAAACGACGTGCGCACAGAAAGCCGCCTCTCATGCTTCGTCTCTTCAGGGATTTTTTGCACTTGAACGGACAAATACACAAAAATATGTCAAAATATCCTGGTAAACACAGTCGGTTATGTCTTGAGTGAACGTTAACGCGTGTGTATCAGTGTATTGGACCCGTGCAGCTCTTAAAGTGACAGCACTAATATTCCTGCGGTCTCTATAATAACACTAATCAAACAACAAGAGGCAGAAAATTCACTCACTGTTCTCGACTAAATAACTTTTGTAACTATATTGTAATGTTTATTTTATTTATAAACTGCAGTGTTAATTTAAAGGTGAATCCCTGAAAATCTTTTTTTATCTTTATTTCCATTGTAATTTTGTTCTTGTATTTATTTGTGCGATTGGCAATTTTTTTATTTGTTCTTACTTTAATTCCTGAGTGTGCACTCGCCTTTAATAACGCTTAAAATGTACAGGTGAAACTGAAAAAATGAGAATATGGTGCAAAAGTTCATTTATTTCAGTAATAAATGAACTTTTGAATATATTATATAGACTCATTACATGCAAAGTGAGATATTTCAAGCCTTTATTTGTTATAATTGTGATGATTATGGCTTACAGCTGTGAAAACCTATGCATGTAATGAGTCTATATAATATATTAGTTTCAACTTTTAAGTTGAATTACTGAAATAAATGAACTTTTGCACGATATACTCATTTTTCCAGTTTCACCTGTACATCAGTTCGGCTAGTTGTTTTTGCGATGGTATTTTTTAAACCGTAGGCAAAAGTTAAGTAAGTGTTCTTTAGCCTGTTGATGTTTGTTCATGATATTCAGCTAAAATTACATTGTTTTGCAATAAGACTCAGAATAAATGTGAATGATGGTTTTTTTTACCTCATTGGAATGGAAATTACTAATGGATAAGAATCGGTCAAACTCAAACGATACCCAACCCTAATGTTTTCCTGTGCTTTTTTGTACCGTTAAGCTCTGATCTGAACACTAGAAAGACGACGCATGAGTCGCAACTCACGATGTGGATGAAATCCAGGGGCGTCGCGATGTAAAGGTCCCAGTGCAGCTTGTTTAATATGACTCGCTCCATGCGCAGAATCTCCGCTGTGGAGAATCTGCATCTGCTTTGCTCCAGCAAGTCTTTAACCGATGCAATCACCTGTTCGCCAACAAAACAGAACAATAAAGGCACTGGAATGGTTAAAAGTGGTGTGTTGTGTTTCTGTGGTTTCTCGCCTCGTCCTCCTCGTTGACTTTTGCAGCGAGGATCAGAGAGGTGATGGCCATGCATTTGAGGTACTTCAACTGAGTCTGCGAAGAGAGAGGGAGAAGTAAGAGTCTGAGCACATCGGCTGGAAATGTGTAGTGGTTCACTCACTTTGACCGCTGCAAGCAGGCTGTTGAGAACACACACTCCCAAAGCACACGTCTCGGAGGAAAACTGGAATGTGCCGCTCATTTCACGCAACCACACACTCACCTCGTGGTACTGCGCTGGGCTGATGTCTGAACCCTGGAAGCAAACGCTCACAGTCGGTTCTGACATTCACAGAGCGAGCGTATATAAAAAAAATACATTCTATTTTTTACTTCTCAACTATAAATTATCCTGTGTTTTGGGGGATATGTGGTACTTTTTTTTCTTTTTACCCATTTACCACAAAATTAATTTAACTACACCATTAGTTTGCATTTGAAATAGCCATTTTTTCTGGAAAAAATTACTTTAACAGCTAGAGATCAATATCCAGAAATGACTTCCATAGAATTGTGCCTGTAATGCTGATCTCTAAATTAAATGAGTTGTTTCCGCCACAGAATAAAAATAAATAAAAAAGTTGGACTTTTTCCTCAGAATTGCGAGTTTTTAATAGAACAATTCTGACTTTATAACATGCAATTGGGACTTTGTTTCATGCAATTCTGACTTTATCTCCAAAATCAGTGTTATAAAGTCAGAATTGTGAGATCAACTCTTTCCCTTAGAGTCTTTTTTCCCTTAGAATTGGACTAGAAAAACTAAATTCTGATGCCAGATGCCAGAATTGCGAGATATAAACTCACAATTGCGAGAGAAAAAGTGTCAGAATTGAGAGTTTATATCTCACAATTCTGACTTTATAACACGTATAACATATAAAATACTTTAAAATCAGTATTTTTGTGAAAGGTTAGAATTTGAGATGTTTTGAAGTGTCTATTTTTGCAATGCCACATAAATGTGCAAAAATAACAAATGCCACAAAAAAAAAAAAAACTAACTTTAGAATACTAAAAAAATATATATATATTTTTTAAAATAAAACCTGTAGCAAAAAGCAGAACTGAACAGGACTTGTGTGTGTGTGTGTGCGCGCATATGTGCATATGAAAGTGTTAGTGTGTGAATGTAAAAGTGTATGTGTGTGCGCATGCGTTTATGTATGGGTGTTAGGTCTTATAAATCTGCATTTGTGGCTGATTTTCTATGCAAAATTCTATACAAATGCTGTCTGTTGCACTTGCAGTCACAGCTGTGTGTGTGTGTTCATTCCACATTGCATTTATGCTCTAGTTCTAGGCCTTCATTTCAGTGTGAAAATTCAGATTTATGCTGGATTTATTGATTTTATTGACAAATTAAAAGAAAAACTCATTTTCAATGTGGGGTCAACCAAATGAAGCACATTTTTTGTGTGTGTGTGTGTGTTTAGATAGATAGTGTACACCACTGAGATGAAGGAAACCATGTTTTTTAACGAGGGAAACATCAAATGTGGTCCGAACGGACCAAACGAGGGTCAGGCGTGTTCAGAAGCCGGTTAAACACACACACTCGCACCTGAATGTATCCGTTCTTCAGCACCGGCGTCCTCCAAAGACGCTTCTCTCTGGCCAGGGTGTTGACCAGCAGTGTGTCCAAACGCCCGCTCTCTTCCTCGCCAGGAGGTTTCATGGCTCTATCAAAACCTTTCCAAGGGAAGTAAAGCCTGGTAAAGACATGTACAGTTCAGTGGTTTAACAGCTTTCATCCAAAGTGATTTATTCAAGCAAGGAAGGCAGTGTATCAGTCACTACCTCTGACTTTGTGTGTGTGTTTTCTGTTGGAACGGTGTCGTGTTAGCCAAGTTAATAACTAATGATCGTTGCGACACAAGTGAATCAATCAAAACTAACTTTAACTGGACAATAACTTTATTCAAGAGCTTAGTCAAAATCTCTGTTACTGTAATTTCCTATTCTCACTGTAAATCTGCTTTAAAACAGTCTATATAGTTAAAAGCGCTGTATAAATGAAGGTGACTTGACTTTTATAACCTTTTAGTGCATTTTCTCCTCTTTGTCCTCCTGATGTTAGGGTCTATGCAATGCAAAATGACCCAACATCAGGCCTAAAGCACTGTGTTTAGCCTACTATCAGTCTAAATCTTATTAACTCGTGCTGGAATTTACTAAAATGAACAATGCACGCTATTTGACCTGTAATAAGAAGCACACAGGGAAGCAGAAACATCATTTGGGAGATAATGTGAAAGTAAAAGCACAGGCGATATGGGCGGGTCGCTTCGCGTGCACTTGTAAACAAAGGCAAGGAAAGTTTTGCGACAGAAATTACCTTTGCAAAGGGAAACACAGCTTCTGTCATTGGCTTCCACTGCATTCACATGCAGGAAAAATCAATCCTCCATGTCTGGAAAACAAGCGCATTCCTTACACAACAACGAAACACACACAGATTTAAGAAATGTTTCACTACTAACACGCCAAAGCCCTATACAAGACTAACAGACGCAAAACAAGTTTTTGTAGCACAGAATATCGAGAAAGAATCACCTTCCGAGGATGTAATGAAGACAAAGTCCCCAACAATTACTCCAGAATCTGTTTTTGAACCAGCGCGACTCCGCCCGCGTATTTGAGCCCACGCTGAGGCCCCGCCCACAAACCTGTGACGCCATGGGCAATGGCCACGCCCACACCCTCGTCACTCACGTACAGAATTGTGTCAGTGGGTCGCGCATACGGGTTCTCGTATATAAAATGGTTGAATTCATTGTATTCAGACCTCATCATGATGTTTTATATTAGGGTTCAGTTTTACATTTATAAAAAACCTATACATAATAACAAAACAAAATGCTGATATGGGGGAGACCGGGGATGGTTGTAACAATTTTGACCTTTCTGTCTATATCTTGTAGTACTTTGAAATCAGTGTGTTCAAAATGTGATCCAAACTAGTTACAAGTGTCTGCTATTAAATGACAGAGCTATTATCTTTGCAACACAAACAGAAAATGCATGGTTTAGTTTCAAACACGAGGAGTGAAATGTTACAATTCACCCCATAGTCTGGGTTAGTTGTAACATACCCTGGGGTGAGATGTAACATAATGAAATAAGGATTTTGACAAAAAATAATATTTTGAAAGGTTTTTATTCAACACTGACTTTTCAATATAACTGATGTGTGTGTGTCACTCTTAGTCTCAGTGTGTTTGTCACTCTCAGTCATATTAATTGACCATTATAAATTGAACTTGAACACAAACATTGTTTGTAAGCATGTTTGTTACTGCCATGTATTGCCCATAATACAATTGAACACTTGAACATTGTGTGTGTGTGTGACTCTGTTGTTACTCTGTCATAGTAATTGACCATAATAAATTGAAATTGAACATTCTATTTGTGTAAGCACGGTTGTTACTGTCAGTCTATAGTAGGCTATTGGCCATAATAAAATTAATACAATTTTAATACATTTTAATTCATTGTTGTTACAACTAACCCAGAGTCTTGTGGCCATGAACTAGCTCACCTTACAGCTAACAGGCAAAAAAATAGCACTAACAACTTGCATGGAAAATATCTACACAGACACACAATAAACATAATAAAAGTTTGATGAGTTGAACTACAAAGCAGAAATTCCCATAACAAAAACAAAAAAAGTAAAAAAAAAAAGTTACTTTCTTACCTCAAAATAGTTTTTTCCACTTTACTTTATCACATGTGGAATAAGAACTAAACTAAGCATGTGTGAAGTGAATCAGGTGATTTGTAACTAGTTCCTGATTGGACAGATTGGAATTGTTACAACTGACCCCTGTTACAACCATCCCCGGTCTCCCCTGCTTATCCTTCCTTTCTACATAATTATCTAGCAAGCGTCACTTTTCCAAAGTGGAGTCAAGATAAACAAAAACAGTTACATAAGACATTCCCAAAATGTGCATAAATAACTACAAATGTAGGCCTACATCATTTCAAACATTAATACAATCATTTACATTTCACATACACAAATTATTCATTTTGAGATAATTATTTATTATATCTATGTAGCCTAATTGATATGAGTGAACAATATACTCTATATAATATTCAAAATATGTTTTGTTCTGTATAATATTGCAATGGATTTAGAGTTTTTTTTTTTTTTACATTATTTATATGTGGTTTCCAGCATCATTTATTAACACCCAGAAATGTATTTTCATTATTAATCCTAATTTTAGGATTATTAAACCAATCCTAAAAATGTTTTGCTATTAGTTTTCTGATTACTATAATGACCTTTGCTTTACTTAAATTCAAAGTCTATTATCATCAAACCACTTTTTTAAGATTATCAATATTCAATTTCCACTATATTCAGAAGCTTTTCCAGTTTTTTCCCTGAACAATATAAATGCGTGTCATCATCAGCAAAGAAAACAATTTTTCATATTTTAGGCTCTTTAAAAATATCATTTATATACAGAGGAAACACGTTATGGCCCAGCACAGAAC